>NW_005841998.1:1316426-1360755 GCF_000455745.1 Alligator sinensis | reverse complement strand
GAAGGGCCCTGCCATTGCCTCCTGGGCTGCCTACAAAGGCAGGGCAGGCTGGGGGCTGTGCACTGTTGCCGGCGGTCCATGGGTTCTAGCCTGCTGCAGGGGGGCAGGAGGGGAAGGGGTGCTACCTGGCCTGTGGCAGATCCCAGGAACTGCCAATGTGGCTCATGGGCAAAAACAATTGCCTGACCCTGATCTAGACCCAAGTCTGCAGCTTTGTATCCATTGCATTGAACTTACAAATGTGAGCAGTCTTCATAAATTAAATTAAACTATTCACTTGACTAATGGAACCATGTGAATTAGTAAGTACCATTTGACATTAATATTGCAGAACCTTCAGCACGAGCCCTCTGCAAGAACTAAGTCCCAATTAAGCCTCATTTTGATGGCTTTAGTTGTTCACAGGCCTTGTGCTGGCTCTGCACAGGATTCTATTTCACCTATTGTTAGCACCTGAGGTCCCTGTCCTGCCAAACAGCTGACTCAAGGGATTGCTAGAACTGTAGACTTCTATTTCATGGTTGTTCAGCTTATTACTAACCGAAAAATGTTAATTTCTCATTTTCCTTTGCATTTCAAAATCATATTTGCTATAAATGAGATCAGTAGAGCAGGTCGAGCACAGGCAGAGCCAGTATAATGGTCTGCTCACTGTGCCTCAACCCACATCTAGAAAAAATCAACTACTAGTGAAATGGATGATTCGGGCCCTGTCTATAATGTGTCAAAATGGATGGCAGGGAGGACAAGACTGAACACTCCCTATGTCCCTTACACTGAGTCTGCCGACACTCCAGAGCCAGAAGTTCACCCAAAAGGCTGTTCCGGATTCATTCTCTGCCTGCCTGCTTTTGTTCACCAGTGAATCTGAGAGCAGGCATTGGAGATGAGTCCAGAGTATGCTTACAGGTGAACTTTTGGCTCTGGAGCACATCAGTGGACTTGTATAGGAAGAACATGTTAAGTCCTGTCCTGTCCAAGACCTGCCACGTTGTGGTATAGACAAACCCCCCAGGGCGCATCCAGACTTGCGTGGACGTTTGGTTCCCTGGGGACAAGTAGCAGCGGTGCACCTTGCACCGCTGCTTCTTGTCCCCAGGGAACACCCATGCCACACACACACTTTGGCGTGCAGCAAGTTGCCCCGGGTGGTATAGGGGAGGCTGCAGCCAGCACTGTGCTGTCCCCAGCAGCCTTACCTGGGGTCCTGGGGGCTTCCTGGAGCTGCAGCCATGGCAATCCTGCCAGGCAGAGCTTGGCTGGCAGCCGCAACACAGCTCCGAGCAGTCCGGCTCTGCCTTTTAGTAGCTCATGCTGCACGAGCATACACTGCTTGGGGGGTTTTTTCCCCGCATTTTTTTTTTTTACCCCTGGATATCCAGAGGTCAAAAAACACTTCAGGAAAAAAAAATGGAGCAGCGCGCACACAGGCAACGTGCTCTTCAGGCACAGAGAACTCTGGACTGTGCAGTATGTTGCGCTGCAAACGTGTTTGCAGCACCACATAACAAACGGCCAAGCTCATCTGGACACGCCCCCAGTCTCCAAACCTTTATTTAGTCCTAATATTCACTGCTGAAACTAATTATTAATGCAGATTTTCTTTAATGTGTACCCAAGCGAAACCGAGATAATTTCCTTATTTCATATAGCCATAGGATTGTAATACCTTTCAATTACTATTGACATGAGACACATCCATACCACTGCTGAGGAAGAGAGAGGTTCCATGTGCTATTTTCTATTCCATGAAACACATATCCCCTTCATCTCTTACTGAGTTGCATGTCTGATTTCAGCTGGGTATTTTATATCCAAGTTTGAACATAATATAGACATCAACCATTCATTCAATTTCCTGAAAACTATCTGGAGGAGGAACATGACACTAGAAAATCTCCTAGGCCATGTTCTCTCCCCTGCTATCACAAGCAACCACATCATATAATCTCTTTATAAACTGATCAAGCAGCATCTTATAAATACTTAGGGTTTTGATTGGGGTTTTTTGTTCCTTTGTTTTATCCCCACTTCACCTATGGGAACTTATTCCAGAACCTTGCTACCCTGGTGGTTAGAAACCTTCCTTCTTATTGCAGCTTCTATTCATTTATGACCAATTTATACCCATTTCTTCTTTTGTCAGCCTTGTTCTTTAGCAAGTTTAATGTTTTTTTCCCTTCCTGGAATTGCACCCCTAATGAATTCATAGGCACCAACCATATTTCCTTAACCTGAATTTTGCTAAACTAAACAAGCCAAATTCTTTCAGCTTCCTCTTGTGTAATAGGCTCTCCATTCCCCCACCCATGGTGATATCTCTTCTATGTAGTCTGAGCTCATCCTTCTTGAACATGGATGACCAGAACTATACACAGTATTCCAGATGAGGTCTGACCAGTGTCTTGAACAATGACATGAATACTTTTCTCTTTCTCCCTACTGGAAATACCCAAGCTATTACTATGAGAAAACTATTCTTCAGGAATAGTTTTTCCGGAGTATAGTGAAGATGGCAATTAGCATTACTATAAGAAATCTGTAATTCAATTGCATGTGGATAGCATTTAAAACAGTAAGTCTTTGTGTAGTTTCCAACCAACCCTTTGCAGAAAAATATAAAAAGGAAGAATATTGTAGTGGTAGTAAAGCAGTTAGAGTAAATTAAAGGTGATGTTAATGCAGAACAGAGAAACAAATGGATTCCAGTGAATGGACCAAATTCTAATTCTGGTTACATTTATACTGCCACTGAAGTGAATGAATGACACAAAAGGTAAGACAAGGGAGCTAACCGAATCACTCCAGTTGAAGTCCAGGGAGTTGCATTGCACCAGGACAGGATTTATTGCCGTGTCCTACCTTCACATTCAAATCCTGAAAGTCACCTTGAATTAGGATAGGAATCCTGAATGCTGCTTCATATCTACTAGAGGCTGTGGAGATCCTAATATGAAGAGCCATGGACCAAATCCCCGCCCTGTAACTCCACAGAAATCAGCTGAATTGCACCAGGGATGAACTTGGTCCATTTGGAGGGGGAGGTAGGATTATATTTTGTATTATTTCTAATGATACATGATCTTACATCCCAAATTTTCCCCTTTTCTCACATATGTATCCATTCATTCAATATAAAAACACCATTTGATAGTGCCACATTTAGTTTTTGACAAATCTTTCAAGTCACAACAATCTTTTTTTCCTTCCTGCCATCAATAGTAAATTTATAGAACATGACGGGGAGATGACCCAAACCTGAGAGTCACACAAATACAATACTCAGTGGTTTGGACAATGTCATTAGGAAGCTTGAACTGAATTTAGTAAATTGCCTTAAGAAATTAATCAAAAGAAGTCTCAGGGTGGGCCAAATTTTCTGCTGACATTAAAAAGCACAGCTCTATCATTTCAGTGCAGTTTCACCAGCAAAAATTTTGGCCTACAATATTCCAGTAAGATTCTAGCTATGTATGTATTAATTCATTACATATTGGGAACAGAAATATCTTCTGCATTGCAAAGTAACAGTGATTTAGTTGTATAAGGTGATTCTTCATTGCTTTATCTACTGTTCTGATTTTTTCATCTTTTCTTTGCCAAAATAATAGATTAAAAAGTACCTTTAAAATATATTCTCAGGCAACAGAGGAACTATTTTTAACATTTTTAAATGCAGTCACAGAAATACAGCACTAATTTAAATGTCACATAATTGTTACAATGACTTTGTCTTTTAGAAGCAGATACCAAACTACATATAATTCAGTTTGTTTTTAAATAGCAGCCTTCAGATGTTTTATCACAGACTACTTGAAAGAGTGAGAATAAATCACCCCCTAAAGGAAACTAAAGGGTTTTTATTTAAAGAGAGGAAGTGACTCAATATCTTGGAGGGAAGCAGGGAGCTCCAGATAGACTGCGCAATCCAAGTCAAGTGACTGTAGGAAAAAGAGCTCCTTGCACCTAGTATAACAGAATTGCTGTTGTACAGTAAAATGGTTCAGAAAGACATTTTAGGGGGGGTTTATTAAAACATGTATCAGTAATTGAAGGCCACTGCAGACATTCATCAGATAAATTTGAAATTTTAAAACAAAGTCTCATATGGATTTTTAAGAAGGCAGTCAGTTCATGAAAAAAGAAATGCATCAGCTAGTGTTCTTCATATTTTTTTGGTAGAATTAAAAACAATTACATTTTATAAGGGCTGTGTTTTTAACAGTCCAGTGTGACCTCCTATTTGATCCCATACTCAAGTAATATGATATCACAGCCTATAGCTAGGAAAATAGTTGTGGCGTTTCAAATCCAGTATTATGACTTCATAGTAGGATCACACAAGAAAAGCATTTGGCTTGTGATGGTGCTTTCAGAACAAGGTGTTAGAGTCACAATTCTGTCCCCTTCCTGTCTTCTTAGTAGATCCCCTCATACATGTCATGCATCATAACTTTACCAGTCCTAAAGTGGAATTCCACAATTCTCCTAGACCAAGCCCTGGGATACAGATCCCTGGGAATAGATTAATACATAGATTTGCCAGGTAAGAACAGTGTAAGTAAAAATAACCACAGTGCTGATGTGAGAAGGAAAGATTATGTTCATTACATAGAATGGTTGTCCGATTCAAAATTTAGACTTCATTGTTGTATCCAGTTTTACAATAACTTGTGTGAAATATCGTTATAAGTAAGAGGATTTTAGCAGGTTGTCATCATAACACAAGAAGAAAATAACCTGAACATCTGTTGCATAACATCTTTTTACCTCTGAAAAATACATTTCAGAATACCTTCAACTTACCTTACTAGCTTTTCCTTTGAAGTTTATAATTAAATCATCATAATTGTAAAAAATACCCATACATATAGACTCTTTCACTCAAAGGGACTCCAAGAAGATTTACAGCCTTAAGCTAATGTTAAAACCACAAACAATCAACACATAGTGAAAATGTACCTGTCTCTGAAGTGCAGCACAGCAATCAGTCAAAGGTTGCACAACACTTTGCAGCAGGTAAGAACACGATGCGAAGAATGTATCAAATCAAAACTGCAAGGGAATGTTAGATATGTAAATGTAATTATGTCTGACCTTATACAAGCTAAAAGGTAAGGTAAGTGGTTAAAGGCAATACGTGATTAGGCACCAGTTTTAAGTCTTACCCAAATTTTAGCACCTCTAAGGATGCTGTTTTGAGTGCTTTGAAATCATTTAAATCTTGACTTACATAGTCAGGTACATGGGCCATTTGTAGACGTGCTCACCAGTGTCTCAACTGTGAGAAGTGATTCACATCACAGGGCGCATCCAGACATGCAGGCACATATGCTTGCAGCAACTCAAATATGAGCAGCAGAAATTTGAGCCAGGGATTTTTGCCTCAACACATGTGCTCAGACATGGACTTTGGTGTGGGGCAAAATAACCCTGCCCAACTCCTCCCAGGTCTGCAGCCAGAGGGAGCTAGAGCCTGGGGCCAGCCTGTACTAGCCCCAGCAGTAATAAAACCTGCCCAGGCAAGCAGCTCAGGGCTACTTACTCTTAGGAGTTTCTGAGGCCTGGCCAATTGATATGTGGGGATACTACTCCTTGTGCCAGCTGGACTGCTGAAACAGCCCTAACCTGGAGTCGCCCCTGCACCCTCTACCTACTGCAGCAGTCTGGCAGTGGGGGCTGTTGCCTAGCTGTGACCTGCTGCCCCCTGCGACAGGACCTGTGGCCCCAAGGCTGCGCGCCTGCCAGACCTGAATGGGGTGCCTCCGCTCTGCCATCTTGGCAGCTAACGCCCAGAAGATGTGCTCCTTGCAGCGGCCTGCTTTGAACTGTCCAAGTGTGTCCTCTAGATCCCAAATGGCCAAGAGGTCAGCCACCTCATCTGCCTTCCACCTGGGTCCCCAGTGCTGGTCCTGGACAGGCTCCTCTGCCCAGGTCTCACCACTTGTCTCACCAGCAGAGATGCTGATGTTCCCTGTTTAAACATTTCAAATTCTGTAATAAAAACCCAAATTCTTTCATTAAAATACCAAAATAGTATTCTTTCACTATTAGTAAGAAATGTCACTATATACAGAGAGATCAGTATCTAATTCTGTTCTCATAAATAAACTGACAGGGTATGATGTAGATGATTACATGATCAGGTGGGTGGCATATTGGCTTAGGGGTCACACCCAGAGGTTGGTGGTGGACTGGTCAATATTGACCTGCAAAGATGTGGGCAGCGGAGTCCTGCAAGGCTTGGTCCTTGGACTGATATTATTCGATGTCTTCATCGGTGACTCAGACGAGGGCGTGGAGAGCACCCTGTCCGAGTTCAAAGATGATTCCAAATTATGGAGCAAAGTTAACACACCGGGGGTAGCGAACGGATCCAGGCAGATCCGGACAGGTTGGAAAAATGGGCAGAATGAAATAGGATGCAGTTCAACAAAGACAGTGCAAAGTGCTGCACCTGGGCAAAAAGAACCACTAACACACTTACAGGCTGGGGGATGACTTTCTCAGCAGCACAGCAGTGGAAAGAGATCTTGGAGTCGTAGTTGACTCCATAATGAACATGAGTTGTCAATGCGACGAAGTGATCAACAAGGCTAACTGCACTTTATCATGCATCACCAGATGCGTGACGAACAGGTCCAGGGAGGTGATGCTTCCCCTCTATGCGGCACTAGTCAGGCCATAGTTGGAGTACTGAGTCCAGTTTTGGATGCCGCACTTCAAAAGGGATGCAGAGAATCTTGAGAGGGTTCAGAGGAGGCCACTCATATGGTCAGAGGCATGCAGGCAAGGCCCTACGAGGAGAGACTGAGAAACTTAGATCTCTTCAGCCTTCGCAAGAGAAGGCTGAGAGGTGATATTGTGGCTGCCTATAAATTCATCAGGGGGGGGTAGCAGGGAATAAGAGATGCTCTATTTACTAGGGCACCCCCTGGAGTAACTAGGAACAATGGCCACAAATTGACAGAGAGCAGATTTAGGTTGGACATTAGAAAGAACTTCTTCACAGTAAGAGTTGCCAGAATCTGGAACGGGCTTCCAAGGGAGGTAGTGCTCTCCCCTACCTTGGGGGTCTTTAAGAGAAGACTGGACAAGCACCTGGCTGGGGTCGTCTGACCGCAGCGCTCTTTCCTGCCCAGGGCAGGGGGTCGGACTTAATGACCTACTGAGGTCCCTTCCAACCCCAACATCTATGAATTTATAAATCCGTTGGGCAATGTTTTATTGATATATTTACTAATTTAAAGCAATTTGGAATCCTACCAATGATTCTATCATCATCTATCTATATAAAGGGCTTAGTCCGTCATCTGTGTGTCTGTCTGTCCATAACGCTGGCGTACAGTTGGATGTCCAGTGGGGCGCTGGGGCCCCCCGCCACATGCAAGCTTCACCTCCTGCCCTGCATCCAGCTGGCTGGGCAGCATCTGTGTGACCCATAAAGGGGTACCACTGGCCTCACACCCCTGCTTCCCGGCCCTGCTCTGGGGAAGCAGTGGAGGCACAGGGTGGAGGTGGCAGTGCTCCGTCCCCACCCACCCCACCCTTCATTCTTGACAGGCAATTCACTAGTAGTGAAATTAATTCTAAATATCTATATACTTTGGCATTTACTTTGGCTTTTGTGTCATAGAAAAAAATCAAAGTTTCCCCTATCCCCTTCACTCACCAGGATGTGGAGCGCTGAGCACCACTGATATGCCAGTGCCCTGCCCCTGCCCTTGGCCCCTCACTCTCAACCCACAGCCTGCCCGTTGCCCCACTTCCCTCACTCCTGACCCACAGGGCCAGGTATGTGGGTGAGGGGTTTGTGGGGGTGGCTTGGGGGTGTAGGGTTTGTGGGAAGATTGTGGGGGGGACTGTGTGTGTGGTGGGGATGCTCAGGAGGGGTGGGTCCCCTGACCCACAGGATTCAGCCCCCCCCAAACAGCTCACAGACTGCCCCCCCCAGGGGCCACAGCTTCCCCCCACAGGGGCCACAACCCCACAACAGGGCCTACATGCCCCCCAACAGAGGCCAAAGCCCCCCCCGAAAGGCCCATATGCCTCCTCGCAGGGGCCAAAGTTCCCTGACAGGGCCCAGAGCTTGCCCACAGTAATAGCAGCCATCAGGGTGCTCAGGCCCTCCTGGAACAGCTCACCTGCATGGCGCAGGGCAGCACAGCTTGGCCCCGGCTGCTAGTACCTGGCACTGTCTGTGCCCCATTGTGTGGGCCCGGCCCAGCACGGTGCCATGTGCCTTCAGGCAGCTCTGGTCCACTTGGGCTGTCACCTGGGGCCCCGTGCCGCTCATGGGGACCACATGTCATGCTGGGCTGGGTCCTGCATGCACGGAAGCGGCTCAGCCCAATGGCATGCGGAGCCCATGCACACAGGACCCAGCCCAGCGCAACACACGGTCCCCACAAGTGGCATAGGGTCCCAAGTGACAACCTAAGCAGTCCAGACCTGCCCAAAGGCACACAGCACTGTGCTGAGTCAAGCCAGGCCTGGCCTGCGCGATGGGGCACAGACAGCGCCAGGTGACTGGGCCCTAGCCACACTGCCCCACACCGTGGGGGGAGGCTGTTACAGGAGGGCCCCAAACCACAATGGCCCCTGCTGCTATGGAGTGGGGGGCTGTGGGCTGTGCAGGGGGCAGGCAGGGGACCCACCCCTCCCAAGCAGCCCTCCCCTATAGTCCCCCTCCCCCCCAGTCCCCCGCACCCACACAGCCCTGGCTCCAGTTCCCCCAACCTTGTCTCTACTTACCTGGGGATGGAACCTGGGTCCAAGTCCCTGTAGCCTGCACCACTCCTTGCCCCACACGTGCTGCAGCGTACTGCAGCACCAGCACAAGGGGCAACCATAAAGATGCTCTGGCCAGCTACCAGAACATCTATTTGGAGGACCTGAGCCTCCAGTTGCCTCAGGGCACAGTCCAGGTGGTATATCAATGTTGTACTCATATCGATGTAATGAAGTCTTGGCCTAATTTGGCCTTTTGTTATCACTGGGCCCCTGTCCCCTGTCACTGTACCCTCTGGTGCGGGGCACTTTCGCCGCCACCCCTCCAGCGCCCAGGGGTAGCTGCACCGACTGTGAAAGCAGCATTCCCTCTAAGCTGGCTCTAAGAGGGAACACTGCCTGGAAGTGCTAGCAGCCCACCCAGAGGGATCAGGGATGCGCCCGGAAGGGCCAGCAGCACTTCTCCTAGTGTCCCCACTCCCTGGCCACTGTTCTCAGGTGGGGCACCAGCACTCCCGCCTGCCCTCCCACCCCCTATCCGCCCGCCTGCTGCCTAAGCAGGGAATGCTGCTGTGAAGGAGTGCATCAGCACTCTCAGGGGGTGCACGTGCACCCCCTACAAGTCGCCACTGTCCATGCCCTCTCTGGTCCTGGGGCTCTATAGGGTTGTGTGACCCCTATGAGGCCTCCTCCTCCC
Source organism: Alligator sinensis (assembly GCF_000455745.1). NCBI lineage: Eukaryota > Metazoa > Chordata > Crocodylia > Alligatoridae > Alligator > Alligator sinensis. The sequence continues at coordinate 1,351,328 of NW_005841998.1, read as the reverse complement.
CAATTAGCCTCATCCCAGTCCAATGGTTCAAATAATAACACAAATACAAGTCCCTGGGCTAAACATAACAATAACAATAACCATAACACTGGAGACCACACTCTTCCCCTTTAAGAAAGCAAATTTCTGTCTCCATAATGTGTGTCTCCTAGCCCCAGGTACTTTAGGAGCTCTTGGAGCCATTAGTCTCACCAGTATGAGAACAGGCAACCAAGCATCTCCAAGTAAATTTCCCTGAAAGAGCTCCTTCTCCCTGGCTGCTGTCAGAGAACTGACTCCTGCTAGCCCCAGCCCTGGGGCTATATGTGCCCAGAGCCTTGTCTCCTTCCCGTCAGCTGACCATGTGCAGGTGCTGCAGAGCACTGCCTAGCTCTCAGGGCTCTCTACCCAGGCTGCTGCTGCTCTTAAAGCAACAGGCACATTTTAGTGCCCTGCGACAGACTGATATTTGCAACACTTATCTGCATCCCTAAGGAACACTTATCTGAGTTCCTAAGGACTGTTTTTCCTAAAAGCAATGTCTTACATACATATTCATTAATACAGTTTAAATTGCCTAGTTCAGACTACTCTAGTCTGCATTAACTTTAATCCTTACTTAATGAGGATTAGTTAATTTGGATTGGAGCCAATTTTAATTTACATTACAAATGTCCATGTGTATATAGTGATGCCTTATATAGTCTGTATTAAACCTAGAGAAACATAATGTCTATAAACAGCCATACTGAATTACTAGCACTATTTGCTGCAGTATGTACTTCTTCCTGGATACTGACTCTGTGACCAAGACTGCTTAGTTTGCACAATTTAGATGGTATGCCTTCAGAATAAATATTTGTCTTGAAAATTACCATTTGCTTTAGGGATGCAGGTAATTCTCACAATATCTGGGTCACATGATGGGACAGAAAAAAAGTCTTTAAATCTAGGTAAAGAATGGGGGTAAAACACCTCAGCTTTTTGTTGTTACAGCATTGCAATGAGGCAAGGGCAGCTATATAAAATATTAAACAGTAAAGCGAACTCAGTACATGCATTAATATATAAACACCTTGTATCAGCATAGTGGGGAAACAAAGCCATAAGAAGAGGCACAAGGATCTCTTTGCTAAACAGTCTCAACATTTCCTTTTCAAAATGTATCAGTTCATTGTAGAAAACTACAAAAAGAATTTTACATAGTCAGTGAATGCTTGCTGCCATTCTTGCATATTTTATCACTGTGACCTCAAATGTATGGTAATTTTTTTCAAACTGTTCAAAACATGAAGATTTCCCATTTCAGTTTTAGCAAATCTTATGTTTAGTAACTCAATTATTTATAAAAAATACAATCAGATTGATCACTCTCAACTTAGACCCTAAGAATTTGTACTTTTGGGAGAAGCTGGCCAACTTCTAAAACCCCTATTTCCTTTGGCTCATGCCCAGAAATCCATTCACTACTAATCACCATTGGATACACAGATTGAAGATAGAATAGTCTCAGATCTTTCTGTCTCAGTTTGTCACCAAATGCTCTTTCCTGACCAAATTTGCCTCTACCACCTCTGTCCTGTAGTGCTGGAGAATCAGAAGTTCGTTAACAGTCTTCCAAAAGCAGCTGTTACTGTACAACATTTTGCCATGAAAACATCGTATACATTTAAACAGATGTGCTCAAAATTAAAAACCCACATTAAACACTACAGGAATGTCCCAATGAGCACGTGTGTGCCGTTTGCGGAGCCTCCACTCAGTTTGAGGTGCCGCAAACTGCATACAGCATACGTGCACCCATTCGCCAAGCTGCGAATTAGCTGTGTGGTGGGTTTTTTGACACCGGGAAATCCCGGTGTCAAAAAAACTGCTGCTGAAAAAAGCAGTGTGGCACATGCGGCAGCAGCATGTGCCACCAGAAAGGGAGCTTGGCTGGCCAGGTCCATTAGTGGGAAAGGATGGTATGTCATGAAATATATGTGAGCACAACATACTTGACAAGAAAAACAATTGTAGTACTGTCAGTAATTGGTTCTGAACATAGGAGAAAAGCAGGAACAGAAATTACCAGCGGTTGATCAAAAGGCTTGGAATTCCAGATAACAGAAGTGGTACAACTGGTTCCCACTGTGGGGAACAAGTTGGAAAGATCCAAACTGCCTGATGCTCTGTTATCAATGAACCAGTCTAACATGCCCCTTAAAGTTGAGGACTGATGAGGTGAGCTTGTTGAGATAGACACCTAGAGTCATCTTTTGGTAAATGTCTTCCTTTCCCTAGACAAGTCAACACATCTTTGTGAGTAGAAGGCCCTGTTGAGCTTCATAGTGCCTCCTTGTTTGCAGCTAGAGTATACATTCCTTGAGAATACATTATTGCCTTGTAGCTTCTGAGGGTGTACAGTGCCTCATCTCTTTTTAATCAAAAAAGTTGCACCTCTTCTAAGGGAATAGCTCAGTCATGTTCTGGACACACACACACACACACACACACACACACACACAGACGAATTGGTTGGATCCTGCTAATGTTCACACACACACACATGCACGCACACACACCCACACACGATGGTGACTCCAATCACAATGCATAAATCTCCCTGCTTAGCACACCTGGTGGGTGGGTGGGTGGGTGTGTGTACATACATACACCAGATGTGCTAAACAGGAAGATTTGTGCATTGTGATTGGAGTCACCATCACGTGTGTGTGTGTGTGTGTGTGTATGTGTGTGTACACACACACACACACACACACGTGATGGTGACTCCAATCACAATGCACAAATCTTCCTGTTTAGCACATGTAGTGTATATATCTCTGTGTGTGTGTGTGTGTGTGTATACACATACACACACACACACACAGAGATATATACACTACATGTGCTAAACAGGAAGATTTGTGCATTGTGATTGGAGTCACTATCAATCCTGATAGTATATCTGCCAAATAAAGTGCCACTTGCAACCAAATTCTGGCAGCAAAATGTCCCTGAGCCACTAAGATTTTGAACTCCTTTCTCATACCCTGAGGGAGTTTGTCTCTAAACTTACTCATGAAGCCTCAATTAATAAAGCTGTATTCCTGTTCAAGTGCTTGGTAGTTTGTTATTTGCATCTTAAGATGCTGAATAAGAATTTTTTCTAGTCTTTTGACTCCTTCCATTTTGGGGTGGGATTTTCCTATCCCTGCATCACCTCATTCACCACTAGGGAATTCACAAGTAGGGAACCTAGTATGGGATAAGAAAAGAACTGTTCAAAATCCTGTGAGGGGGACCTAATAATGGCCTTCTGCCTCCTTTGAAGTATGTGCTACATAGATGGGAATCTATCAAAGAAGGTTTCCAGGATCCAGCAAAAGAATCTTAATGGGTAATGCCACTCTTGCAGCACAGCTGCCTGCAGAATATCTAGCAGTCTGCATCGCTCTCTTGTACTACCTTCATTTATGTGTCCAGATAGGATGTAAGCTTTCTCACTAGGAGGTCCTCAAGGGCCTTATTTTCAAGAACAGGGGCGGATGATTCAGGTACCGCTGACTCATCCGGTGATGAGGATGCTATATGAATGTGTATGTTGCCCCTCTTCTTGTGGATCTTCAGTAAATGATTGATGATGGAAGTAGTAAATAACCATTCCGAGATGGTAGGAATGAGAAAGGAAGAGGGTGGACTGAGTTAAATCAAAACATTTCAGATCACCAGTTTTAACCATGATTAAAATCAGCAAGGAGGAAACCTTGATTTAAATTATCTGTTTTCATGGTATCTGGCCTTGTATTTAATTTCCTTAGAAAAGTTTTTTATCAGGTTGAAACTCCATAAATGTGTTGATTTGCAACTAAATGTAGCCTACATACACACTATTTTTATTTTTATATAAAACCAGGAGGAAATGTTGTATCTTTATACATTTACTTAACAAGTTATACCGCTTATCATTTATTATTTTGTTTACATGTGTATGATGTTAAAAATGGTGAGTGATACATTTTATCATTTATATAAGACAACCTTAAATTTGCCAAGGGAAAAAGAATATATAAATTTTTAAAGATGTTTTGCATTATTAAACAAAATTAATTGAACTGATTGTTGTTGATCACTATATCACTATAAGCTGGCCCCAGCTTCCCCTACCCCACCCAGGTCACTTTGCTGCATGCTAGAGCATGCATGCAGGGGTGTTCCCAAAGACAAATAGCAGGAGCACAAATATGTCACTGCTATTTGTCCCATGAGAAATGCGTGCCCCTGCACGTATGCGCTCGTATGCTGCTTCAGGCAGGAGTATTAGGCCAAAATTCTGACTTCAGTGCACTGAGTACATATGCTCTTCCTCAGGCATCGGAGAATGAAAAGATTGTAAAACTTCTCCCAAGGTAGAAATGAAAATTCATATTGTACAGGAGAGCTTGGAGGGTGATGTAATTTCTCTTGGTTGGAAAAGTTCATTTTAGGCAAATTAGGTTCAGGTAAAAGTTGGAGCAGTCTATTTACTGCAAAGGTTTCTGAGGGCAAGCAGGATGTTGAATTATGCTTCTTTCTTGTTACGATGTTTCATATTTCACAGGAGAACTGGTGATGGACATTTTCTCCTGGGCATGGAATTTCTGTTGTGTTGAGGTCATTTTGCAAGTATGTAAATTTGGCTGAAAACAAAAGGCTGGAGCAGGGTCTCAAGGTGTTGAATTTTGCTCAAGGTGGTTCCAGGTCTCAGGGTGTTGATTTTTGCTAGCCAATCTTGTAAAATTATGAAGTTTTAATTTCAAAATGGCTAGTTACAATATCTTTCATGGTTCAAGGATAAAGGTTGTAGCTGGGGTGGGCTAAAAATAAGGTTGTTGCCAGGTTGGTCTAAAAGTACAAGCAGTCAGTGTGCTAGAGGCAATGTCTAGTTGGTCTAATAAAAGATATTGCCTCTAGCACACTGACTGCTTGTACTTTTAGACCAACCTGGCAACAACCTTTATGCCTGAGTACACATGGAATGCACTTATATGTGAACAAGTATTTTCAGACATGTGCATACAAGGACATAGAAAAAGCATACCAATCATGTTTTTTCAGTATGATTGAAACTGCTACAACAACCAGGTTTTGTATAAACAAGATTTTTGCTAGCATGTGTTTCTGACTGTTGTAGACAAGGACATTTTTTCATGAGAACTATACTAGTGAAACTGTGCTGCAGGCTAGCCAGATATAACCATAGCTTTAGGAGGGTCAGAGAAACACATGATGAATCAAATCTGTGAACTAAATGCTTCTCTCTCATGTATGGCAAGAGGCGAGTTAAAACAAGAAGAAAAGACCTGGAAAATGTAAAAAGCTGAGGAAGCAGGGGCTATGCTGAATGTTCCTCTCTGTTTCCCCAAGACAGACAGCAGTCCCTCCATAAAAATCAAGCTCTTTGAATCTTCAAGGGCATGGCTAGCTGGCTGAAGTAATTTTTCTAAGCTCTTCTTCAAATGTTACTTTTGTGCACATACATATTATTAACATTTCCAATAAAAATATTGAATTACATATAATATTTATTCAAATTAACTGAACCAGCCCAAACTAGCTAAGATCAACTGCTTTAATCCTATTAATTAGGACTACAGTGTTATACAGTACACGTTTTGCAGTATGAGCCTGAAAATAAATAAGCACATGCTGGAAAGAATGTAGATGCTCGCACAGAGATCAGATGAGCTATTTCTGATTAATAACTTATGCCTGAAAAAATACCAGATCTGCAGTCAAAGAATGCAATCTCTAATCCAGCTTTCCACTATTAGTGCTTCTTCATATCAGATTTCAACTAGTGTTATATGATATCTATTTATCATTGTGTTATCAATATTTCTTTATGAAAAGCAAATGTTTATTGACAGGATTTTAGTTTAACAACTCTGAATTACCATAAATACTTTCAACTGATTTAATCTACTATATCCTTTTATTTTTTTACAAGTAGATAATCATGATAGGCCAGAGTATATTAGTACTATTCAAATGGTAGGTAAGTTAGCCTATTAAAAAGACTATGTTGTTAGATGCTAATGGCATATCCAAATAATTCTGAATGCACAAGGATATATTTCCTCCCCAAGCAAAAATATTGCAAGTTTTCCCCAAGGACAATTAGCTGGATATCAATCAAATTGAGCAATGTATATAAACCAATTTAATTGGATTTATTGAGAAATACATTTAAAGATTTATTTTAGGTTCAGATCTATTTAAAAAGTGATGAGCAGTAAGAATGACAGAGCAATCAGGAGGCTCTGGACAGAGGAATAGAACAGGCTACCTGACTAACAGCTTCTCCAGACTCTAGAAGAGGAATTGATTAAGACTAAACAACATGGAGATCCATCAAAAATTGAAGCCCTGACTTCCTCCCTGTCCCCAAACTCTCCAAATAAAGAGACTTTATGTTCATACACTGATCTAACATCTTCTGAGTCTTCACAATCTTCCCATTAAGTGAGGTAGTCTAGTTAGCAAACTGCAAATGGAATGAGCATTACTCCCCCTGACTCAGGATTGAGTGCAGATGTTGAAATCACAGGACCTCGATCTCAGTGCTCCTGTGATCCTGCTCAGATCTACTTCTTGACTAGAAAGGCTCCCCACAGAAACCTATTACCAGCTCTTCTCCCTTCCATTTAAAATACAAGACAGATCATATATCATCCAATCTAGTTGACTTAAGCGGTAAGATTATGAGAATTCTGATGTTTTAGATTTTTTAAGCAAAACATGTTCTGGATAGAAACAAATGAGGTATATTTTAATTGTTTCTGTTCCAAACCCTGCTTGTAAGTAAAAGAAAAATCTCCCTCCAGGATTTCAGCACCTGAAGCCTTTAAATAGATCATGCCCCTGAGCTGGTACTAAAGGAGCTGGACCTCATGTGAAACTCAGAAGTCACTTTAAGACCCAAACAGCTGACCACTTCCAGCTCTACCCTCTCTAAAACTAAACAAATTGCCTCTCCTTCTCTGGCTTGCAGTCTGGTTTGGGGAGCTTAAGAAGCGGGAGACTCATAGCCATATGGTTCATTACTGAAGAGGGAAGTTTTTTGCTTTTGTTTGTTGCTGAGGATTAAGTGAGGCCTGCCTAACTGATACTCACACGTAGGCAGTGCCCTGAGCATGGGTTCTGTGGAGCAGGATGGGCCTGAATCTCCCTCTCTCAACATCTCCAGCCAAGGGGGTTAAGGTGCTGCAACTTACTGGTTAGTGAAACAGTTTGGATGACCAAGACAAGACCCAGATCAGGTGAGGCCTCAGAAACAGAAATGGCTCAGCATAATTACTAGCACAAAAGACTGTTCATGAGGTCAGTGGGCTTAAAAAAATAGAGATGCCAGTAATTCTCCTTTTATAGACATGCTAATAGAATCCAGGCCTTGCAAGTGTTGCATTGTGGCATCAGAATGTAGAGTAGATCCCTCTACAGGAAGGAATTACAACTAACCTTAAGCCAAACTTTGATAAACATCCTCTGAGGTGATGGATCAGGTTAAACCCCCCCTCATTTCCTTTTCCTATTCTTGTCTCCAGTCTGTCTTGCACACAATTTTTCTGCATTTAATATCTGTTCACTCAGCCATTACCCTGACATGCAAAACTCTTCTGGAGGCAAAACTGAAATTTTAGGAAAGTCACCCACCTTGGGGGAAAAAAAGAGCCTAGGCAATCACACCTTTAACAACCTGTGTAAACACATAGATTAAGTAACATTTAACCTGCCATATATTATACATACAATTTAGTGTGCCATCAAAACACACCCTTATTAAACTGGTTTGAAAATTAACTTCTGTCTCATTGCCACTTATGCTGCTGTATATTAAATTTAAATTATTAATACATTGTAGATGTAATAAATTGATTGCCAAATTTCCAATATTACAGTATTGGTAAGTAATGGTGTATACAAAATACAAGCCTCATTCTTGCATTTAATTTTCTTAATAGAAACTTTGAGATTCCCTTGGATGAGATGTGGCATAGGACTTACAGCCTGGAAAGCAGGGGTGGCTAATGTGGCTCTGAGCCACCTCTCTCCCTGTCCAGGGAACTCAGACAGCCTTAGAGGTTGCCAATGGCTATAACATAGACAGATGCATAGGGGGTGCACATGCACCCCCTGAGATTGGCCATGCACCCCTGAAAGAAGCACTGCTGGCAGCACCTGCAGGCAGTCACCACTTGCCTCCTTCCCCCTCACCCCCCGCCAACACCATCTATGGACAGTTGCCATGCCCCCTCCCCGCTGGAGCCTCCAGGAGCACGTTGTTCATGGTTATAGCAGCTTCCCCACAGCAGCAGTGTGCTTTGCAGCTCTATCCACAGCATACCTCTTTTTCTAGATCCTCTGAAGGCAGCTTTACAGTGGTCTTTTGTAGTGTCTCTGTGCTGATAAGGGAATCCTTCCCCAGCCAGATCAGGGTTTTAGCATCTTTTTACACCACTCTGGTCTTTTACCTGGCATAATGGGGAGGAAGGGGGGATGAGGGTCTCATCCCTTGTATTCACATAACAAACACAAGTATATCAAATGTGAAAATAATATGGGAAAAATTACCTTGGGGACATCCTCATAGAAAGTACCAGATTATCAAAGGCATTTGATCATTTAGTGGAAGCACAAAGGTATAAGCAGATCAAAGAATCATAGAAAGTTAGGGTTGGAAGGGACCTCAAAAGGTCAGCTAGTCCAACCCCCTGCTCAAAACAGGACCACCCCCAAATAGATCATTCCAGCTAGGGCTTTGTCAAGCCAGGTCTCAAAACCTCAAAGGATGGAAATTCTACCACCTCTCTGGGTAACCTATTCTACTGCTTCACTAAGCTCCTTGTAGGAAAGTTTTTCCTAATATCTAACCTGAACTTCCCTTGCTGCAACTTGAGACCATTGCTCCTTGTTCTGTCATCTGCCATCACTGAGAACAGTCCAGCTCCATCCTCTTTGGAACCACCTTCAGGTAATCGAAGGCTGCTATTAAATCTCCCCTCAGTCTTCCCTTCTCCAAACTAAATCAGCCCAGTTCCTTTCCTCAGAAGCCTCTCCTCATAAGTCATGTGCCCCAGCCCCCTAACCACTTCCATTGCCTCCACTGGACTCTCTTCAATTTGTCCACATCCTTTCTGTAGTGGGGGGCCCAAAACTAGGCCCAGTACTCTAGTATTCCTCACCAATGCTAAATAGAGGGGAAGAATAGCTTCCCTTGATCTGCTGGCAACACGCCTACCAATGCAGCCCAGTATGCCATTAGCCTTCTTGGCAACTAGGGCACACTGGTGGTTCATATTCAGCTTCTTTTGTCCACTGTAACCCCCAGGTCCTTTTCTGTAGAGCTACTGCTTAGCCAGACAGCCCCCAGTCTGTACTGGTGCAAGGGATTGTTCCATCCTAAGTGCAGGACTTTACACCTCTCCTTATTGAATCTCATGAGATTTCGTCTAGTCCAATCCTCCAATTTGTCAAGGTCTTTCTGAATCCTAGCCCTACCCTCTTGTGTATCTACTACTCACCCCAGCTTGAGGGTACACTCCATCCTATCTTCCAGTGTTGTAACAATTGCATCAGGATCAAAGCATACTGATTATACAAGCTGTTACACGCAATCCTAACACCTGGAGGAAACTGTAATGATACAAATGTAGCAACAAGCTGTAATATTCATCCTCTTTCATTAAGGAACAAAGTTAAAGCAACGTAGCTCCTTGGTTTCACTAAGGGGTCACCCTGACATAACAGATCCTAAGTGCTTCCAAGCAGCTCCCTTCCCCTTTTCAAGCAGCTAAAAGGTGTGGTTGTGGGTTAGGTGCGCAAGGCCTATTGAAACTTTAAGAAATCCTGCCAAGTGCCTTTCTGTATCTTGAGACACCTAAATAGATTAAAAGAGCCTATGAAATACCTTCATGTTTAAACACTGAAGTAGACCAAAAAACCTTAATAGATGCATTTGAAAACCTAGTCTCTTACTATGGTAGTAATTTTTTTAAACTGTAGCCAGTCGTACAGACACACTAGTTATAAATTTGTAATGAAATAACTAAAAGATATAAGAGCAGATACCAAACCTTCCATACACACCACTCACAATTAGAAATGCAGATAAATAACAACATATTAAAGCAAAACCTCTGGAAAGAAAAAAAAGACAATGGTCCAATTTGGCTATTATAAAGAAATATATCAGTAGACATAATGTTTTTATTCCAGCCCCTCATTGCTACCTGAATCTTCTGAAATTTGTTTAGGAAAAAAAAAAAAAAAAATCAATATTTTAGTTTTATTTCCCATGTCTTTAATTAAATATCATTTGTACATTAATACGAATAAATGTGTACAATAGTATTCCTCCTCCAAATATTATACAAACAAAACCAAAAAAAATCCAGATTACCATTTGGGAGAAAAACAAAACGTATGCCCTGACAAACCAAATGCAAGAGATCATCATTGTTAGAATAAAAGCATATGAAAATTGCTGGAAAGCCATACTTACTGTGTAATAGCTATCAACAATTTAACTCTGAACCACTGGCAATTTCTTTTACCCAAGGCTATAATCTATTGAAACTATAAATTACCAAGGACATGCAAATGTGTTCCTATCATTCTAACATTGTATTTGTATCAGTTTTATTTATGCTATCTTATATATTTTGCAGGAGCAAAAAATCCTATTTTTGTCCCTTCAAATTTGACCCAAATAAAACCATATATTTCACAGACACCCTCTGACATTCAAAGGAAGACAATCTTTGTCCCTGTGAGATGCTGCTATGAAGTCATCTACTTGGAGGTCATTTCAACTATTTTATTAACTCTTATTCAAAGCTGGTTGATAAACCACCCCTATGGACAGAGTTTCATCAGACCTTTGGTATGAAGATATAAGTGGTGTCATGGTTACCATGTAAGTTGTACCTGCTGACCCCTCCTGCAGACTGTCTTCATTAATAGTTAGGGTCAAACCTGGGGGTCACCATCAACCAGGCTGAACCCTTCTTATCTACAGCTAACTTGGCAGTCCATCTCACAGCTATGCACATTTTGCTTCCTATTTCTTCCTACTTCTGTACTTAGCACTAATTACATGCAGTCCAGATAGGAAGTGGACTCCAGATGGGTTGGAAGCCAAGAACAGGGAGTTAGATTACTGCTGTTGGACTGCTTGTGCTTACAGCCTGTAGCACCTTGATGTGCTTTAGATGTTGTCTCTCTAGTGCTGAATAGAGGGGAATAATCACTTCCCTTGATCTGCTGGCAACTCTCCTACCAATGCAGCCCAGGGTGCTGTTAGTCTTCTTGGCAACAGGGGCACACTGTTGGCTCATATTTAGCTTTTTGTCCACTGTAACTCCCAGGTCCTTTTCTGCAGAGCTGCTGCCCAGACAGTCAGTCCCCAGACTGTACTGATCCATGGATTGTTCTGTCCTATGTGCAGGACTTTGCACTTCTCCTTATTGAGCCTCATGAGACTTCTTGTAGTCCAATCCTCCAATTTGTCTAGGTCTCTGAATCCTAGCCCTACCCTCCAGTGTATCTACTATTCCCCCCAGCTTGGTGTCATCTGCAAACTTGCTATGGGTGTACTCTATGCCATCTTTCAGGTCATTGATGAAGATATTGAACAAAACTGGCCCTAGGACTGAGCCCTGGGGCACTCCACTTGAGACTGGCTGCCAACTAGAAATTGAGCTATTGACTACTACCCTCTGAGCCTGATTTTCCAGGCAGTTGATTGTGAACTCCCCAGCGTAGGGACCATATCTACCTATAGGTAGAGAGTTAACAACAATGGGGCCCCAATCCTGACTTCTCCCTCTTTGCGTTACCGTGGTATAAATAATAATAAAAAACTGATGCAGGCTCTTTGATGAAGCCAGACTTCTCCCAACTTCAGAAACAGGCCAAATATATCAGCTGTCAGCATTTGTGAGGCAACAGACAGAACACTAACCAATAATTGAGACTGCAAAACTTCAACACAAACCATTACTGAAAGCTTAAATGGTGTCCATACAAATTAATAGTATAGAAGTACAGGACAATCTTGTTTCCATTAAGAAAAGAACAAAACAATTTCCAAGCAAAATGCAAAAAGTAGATAAATTCCATGTATCGCATTTAGAAAAATACAGGTCTGCAAATGACAGCAATGTATTTTGTTCTGAAATGCTTTTTGAGCATTGGCATCATAGAACTTTGTGGGTGTGTATGTCTGCAATGTGTATAGCCATATACCCCCTTGGACAGTGTCACCTTAAATTTAGCAAGGCAAGCCAAGATATGGTATGGTCAAGTACCTGCCTGTGGACCTCACAGGATACTGCAAGAAGTGGTGCTGAGGATTCCTTTGCCCTCAGCTGCCATTAGAAATGCTGGCACGGTTAGGAGGTGTGCACCACCACTTCCAAGGATTAGCTGTGTGGTAGGGACCACCCAAAGTGGTTGTCTCTTAGTGTTTGGAGTGGCGTCCTTCTAGCAGGCAGAGCAATGGGACATTGGAAGCAGGCGGCTGGTCCAGCAGCAGTGGTTACTTACTGTTGGGGTGGCAGTTAAGTAAGTTAGCTGGGCTTATCTGGAGGGGCAGTTGGACAGGGGAGTCCCAGATGGGAACTGGGAACAGCAGCTGGACTAAGAAAATGAGCAGAACTAAATGGGGTGATAAGAGTAGGAGCCCCTATTTTCTTTTAGGACAGGTATATGAGAAGGAAAATGTAACAAGAGGCTGGACAAAGGGTATGACGATTGCTGTGCAAGGGAGTCAAAAGAAAAAAAAGACAAGAAAAAAGAAAGATAAAGCAAGGCAACCCCATATATCATAAGAACAGTGAAACTATAGGAGACAAAGTCACACTGAGAAGCCTAACTATAAGTTGTCTGGAAATGTTTGAGCCACTGCCTTACTCATATCTTACTTCATTTTCTCTTCTATTAGTCAAATTTTACTTCTTTCTATCAAGGGCAAGATCAAGGAGCATGTCTTAGGCACATGTAACAGGAGACATCCCATATATTTAAGTGCTTAAATCCATCAAGCAATTCAGAAAGCTCCAGTAGCTCCAAACCCATTAGGTACATCAGTACCCTTGGTGCCTACATTTTGGTCCTAGACGTTCCCTGGATGCTTAAACTGAGGCTACTACAGATGAGAAGAGCTCTTCTATCTGAGCAGCTGGGCATCTAGCTTCCTCCTGTATTTTATCATGATCCTAAAACAAGCAGAATACTATCTAAGGTCCCCCTTAGCCTCTATTGGGGGCCTGAGCTTGTAGGCATACCCAAGGCATGTCTAATGTGCATCACAAGCACTGAGTCCAGCACAAGGCACAGCAGCCGTCACTTTCATTCAACTTCCTCCCCTCCCCAAGAAAAAACCCTGTGGTGCCCAGCTTTTATATAAGAACCTACTAGCTAGAGCCCTTGCACACTCCTCAAGTTGAGGTGTTTCAAACCCACTTCTAATTCCCTGTTCACCAACCATAGACTAACTGGGGGTAGGAGGGACACTTTCCTGTTACCAAGGAGTGTGTTGTAAAAAGGACCTGCATTCTCATCCTTGCATCATCCCTGTGTGTTGGGTTAACTTTTTCTTTTTTGATCTAATGACTATGGTGTAAGATGGATAAACAATGTGAAGAGCAGGGACTGGAACCCCAGTCCCCCCTTTCCCAAGGGAGTGCCCTAACCAGCCCTGCACCCATGCTCATTTAGACTCCTACCCTCAAATGAGGACCCTGGATTTCTAGTGGAAGGAGGTGCCTGTGAGTCAGACGTCTTAGCTCTAGCAACAGTTGGAAGAGCAGAAACAACCGTGGGATCAGCTTATACTATTGGCTAGCTCGAGGCCAGCACAGGATATGAAGTTTTGTGGGTAGCTCTTTGAAGGCACCTGACTCTTCACTGACTGTACTGAGAGCCAAGGTATTTACTCCATTGCTTTGGTTCATCCTTCTGGAAGCAGGTGCCTTGTCTTTATGAGCAGTAAAGCCTAAGTTGCAAGCATCTAAGGTGCCTTTCTTGAACTTGCTCCTATTTCTCCTTATGGCAAATGCCCACAACTGTCCTTGAAGTCACAGATGTTGTGCAAGGGGATCTGAGGACACACTAAAAGTTAATCTGATGCAGGGTAAAGGTATTAAGAGTCATTCTGCCAATGCAGAGATAATGCAACAGATTTGTGCTAACAGGGATTGCAGCTCTGACTAGCAGGATAAGAGATACCATCACCATTTCTGAAGTGGGTTAAGTGAGTCAGCTCATGTGTTTCTACAGTTTGTAATTCTCTAAAGAGTTAATGACAAAAAGGAACCATACTCTAAAAATCAAGATTACAAACAATCACAGATGCATTATTTTAAAGAATGAAGAGGGAGAGAGATGGAGAGAGAGAGAGTATGTACGAACAATGTGCATTCCAGCACTCAGATTAAATTGTTTGCAGATAGCGAATTTGTTATCAACTGGCTATTAAACAAAACTGTCTAGACTTAAAGGGAGTGTTGACCTTCTGAGCATCCTTGAACCCATAACCCACAACAATCTACAATGAAAGCCCTCAAGTCAGACCTCTGGGGGCAGTTCAGCCCAAATGCAGAAGCTCTGCAGTAAAGCCTACCTCTAGCCCATCCAGTCTACAGTGTTTGGAACTTACCCTGGCACCACGGACAGCAAACACAGGAATATCTGGAGGCAAACAATTAGAGATGTTCCATTATTTCATTCTTGCCATGGATTATTTTTTCACTCAAAGTCAATACAGCTTCATGACTCCAAAACAAAATTCAACAAACTCAAATGAGAAACACAAAATAAGTCCAACTTGCAAGAGTTTGAGACAATAATTCTACATGAATACTGGCTGACAGAAAAAGGCCAGGTACTTCCAAGAGTAAAATCCTAGAAAGACTAAAGAGCTGAGCTTTTCTTGGTATGCTAGAATACATTACACAATACATCTAACAATTCACAGATACTACCCATAATCAACAGTGCCCAGCATGAGACCAAGGAATGCAGGAACAGATCCAAAAAAATGTCTCCTTCTTTCCACTATCTTGTGGAGCGGAGCTCATGCACTGGATGAAGTACATTCCTCTATGCACACAGAACAGGCGTAGGGAGATGATGTCTAGCAGAGAGACAGTCTCTCCCATACTTCTCCAGGGGTCATTTTTCTCTCTGCAGATCTGCTGTAAGAAGCATAATCTAAGAGAGTACTATACTAGGAATTCATTACTCGGAGACACATAAGAGATTGTGCAATGGAATTGTTACAGTATACCTTTTTAAAGGGCTATCAGTAAAATCATGCAAACACTTGCCAATAGATTTCTTTCTTTGGACATCCTCAGTGTTAACAATCCTGGGTAAGGCTCAGTTTGGAGGGGTTCAAACTTTATCCCATTAAAATGAATTGTCATTCAATTCAGATATAACCTGTATGCAGAATAACTCTTGGCTTAGTCCTCTGTGCAGCTTTACTGAATTCTATAGATCTGGATAAATATATACCAGCTGAGAATCTAGCCTGCTATACATTGTTTTAAGAAACTCAAAATGAACAAATGAAATAAGTACCAGAAGCTTTGAGTATAAAAAACACTAACTAAAGACTGATCTCAAAGCTACAAACATCATAGTCCTTTCCTTTTAATTTCAGAAATATTTTAATTTTCAAAGCTGTCTTTCTACTTTGAGAGCTGAAACATACAGTAGGTGGCCACACAGACACTTGAAGATGAAAACTAATCCTTCCCCCACAAAGTAATTAAATTCTCCCTCACACTGTAGTCGCTAATGCCCTTCAATAATCTTCCTCTGTATATAGGAAAAGAGAAATGTAAATACTACTATTGTTACCATTCAAGTCCATATTTCTACTGCTTTATTAATCCACTTTCAAATTTGAAGTTGCACATAGCAGTGACACCAAAGAAATCAAGAGATGGATTTAGTAGGATCATTCTGTGATCTCAAAGCAATAAAGAGCAATCCATATAATGTTTAAAATCAAGAAAATAAATACATCTTTACAAAAGAGTGCAGGATTACTTAGAAGTTAATCTTTCCAGTACTGCATGATAGTGCTAGCATGTGTGTCTTAAGTGTATCTGGATTAAATAGTATGAATCCTGAAGAATAAGTGGTGCCTTTGCAAACCTTATGAACATATTTTTAAAAAGCAGTGTAATGAGAAAGTATGCCTAAACATGCAAACTATAACAACCTCACAGGACAGCTGAGACTCTTTACCAGCTAAGAACTGCTGCCCAGAGGGTTTTTCCATCTATTGACTCCTCTGTGAAAACTTATGAAATATGAACTTTAATTTCTACCCAGGAGAACTTTTACAATCTTTTCTCTGATGCTTGACGAAGGGTGTTTGTGCCCGAAAGCTTGCAATTAAAGAATTTTTTTTGCAAAAATCTTGTTTGTCTAATAAAAGATATCACCTCTGTACACAAGCCCCAATTGTTTTTAAACTATAACAACTGCACTTATATTCTTACTGAACTACTATACTGTCCTTTTTCTTCTGAGCCTAGTTGAATAAACAATAGCAAGACATCCTCCTCCAAATCTTTCTAAAAGCAACCGATTCAAATATTTCTATTCATGTTTAACCACAGCACAAAACACTGAAATAGCATCAATTAGCATCACTGACCTCTTAGAGAGAGCTGATAATAAGTGCAGCTGCTTTGAATACAACTATTTCATCAACTTTACGTATTTGATAATAGAATGTAATGTTCATGTTCTGAGTCTCCAATTAAAACCAGTTTGTTTCTTGGTTAATGGATTTAACTACTTCATTAAACCAGTTGTGCATGTCCTCACCGTTCTATTCTCAATCTCTACTTTGCACCCTTGTACCTTTCACTTAAGGAATTTAAGACAACATAGTAGGGCTTAAATTTCATTCACATACCAATGTTACACAAATCTGTGTTAAAATCTATCCTCATTATTGTATCTGCCACTTCTTTACTTTTGTTTACTTAACTGATGCAGTCCAGAATGTCCAGACATTCCCATGCAAATTCATCCAAACTAAACACAACAAATATTTGTGTAATCTAGACACCCACCAACCTCAATCCTATACTACTTCTACTATTCTATATACAGCTTTCTCCCAATATTAGTAGTCCAGCTGGACTCTAATCTGACACATGAAAGCTTACTAGGCTGAAATCTGTCTTCCTTCCCCTTTGGGAATGCTGCCAGCGTACATCCTTATTTTCCTGACGTGACTGTTCTTCAGACCTGTTTTGCGCCATCTAGACTAGTGAAATGCTAGACCCTTTCTGCTGGTATCTATGCATGCAGGATTAAGAGACTTTACCAGTTACAAAAAGATGCTAGCAAGATTCTTGTCAAGAGACTGAGTGAGCAAATAATTCCCCTCCTGGCTTTGTTACCCTGGTTGCCAGTCAGATTCCATATTACCTTTAATGTGCTTCCTCAAATTTGTTAACACCCCGTGGAACCTTGATCCAAGCTTGCGGTCTGATCTGCTGACCTCTTACATCTGTAAGTGCCAAATAAGCTCATCGGACTCCTACTCCTCTCACCAGTCCATATTACAAATGTCTCACACATGCTTAAACTTCCTCTACAACACTGTCCAGAGACATCCCTGCGGCCATAAACTATCACTATCTGAATTCAGACTGTAGATTCAGACTTTTTGCTTTTGCTCCTAGGTACTAGTTTGGCATCAGCAGTTCTATCAAATTATTTTGCTCTTCTGGAAATGATTTTCAAAATAACAGAGAAGTTCTCAAAATAGCGTAAGACCATGAATTCTAGTGAGATAAAAGAAACAATGCATCACTCATGATATTTCAGTCCATTACTAGATAAAAGATAGAAAGGATTTCATGTAGTCATGTACTCCTTACTCCATATCCAGTATACAATTTTTCATTTTGATTCAATAAAATGTTCGACAAGCAAGTCACTGGTAGAGGATATGCAATTCAAACTGAATACTATAGTTTTTTTCCCTGATGCCCCAGCACATGAATAAACTATATCCAGACTCACCATGCCTTATTTACTACGTGGGATCCTGATCCTTGAATACCTGCATGGGTTTAAGCATTCCTAATGAAATACCTGCAAGTATGCAAGGTAAGAAAATTAAGCACATAATGCAAAAGCTTGCAGGATGGCTCTATGAAAGGAGTTTGTACAGTGAAAAATGAATATTCCAGGATATCAGGTTATATTCTGAAAACAAGCAAAGAAATTCTGGCAAATCTTTCTGTGCTAAACGATATGAAATCAATGGAGTTAAATGAATAACATCATTTCTCATCCAACTTCCTTAGCCCCTTTATGCTACCCCCAATGCTGCTGGTAGCAATAAAGCATAAATATTGCTTGACTTCATATTTAGAAAAACAAATCTATAAGCCAGACTTTAATGACAGAGGGAATACAACTGTGGGTGCATCTACATGTGAAATTAAGGTAACGTGAACAACTCTGGAGCAGTTTGCACCAGAAAACACTGCTCCTGGGTGCAGCATCTACATACGTACCTGGGACAGCAGCACTTTAAGCCAGGACAGAGCAGCCCTGGGATGCCAGCAGGCTTTTGTGGGGGGAGGAGGGGGTGTCAGCCCTGGGCTCTGTGATGGCATCAGATAGCAGAGAGTTTGGCTGGTGCACAAGAGTGCCAAAACTGCAGAGCCACATGCAGAGCCATCAGTGTGCGTGGCGGCCACAGTAGGGCCTATGTGGCACTGACCATGGGGCCCCCCAAAGTGTGGGGCCCGGGGCAGTCACCCCGATTCACCCCCCAAGGGATGGCCCTGGCCATGTGACTAGGTTGCAGACAGGAGTCTGGCCCCCTGCTGCCTGGGCACAATTTAGGCCCATGGTCACCAGCTACACATGCATTTAGTCACACTTAATTACACCACTGTAAGATAGTACTGTACCCAACAGTACCATCCTATAGTGGAGTTAATTAGTTTACTGTATCCTAATACCAGCGCACATGTAGATGGTGACACTTTACTGTGGAGCTAATTAGTCTACTTTGCAGTAAAGCACGTGTAGATGTACCCTATATTACCAAGATTTCAAGCTTGGTGATTTTAAGCCAAAGTAACTGAAGAGGCAATTCAAAAAACTGGTCAATGAGTATTTTCAGTAAGATTTGACGAACTTTTTTGTTTCACAAGTAAACTCTACCAAGTAAAACATGTTTTCTCAATGGTCCAATATGAAAGAAGATTTTCAAAGGATGAACTTTTAATCTATTTTTACTTTCCACATCCCAGCCTTCTACAAAAATGTTGAGCCCTATTCTGAGATTCATTCCTTGCAGAACCAGAGCCTCTTAAGATCTGTTCTTAAATTCACTGTCACATTTGAATTATGATAGAAAATAGTTATTAATCCCTGCATGGCAGGCCTGTTTCAGAGCTCTCAAAGGCAGCACTCAGAAAGAAGGATGACCCCCTGCCCTGCCTAAAGCCTGGTGGAGAGCTTGGCTTATTTCCAGCCTTCCCTAAATTCAGCTGTCTGCTCTAACCTACCAAATGACTTTTGAGAAATATCTGTAGTCTACAAAAATCAAATTATTCAACCACTTTACCTTTCAGGGATCATTTTCCTAGGGGCCTCTTTTTATTCTTACTATGTAGGAGAAAGCTTTCCATCCATGACAGTTGCATGCTAATGGCTAAGCAACTGCAAGCACTGTTTTCAGTGTAATTGCTGCCATAGGTACACTGTGGCTGCTACAAATCAGGAACCATCTTTAACAGATTACAGGAAGGTGTGGCTTGCTTTGCACTTGACAGGGGTTCTGCAGGAGCTTTCCACAGCAGAGAGAAGAATCCAACCGTGTTTTTATTTTAGCAACAGGAGCTGTTCAGCTGATGGTATTTATGGAATGAGGTCATGTATTCAAGCTGTTCAGATACAAAAGTGTTCAAAGATGTCAGTCGGGCTCCAACTAGATAAAAAGTGCATCAGCTTATCAGTCAGGCATTTCTAGTGCTGGTATGCTGCTCGCATTTATTAATACAAGCCATGCACAGCACACATCACTCTCAGGCAGAAAGAGGATTCTAAAACCTTACTCCTTTATCATTATTTATCAAAGTTAAGGGATATGGGAGTGGTGCATGTGCATGGGTATGTATGTGTGCGCTCACATTTTAATGGCTCATGGGTTACACATTTTAATGACAATGGGTTACATATTTTAGATAAACACTTTTGACCTGCATTAAGAAAAGTCCCAATAAGAGAACTGCACCTGAAGTGCTGATGGAAATTCTTCAGTAATATAAGATACTATATCCTGCATAAATTTATTCGGTTTAAATTTATCTTAACAGTGTAAAGGATCTGAAAACAGTGTTAATGATCTGGTCCATAGCTGGCAAGTTCCACTTCAGTGGACGATCTGACTTGAGAAGTTCTTTGAGTTAGGGTATATTTGAATGCTCCTATCTATTTGTGGGAAGAGATAAGGCATTGTTTCAAGAATGTAGTTAGCTAATGGATTGAATTTAGTAATTTACAGCTAAATTCAGACCTGATGCAACTATATGCAAGTTTGTTGGAAATGTGCCTGATAAAATCTAGGCTGAATTTGACCTTTAGAACTTAAGTAGAAAAAATAGATAACTGTTAATACATTGGGCCTAATTCAGACCTGTTGGACAATTTAATTGAATTCATTGGAATTGTAAGAATTTCCACCATATCTGAATTTGGTTCGGTGTCTCTAATATTTAATTTGAAAAAAAATTCTAAGTAAAAAAAATATTTTCCCTTTTTCTGAACACAAACAGCCACAGGCAGATTGACATCTAATGGGCCTGTGACAACTATTGGGAAGGACAACTAGGACTATGTCTGTTTTAGTTCATTATAATAGCATTAGTAGTGTTTGAGGACCAACAGTTCTGTGAAAGTAAAGCCATTTGATTGAGGTTTGAACACATAACCATTTTGCCCAAACAGTGCTAGATTGCCTTAAGCTTTACTAATGCTTTTGCTATGTTTATCCATTACAGCCCAAAGCACTATTAGAAACTATGTGCATAAAAATAGATTAGGAAAAATGAGACAAAGTCTATTTGCACTCATTTGGTCTCCTATCATGAATAAATTCTCTTCACAATCCACAGTCATAGAAACCTGAATTGCCAAGAAGCAGTTTCCAAACTACATTTGTCATTTAATGCTTTAAATTATATTTCTGGTATGATCATGTAAGACTACCATTATTATTACTACACAGGTTGTTGAGCAAATGTGCAGGAAGGTGCAGTCACTCCTATGAAGAGTCTATTCAATATCAGCACCTTAGGTTGTAAAAACTTAGCACCCAAATAATCCCAACAAGCATATTTGTACTGCCTAGCCTTAGAAGAGTATAGGGGCCTGCAGATCTCACTGAATACATTCCTGTTGGAGCCTGTGTCGCAGACCCCAGCAAAAGCTGCAGTGAAGATGTGCTGAATTATTATTAACAAACACTTTCATACAGTATTAGTCAGCATGGAATTTTACAGACACTAATGACACCGAGCCAGATCCTCAGCCGATACGAACTGGCAGAGTTGTATCAACTTCAAGCTCCAATGAATTCACTGATGTGAATTTGGCTGGCAACATTTTTATTCCTAGGGATGCTACACCATTTAGAAAGTACAACCATTTGGGGATATGGTTAGCCATATGTGACAACTGGCATGGAACAGCAGCACACTTATTGCTGTTGGCTTAATTCAGATTGGCCTTAGACATCATTCCTGAGATTCACCCAAGGTATTATAATAATCTCCCAGGAACACTTTACTTTGCATGTTTGACCGCTCAAAGTGTTTCTTCCAGCCAAGATGGGCTGTATTATTAAATACAATCATCTGTGTAGTATAGATTCTGAAGAATGTACTGTAATGTGTGTCTTACAGTTTTTAACTAAAACATTAATCAGGGTTAATTCTGGTCTGTAGAACATAATAAATGTCTGAAGAACCAGTGCTAGTAGGAAATGTACCACTTTTATTCAAGTATTTCAGATCGTCAGTTTGCCAGGAGATCCAGCTCACTGGAGTGCCTCACTTCAAGGCTGAGCACAGCTGTCAGCGTCATTTCGAATCTGATTCATAAAATCTGCTATTACTATTTACAGATGGAATTCAAAGAGAAGAGGGTGGCTTGTATCTATTTCAGTTATTTATCAGACATAACAGTAATTATGTTCTGAAGTAAATGGGATGTTCTGTAATTTGCTGTTAACTCAAGACATAGCAGCATGTAAGCATCCTGATTACAGATTGTACCTACTTTTGGCCAGATCCTCTTAGCTGGTGTAAATCAGCATACCTCTGTTTATGTCCATGGAGCCACGTTAATTTATGCCAACTAGGTATATGTCCATATGAATTTTCTTTCAGAAAAAGATGTACTTTAAAAATACCTGAGGCCAAATTCTACTCTTGTTGACATCAGAATAATTCAGAAATAATTCACTTTGACCTAACTGGAGCAACACCAGTGTCAATGAGTTCAGAGCAGGTTCTAGATTTTTTTCCTAATACCATTGGCTTAAGTTCACACACAAACAGAAAAAGGTTGCTCTGTACCTGGGATGTGCTACCATCCATTTCAGCCATGTATCATATAAGTCACCTTATGCACCACTCTTCTCTAACATGTACAGCTGGGAGATTGTAATGACAGTTGTTTCAAGATTTCTGCATCAGATCCCTGAAGGTTTTTACATCAGATCCCTAAAAAACGCTCTTGGGGGACTGACTCAGCACCATCACGCAATGATGCTGTGTCACTTTGGTTGTTTCTGCTGCCGCATATTTCCTGAGGTATACGCCTTTGTTGATAAATCAACAGTGAGTTCACAGGGCACCTGGCAACCTCCCACAACAAAATGGCCTGTTAAAAATAGCAGCCAAATACACGGGCTCTAGGGAAGGAAAGATAACCCCTCCCAAGCCCCAAGCTGGGAAACTTCTCTATCCTTTTAAAAAAACTCAAGCACCATACTGCCCCAGCCAGCCCCTTTTTAAATCACAGATTAAACAGTGAAGAAAACAAAACTTCCTGAAAGGCAGCTTAGGCTGCTGCAGTTTGGTCGGCTTCCCTTTCCTTCAGTCCTCCTGCCTTTCCCTTTTCCTTCCGGAGTCTCTGCTCTTTGGCATTTGTTTCCCTCAATTACATTTCCTAACTGTTCCCTTCAAAAAATGTTTAACAGAAAATAATTCCTTTCTCTCATTCTCTTTTCACTTCGAGAATATTGCTGTTATTTCCCATTTCTCCCTACATCTACTTAGAGAGCGAGAGCTCTGTCTTCATTATCATCTCCCCATTCTTCCCCTCCTTGTTGTTATTTGTCTTCCTCCTATCCCCATGCTTTGTTCCTTGGGTGCAGTGCAGGAGGAGACAATTCACTTGCAAGACATGAGGGGCCTACTCTACTACCAAGTTCCCTTATAATTTTTATTTTCAACAGTTCTCTCTCCCCAGTCTGCACTTACTCAGTTTTATTCCTCTTGGCCAAGCTCTTTCTCTACCTTCCTCTCTCTCCAGTTCTGTCCCCTGAGCCTTGCTTTGAGCATTCCCATCTCTAGGTGTTAGCAAGAGGAAGAGAAAGGACCAGGGAGTTAGAGGAGAGCTGTTATATAACCTACTCCCTTTGCAAAGCAGCCCTTCAGCCTGGGACTGATCCAAAATCATATCTTGGCTTCCTACTCAGAAATCTGGTTTCTGGGTCTGCAACAAGGTGCGCTTAAAGCAGTGGGATCAGGCTCCAAGAGGAACTTGGCAGCGTTCAGGAAGAGTGCAGTCATTTGTTGGACTAGCCCAGTGGGAGGTGATAATAGTCTCAAATCTGATTAAAGCACAGCACTAATTACAGTTGTTAAACAAGAGTTCAACATTTTCTCTGTGT
The DNA here is from genome assembly GCF_000455745.1 of Alligator sinensis. Taxonomy (NCBI): domain Eukaryota; kingdom Metazoa; phylum Chordata; order Crocodylia; family Alligatoridae; genus Alligator; species Alligator sinensis. The sequence continues at coordinate 1,327,366 of NW_005841998.1, read as the reverse complement.
GTTGGAATTTTTACAAATAATGCTATGGACTTTTTTCACTTTTAGATGGTCACAAAATAGCAACCTGATTTAGGTGAACAGCAGATGAACCATGACTGGACACAAATACAATGTACTACAGAAGTATACAAAAAAGAATTCTGACTTTTCTCAGATGTCATCAATATTTTCTGTGAATTTCCCTAATTTTCCCTCTTGTTTTTTACTGTAATTTCTCATTTTTATTCCAAGCAGCTCCCTTGGTTTTCTGTTTTAAATCTATCAGTTAACAGTATCTTTGATTTCGCTTGCAATTTAGTGACGATTTCCATACCATGAATCAACTCACCTCTTAAATCAGTCAAATTTTATACTGCATGTTACTGATAGTCATAATTTTGACGTTTCCAACAACCAGCTGTACTACCCAGCAAGACATACTTGTCAATTAAATATCATTCAAAAATATATATAATCAAGGAGAAAGTATTTGATGCAAAAAACTTAAATTAGTTTTCCTTTCAATATTGAGGCATCAATATACTGAAAATGCCATTTGTTGTATGTCATCCTTTCACTTGTTTTTTTCTTAAACAAATTGACAAGGTTAAAAATTAAAGCATAAGCATCTGTACAAAGAGATTAGCATTACTAAAATTATGAATTAGATCAATTACAGTCTTTACATACTAGTTAGCTATTAAACATCAAGTATTCAACTCTAAATAGATAATATAAAGCGCCATCATAATGCAAGTTTCTGATTCTGCAATTGTGCAACATACACAGTCCCAGTAATGTCAAAGATTCTTTCCACTGATTTCAATAGACTTTGTATTTGACTTTTGGATTGAACTGGCTGATTTTGCTCATAGATGCTTAACTACCCCAATCATGCTCAACTTACTTCTGCTTCCTGTTCCAGCTCTTACATCCATATTTTGAATCAATGGTGTGTTTTTTTATTTAAAAAAAAAATTTAAAAACCCCCTCATCCCATTTGTTACAAAGTTTCCTATGAGCCATGTTGATTTATTCTTTATTTTAAATTAATGAGTTTCCTTTTTCATTGCTAAGTGAGGTCGACAATGAACAACCATGTTGTTTTGCAAATGCATTTCATTTAAAAAAAAATATTAGTGATGGTGAACATCAACTTACTATCAACCCATGTAACCCATGTGGTCTCTCTGACTTCCCAACATAGTACTCTAGCCACCACATCACAGGTTAGCTGCTATCTACACCCTGCCGTGTTAGTGAGCAGAATTAGTCTACTGCTCTTTTAGCGTCTGGTGTAGATGTGCCCCATGATACCATCCAGGTATAACAAGCAGGCAAAGATAGCAAGCTATGTAAGACTGGCTCCCAAATATGGCAGATGCGCTACACCAGTAAAAGCCATCGCTTTAAATTGTCCTGCTATGAAAGCAGTACTTCTCCCATTATCTGGATCCACTTTGAAGATCCAGTGTAGAAATGCAGAATGAACCTGCTAGAGTATCCAGCGTACCACCTGTTCATGATAATGGAGAACAACCCTAATCCCATTAGTGTTTATACCCTTACAATTCATTTATTTCTTCCCACACACTAACCTGACAGGGCAGTCCCCAGTTTCTTCTGACCTGCACCCCTGTGAAAAATCCTACTCAGATTACCAGAGAACAAGGAGGCACATTGATTATCTCACCCAGTTTTGATACTACAGCTGAGCACAAAACAAAGAAACAAAATTATGACACCTAAACTTTTAATAAAATATAGTGTTGATTGTCAAACTGAAATGCAGCAGCAAAGCCTTTAGAGCTTGTCAGGCTCAGAGGTAGTGTGAAAACCAAAGGAAGATAAATTAGAGAGCTAATTCTTAGTCATTCTTCCTATTTATTCATTAGTTATAGCTCATCAGGCCTAGTTAGGGGTAGCAAATTAAGACTACAAGACCCCTGTTGATATCAAGTAAGATTCCAGACCAATGAGAATCCTCCCAAGTATATCTGTGTATAGCCACCTGCGTGCTAAAAGATTACCACCGACAGTTTTTCATTTTACTGAATATATAAGCTTTGGGATTTTGAAACAGACATACCTCCATTAGTTTGTATCATGCAATAAAAGTTTTAGCCAAGCACTGCCAACTGGGAACTGAAGCCAAGTCTATTGATCTCCAGCTTTGTGACTAAGCATTTTTCCTACAGGAAAGATGCTCTGTCATTTCACCAGTGGGACAAAATTCTGCTCTCTATTATAGTCCTGCAATCTTCATAGTTTCCAGTGGGTTTATATCCCTAAAACTGAATGGGAATGTAGCCCTTCCTATATGACTGGTGACCTTATCACATGTCAGTGCCTCTGCTTGCATGTTATTAAGTTCTTCTCCTGAGTTGCATCTCTCCCATCCTGTGACTTGACCAAGATAGTGATCTGGACAGAAAATGAATGGAGAGCAAAACTTTTATTAAAATTATTGGAACAGAATCCTCTCTGCCACAGTACAGTAACCCTGAACTTAAATCAATTTAACAGAACAGAATTTGGCTCATTTTTCTTCTCTCTCAGCAATAGACTTACTGTGTCCCTGGCCAGTGTCATCAAGAAGCAATCCGAAATGATGAGTCAACACAATTCTACTTTATATTTTACGGTAATAGCTCAAAATACTACAATATCACCACAAACTGTACCACTTTGAATCACTGCTGTAGATTACTCTCATGCTTTTTGTACCTTTTTAAAAAAAGATGTGGGAGCAAAGCTTTCCAAAAAATTCTGCTAAAGAAGTGTCTCTGAGGAACAGAAATAGGCTTCTACCAAGGCAAAGGACTTGCTTTGCCTTGCAATCATCTGGGAAGCCACTATATACGGACTAAAAGTGTCCTTCTCATTATATTCTATACACATTCAGCTCCATAGTTGTTTTTGTTTGCAAAGGACAGTGTTACTCAGCAACGTAAGAACATGAAACAGAAACAACATGAATCGGTAAGAACAAAGCAGGAAGTCAGTCAGTTTCTATTGGATTTGGTAGCTTTTCTTTCCTGCATTTTCATGGATGTGATATCTAGTTCTTCCCTGTAAATTTCCACAGAGTCTCTCAGAGACAGCCTGGGTCCATTAGACAGAAATTACAAAAGAGGGACAGGAAATTTATGTAAGTGAGTATGTAAATGAGATGGTTCCTCCTTTTCTCGTGGCTACGCTCTACACAGAAATAGGGTTACATGCAATCCTATAGTATGGGACAAACAAAGCAAGTATGGATGCGACTCCAGTGATGCAAGCAGAATGGAAGCTGTTTATATCATAGTTTCTCAACCTGTGGCACACGTACCCCTGGGGGTACGTGAGACACAGGCAGGAGGTACACGGGTACCCCAATACACTCTCTCTCGTCCTCTTTTCCTCTCTCTCTTGTCCTTTCCTCCTCTTAAGACTATGGTAAAAAATTTGGTGTGCCGCACACTGTGCAGCACTTTAAATTCTCCAGTAATAATCTGGTGTGCCACGCTTTGCGCAGCACTGGGTTCAGCCCTCCCAGCTTTGGCCAACATCACCTCTAGCCCAGGTATATACTTGAGTTGTGCACCCCTGGTGTAATAGATGGTAACCCTACCCACACCAGATCAGATATCTGTCATATCATGGCCTTATATACACAGCGCTTGTTCCCCTGTTCCAACATATGGCACACATTAGTCTGTAAATATAAAATCCCCTGGAAAATTGAGTGTTGGGGTATTTATTAACATTTTCAGATGATAGGGGGTACTTGCTACTTAGAAGGTTGAGAAACACTGGTTTATATCACGTCTGATCTTGGCTGTAACTGGACATTATGGATGTTTCAACCTTATTCATTAGTTCTGTATCTGACATCCCAATGTAAACAGGAAGACAATACCAAACGGAAAAAGCAGGGCTCTAACCATCAGTTTCAGGGCTCAGGATGACATGGAACCATATTTCTAAACCAGCAAAAGAACTTAGAGTAGAAACTTGTTTTCCCTTAAAGAGCAGTCTTAAAAATCACATTTGCTCATATCTGCTATTACCTAGCTCCTGGCTTCATTTATTGATTAGAAATAGAAAACTGGAATCACAAAAAAGCCTACCAGTCTTTTTTAACCGTTTGATGGAGGGCAAAAAATGATATGTCCAGACACTGGGATGAGAGATGGAAAGGTTAGCATCAGAGGCAAATTTCTCTGAAGTTCAGAGGCATTTGGATCTATATCTTGGTTGAACTCAATCCAGATGCGACTTTCAGCTAAGGTCCCTTGTTTTTGCTTGCTTTCATTTCCAGAGTTTTGATTCAAGCCGGTCCTTTGATAAAATGCTTGATTTCAAAGTGGTATCCCTTCCCATACCCATCAAGGAGAAGGCAATCGCTTGGGTGCCTACAGTATCATCAACACTGATGCCACCATATTTAGTTCTGGAACAAGGCTTTGTTAGTGCTGTAGGAGGCTTGCTCCTTGTCTTAGTGGTGAGAATTATCTCCTATCACCAAACCTCAGACCAAACAGCCCACAGTTGAGTTATTAATACACAGCCCAAATCAGTCAAAGACAATACACTGTGATTGGAGAGTCTCTCCATAACTGCCTCCAGAGCTAGTCTCAAGAACAAATAAAGAACATAAACCTTGAGACCCATCATCTTTGGGACCCTGCAATTCATGTGGGCTCCGAACTCACTAACCAGCCTCATCTCCATTTCCATTTCCAGGAGTAGAGCCAAGACAGGAAACAACTTCTCTCCAGTAGCTGGTCAACTTCTCTCCAGCTTGATCGTCTCTCCAGTAGCTGGTCTGAGTAGGATGGAATCTTGATATCATGTCTATCTCACCCCTTCCAGAGAGAGTATGGGAGAAGGATGTTAGTGGGGCTTGATTTTCTCATTTCTAGCAGGTTTGTATACCTGCCTATTTTAAATTCAGCCTGGAATGTTTATATCACTGCCAGCTGCTGTTCTCCCCCATCTTTTCCAAAGGCTCATCTCTGCAGTCATTGCAGGATAAAAGAAAAAGAGAGAGATCAGTCTCTTGTACCAACTAAACCAGTGAACTTAGCTTCTTCTTCCACTGACCTCCTCCTAGTAGAGTACATACTGTTCTGTGTAACTGAGCTATAGGCCTGGCTAGACAGGGGGAAGGTAGCACTGGCTACCACCCATCACTGAGACAGAGAGGAATAGGAGGTACTCCATCCTCCATCAGAGTAAGGGGAACGCTACAGGACACTCATATCCAAAAGGGGACGTAGTCCCCTTTGGAGATGTATTTCTTTTTAGCCTATCTGTGGGCAGTATGAGCTCATCTCCTCCCCACTCTTCTTCCTTTAAATGAGAATCCAAGAGGAACTTTAAGGACTTCTCTCTCGGTAGGAAAATGCCTGGGTTTCATTTAAAAAGTCCCCCAGAATCCTACTCAGTGTCCACCAGTCCATGTACCTCTCCATTTGGGCCCATTGGGAGCTCTAGAATATCCACAAGCACAAGCCAGTGACTACGCCCTTTCACTTTTCCCCATCCAGGGCTAGATCTGCTTCTCCCAAGAAATAGTACAGACCTTCCAAGACAGGTCAATCAGAACCGTAGCTATGATTTTTTATGAACAGATGGAAGCTAAGTCAACTGTGCTCTGCCAAAAGGACATCCAGATCTGGACTTGGTGTATTTGCCACAAAATCATGTTGCTGGTCCTATATCTCCCCTATGACTCCAAAGGTCCTGAACAAGTGATAATGATAATCTTGCCATGACTAGGATAGCTCTGAAGCAATTAAGAACAGCTACTGACTTTGCATCACATTGCTTAGGCTCCAGCTACCATTTGCAAAGAGGTTATTTGCTCCTGTTGTACTTCCCGGACAGCTTCAATTTATTGCTTGACATATATAATTTCTGTAGTGTCTGGCAGGAGCCAGAACTATAAATCAGATTTTCTGATGACTCCGAAGAGCCTCAGCTTTCCATAAAGCTTCACTGTAACACTAGGGAAAATCAGTTCCCCTTTTCCAGACATCTGATCTCAGGAACCAAATCCCAGATAACTACAGATCTGTATTACCCAACCACTTGCCACAAGAAGTCTTTGGCCTGAGTCTGTTAGGTACAGAGGGATCATACTTGCAGTACTGATCAACCTTAGTAGCACTGCTTTTGAAATGAGGTGCTGGTACTCACCCTAGCAGTTCACAACTTCCCCTACTTTCCAGAGTGCTGCTGCTGGCATTTCCTGCTGCACCCTCGCCAGCCCTTCCCCATAGGTGTACATGTTAATCTTGCCTGTCATGTATTCATTTTACTCAGTGAGCAAATAGCTAGACAGAAGGAATGTCTAGTTTGATAGGGTTTGAGGCTTTTGCTGGTCCCTCTGATCCATCACTGCTTAGGTTTGATCATTGCTTATTCTGGTAAGTCTTCTGGGTTCTTCTCCCCCAGGCTAATCATATTTCTCAGTCCTTGTGAATAGGCCCAACACCCAGCTGACCTTCTTTGGGACTTATCAGGTCTCCTCCTATTTCCTGCACACTTACCCCAGTCCTTCTGGATCTCTTCTTGAAGCTTGCTGCAGCATGAGCTCCTGCCTTTTCCACAGCCAAAGCCCTTCTGCCTGCCTTGCTACTAGGGCCCTCCCCTTATACTGCTTCTAGGGGTGTGGATACCAGTCTCCTTGGTTCCTCCCTGTCCCCTTCTTCCATGTAATGGGGACTGAAGGGGCCCTGTCACACTCACCTTACAAACAACTGATCACATTTATCTATTTATTTAGGTTGGCCTGATGTTTTCATGGTTTGCCAAGAGTTTTCACGCCCAAAGAATTTTTCATGCTAAAGGGGAGGGGTAAGCCAGTGCTTGCCTGGACTTGGCTTTCTGTAAAGTAGTGTTTCTCAAACTGTTGGTCACAACCCAAAAAATGGGTCACAAGAATATATGAAAGGATTGCAAAACTTTAAAAATGGATCAACAAACTTTAGAAATGTGTAGCAGGCTTACCTTTCCAGGGCTTGGGTTGAGTCCCAGGCTCAAGGGTCTGCTGTTTGATTGGTGCAGCCCGGCCACCAATCCGGAGGCAGCACAAAGGAAGCAATGCCTTACCCTTTTCCAAAAGGAGGGGGGAAAAGAGCAGCTGGACCTGAACTGGGACTGCACCAGCCAGGTCCGGAGAACTTCGGGGGTGAAGCCCCTGAAGAGTATAAAAGGGAGCGTGCTAGGCATGCTGGGCAGAGATGACAAGGGACAGCGAGGCGAGACAAGCTCCAGAGATGGCCATCCTTGGGACCCTGCTTGAGCTTCAGTGGTGTGTGAACTGGCACACAGGAATCAGGCTCTAGGAGCTGCTCAAGGCGGCTTGAGCCTGCGAACCTGGCAAGCAGCTGGGCAGTTGGTGTGCAGATCGGCACATGGAGAGCTGGCCCTGGGAGCAGCTTGCGGCTGCTTGGGCCCCACGTGGCATGCAGATCAGCACACAGATAGCCCTGGGAGCAGCTCATGGCTGCTTGGGCCTCACCCAGTGTATGGGTCGGTGCATGGAGACCTGCCTTGGAAGCACCTCGTGGCTGCTCACATTAGCCCCGGCCCTAAGCTGAGTGACTGGAACCCTGCAGTGTGGCTCCACCTTTAACTAAAAGAGCCCCGGTGCCCAGAGCCGGACCCAGGAAAGGGGAGAACCCCCGGTGTAAGACCGGGGCGTCGGAGCCTGCACGGGCTTGGCTCCCGCAAGAGAGAGAGCCCTGGGTGCCTAGTGCAGGGTGCCAGGCCATCAAGGAAAGCCAAAGGCGCCGCTGGGGAGAGGTTCTTGTGGGATTGGCCACCAGGGGACGAGCCTTGACTTCTCCAGAGAGGAAGCGTGAGTTACTGGGGAAGTGGGCCCCACAGAGGAGGCTGACATGAATGAGGAGGGTCTGCCACCTCCACCCTCCATTGCAGGAGGGGTGTGTCCACATCCCAGGGCCCTAAAGGGGAGGGGCTTCAGAGAAACCCCTCGGGGAGATGCTGAGTGCACCCCCTATTTTGACGTTGTTGTTGTGTTAAGGGCTATATAGCTAGGGGGTATTCTTTAAGGGGTTTTATATGGTTTATGTGTTTTAATGCCTCAGTGTGTATATTGGTATTGTTATTTGTGAAGGTCTAAAGAAATATTATTGTTAATTTGCTTGGATTATATAGGTTAATATCCCTATGTGTTAATTGTGTTATATAAATTGTAAGTTATTTGGTTCATATTTGGTATTATATGTGAATTGTGGAATATTATATATAGTATTATATGCTAAGCCTTGTAAATATTCTATGTTTTATATTAAGTGTCTGTATTTATTCTTGTAATAAATTGTACATAGTTAAGTACTTGGTTTCAGCATAGCTCTATAGGGAGCGGAGGAAAGCCACTTTAGTAGCTGACCCCTTCCTCAGCACCCTGCCTGACCATCAGCACTGTCATCGGAGGGCAGGGCACACCCCGCCGGGTATACCCAGGCTACAAATGGATTCTTTTAAAAGAAACAAACATGGGGAACCATGGCTTTTCCCTTGCAGGCTGGCAGAGTTCCTACCTGCACAAAGCTGCTTGCCTCCTCTCCACCCTCATATCCCAACACACCCACCCCCCGCCCCACACATGGGAGAACCCATTTTTAAAGTTTGTCCACGACCCTTTTATATATTCTTGCAATCTTCTTTTGGGTTGTGGCCCATGGGCTGAGAAACACTGTGTAATGGATCTGTGGACCTCAGCCCAGTGAAGAAATGGAAGCATTAGAGACTTAGTCTACTGCAGCATGATGACTCAGGGGGAAGCACACTGGTAGTTCAACAGTCAGCAGAAAGGAAACTAGTATTTGGTGATGCATGTCACCAATAGGCTTTGTTGTCATCAGCAAGTCTCGGCAATTTAAATTAAATTATACACATGAAACTACATTTGAAAAAACCCAAAACACTCTGCTTGCAAAATCAAGCTCTCCTTAATTCAGCCCTCTGTCTGTTTGCATGATGACAATTTCTTTAACTACATAATCGCATCCTATTTTCCATGCATCTCCTGCCACATCCAGTAAGCAGAATGGATGGTGTTCTGTTGGTGAGCAACTATTCAGTGCTCTGCTTTCCTATTGTTATTCAATGCATGGTCTCATACCTTATTTACTGTTTTTTATTTGAACCGGACTTTAGAGAGAAAAGATTAATTTCCATGCGAGTTTTTCTATGCTACTTATCACCACCATATCTGAGCCTTTTACATTAATAAGCAAGTCCATCTACATAACATGCTATGAAGCAAGGTGGTGTTAACCCCATTTTACAAATGGAAACTGAGAGGCACAGAGGCTGATGTTAACATATCCACTGATTTAGAGTGCCCAATTCGATGTACCCAGGATTTGATTTTTCAGAGCACTTAATATACATATTTTATATTTTCAAGCACTCCCCTATTCCATTGATTCTAGTTGTAGTTGTGAATACTCAGCTATTCTGCAAATCAGACATGAGGCTCAGCTCCCAAAAATGAGAAACACAAAGTGGCCACCTGTAAAAAGGTTGGTTAAGTGATTTGCATAGCATAAAACAAACACTCTCTGGCAGAGGCCAGGATAGAATCCAACTCACCCTTCTTAATAATGGCAGCCTTCTTCATCTTCCTGAAATGTCCTTCCTCGTTTGTCATGCTGTTGCACAAACGGCTAGTTTCGTGCCCCTGGAGGCTTGTCCAATCCACCTCTAGGAGAGAGTCTCACACACAGGCTGGGTCCAATTTCAGATTTATTGTTTGCAAACAAGTTCGACAAGGGAGCTTAATTTACTCAAATCCGTGTCGACCCCAAACAGAGTCTGGGGTTCCTTTTTATAGCTAACATAAACAAAAGATTCTAACGTGTCACGTAATTATTGGTAGCCCAAGTATTACGTCTTACAACATATGTCTAGCAGGTACATGTTCTATGATGGTTTACATACATGTCTCATTTACATCTTAAATCTCCTCCCTGGGGCCGTCCTTAAGTCCATTTCGGTCATTCTTTGGTCAAGGTCTGAGTTCTTCACATCAGCACCTTTCCCTGTGCCTCTTCTCTTATCTCTCGTAAGGAGTCATTTGTTGCATCTGTTCCCGGCTACGTCTGCAGAAGTCTAGTGCTACTCGTAAATCTATCATTGGCCTACATACCTTAGCAGAAGCAAGTGTGATAATATGCAGAAGCAATTATGTAGTGAAACTAAACAGTTCTCAGCTGCGAAGCCTTTGTGTAGGGAGATGAGACATTTTTACCACAACTTTCCCCCCTCAAGACGCTTTCTAACTCTAATTTTAATAGTTTTCAGCTATGGCTAACTTCTGATAATGCACAAACATCTCTTGGTTGACGACTGACTGTGCTGTTCGTGTCACAAGAGCCATGATGCAGGGTATAATACAGGGAAGCAAACAAAGTATTAATATTAGCAGACAAAAGATTAAGAACGCTCCCCTTAACCATCCAAAATTAGGGAGCCAGGATGTAAACAAATCAAAATTCCACCCGTTCCATGTTTGGACTGGGACATGTGCTACCTCCTGTATTTCATCCGCTAAGGCCTTTATCAATTCACCGTTATCATCAATTTCAACACAACAATTTGATAAATTCAACTTCCTGCACACCCCCCCTTCACTTGCAAGTAAGTAGTCAAGAGCTAAGCGGTTTTGCAGTACCGTAGTACGTAGTTGAGTGAGTTGGTTGCCAATCAGACGCAGGGCTGCGGCAGTTTTATTGGTAACAATTTCTACTACGGCCTGGAGTCTAATAATTCGATTTGTCAAATATGTGGGCTCTCTCCCAACCACGTTTGGCTCCCAAGTTGCTGGACCATAGTACTGAATGATTCTCTCTGCTGGCCACTCATCATTTTTCCACTTTTGGCCTCCCCCTGCTGCAATGCCCTCAAAAGAAACATCAGTATTGCGTTTGGCTCGATGA
>NW_005841998.1:1288479-1310076 GCF_000455745.1 Alligator sinensis | reverse complement strand
GTTTCGTGCCCCTGGAGGCTTGTCCAATCCACCTCTAGGAGAGAGTCTCACACACAGGCTGGGTCCAATTTCAGATTTATTGTTTGCAAACAAGTTCGACAAGGGAGCTTAATTTACTCAAATCCGTGTCGACCCCAAACAGAGTCTGGGGTTCCTTTTTATAGCTAACATAAACAAAAGATTCTAACGTGTCACGTAATTATTGGTAGCCCAAGTATTACGTCTTACAACATATGTCTAGCAGGTACATGTTCTATGATGGTTTACATACATGTCTCATTTACATCTTAAATCTCCTCCCTGGGGCCGTCCTTAAGTCCATTTCGGTCATTCTTTGGTCAAGGTCTGAGTTCTTCACATCAGCACCTTTCCCTGTGCCTCTTCTCTTATCTCTCGTAAGGAGTCATTTGTTGCATCTGTTCCCGGCTACGTCTGCAGAAGTCTAGTGCTACTCGTAAATCTATCATTGGCCTACATACCTTAGCAGAAGCAAGTGTGATAATATGCAGAAGCAATTATGTAGTGAAACTAAACAGTTCTCAGCTGCGAAGCCTTTGTGTAGGGAGATGAGACATTTTTACCACAATGCCTCTTCCCACCCCTGAATCAAATGAGGCAAGACTCTAACAGACAAAAGCCTTCTTTACTACACAAGCCTAATTCATCCTCAGAGTGGGCCCATCCTGTGCCCTGTAGAAGGCAGGGATCTCCTGGAAAACAGTATGTAATCATATAACTTGTACCAGAAGAGTCAGGAATTGCTCCATATGAGTGCTCAACATCAAAATGTTACTAATATGCTTTCCATGTCATTTTTTCTGTGTGTTTATTTTACGTAGTTTTAAGAAAGGCAGACTGGAGAAATACGAAAATCCAGAACGTTGACATCATACTGGCATACATACAGGTCCATCAACAGGTTTTCAACCTTTGGATCCAGCATGCAGATGTTGGCCATTTGAGCTAACAAAAGTAACTGATCATAATGAAAGGTTATAATCTTCTATGTGGTGTAGAGACACAAGGAGAAGAAGAAACTTCTATCAACTTCTGTTTTCAAACTTCCTAAAATCATGGAATCCTCTCATATGACTTCTTCTGCCATGGAACCCCATCCCAAAGGCTGACGCAGAGCCAGGCGAGTGGGTCTTTCCAGCATTGGCTCACAGTGTTGGAATGCTGAGATTCAGAAATCTTGGGTACCATTCCAGGCTCCTGAGGGAAGCATGCCATAGTGGGCACGTCTAGAAGTTCATTAATGCATTTTAGGTAATGTGCATTAAATCTAGTACCTCCATTGTGAAGTATTAGAAAAATGCGCATTAGCCTATTTTAATACACATTGGCTAAAGAGCATGGTTTTCTTGTAACACTTTAACGTGCATTATGCACATTAAAGCACAGGTGTAGACGTGCCCAGTGGGTGCAGAGTTTTCTGCCCATTGCACCCAAACTTGACGCATCCTGCCCCATCACACCCTACTTTTGCCACGCCCATTACTAGACCAGACCCATGTCTTTGTCCCACTCATTCTCTTTGCCTAACCAATCTTAGTCCCAGTCACCTGTGTAGGCTGCTCCTGCTCTCTATGTTCACAATGTCTCCTAGAAATTCCATTTGGACAAAGCTTCTCAGACGCCACCCTTAGGACCCGGCTGCAGCTAGAAGCCACAAGTCAGGCTGGTAACATGTTTAATGCACACAGTGAATAAAACCTAGTTTGATCTGTGGTCAAGAACCACTCTTTATAATGTGAATTTTTGGCATGTTAGCATGATGCTCTATAGAGGATAAGTAAAAAATGTAATTAAAAAAAGCATTCTGTACCAGATTCGCAATTCAGTTATGAATAGAGATGTTTCCTGCCTGGTTTTGTTCATAGCAATGGTTCTCAAATGTTTTGGGGTCACCCACCCCTTTTCAAGTTTGTTGGACTGCTGTGTGTGTCCCTTTGACCTGTTATACATAAAAAAAAAAGTATTTTTAGGCTAGGAACAGACATTGCAGTTGTCCCTGGATAAGTTGTGCCTGTGTTTATCCTGGAACAGAAATGTCCTGGGATTGGCATGTACAAACATTACCCTTCTAATCAGCAGGGATCCTGATTTTTTGTTACAAAATCCAAAATGCTCCAATTTACAAAAAAAATCCCAAATTCTCTGATTAAAAAACCCCAATTTTCTCCAATCAAAATGAAACACCATTATATGTATGTAGGTATCAGTTTAACAGTTTTATGAATATGTTTACCATTTTAAAGCAATTTGGAAGCCTACCAGTGCCTGAATCATTGTAATAAATACATTCTAAATACCTGTATATTTTGGTGTTTAATTTTTTTTTTTTAAATCATGGAAAATCAGAGCTCCCCCTGCCTCTTGTGTTCACCAGAATGTGGCTCCAGCTGTGGCTGTCCCTTTGCTGCTTTTTGGCACTGAGCAGCCTTGCTGATGCCCCTAACTCCCAACCTGCAGCCCCCTGGCCCTGCATGCTGCTGGCCACATGCATATGTGCATGCGCACACACATGGTGCCTCCTGCCTCCAATTGCTCTCCTTCATTCCCCCCAGTGCCAAGCAGCTCCTCGCAGGCTGGAAGACTGACAGCCTGCAAGGGGAAACCTGCAGTTTCCTGTGGTTTTCTCCTTTAAAGAAGGAAAATCTGTGTTTTTCTCCTTTAAAAGAGAAAAGCTGCAGTCTGTCTCCTTCAAATGAGAAAATTCGTGTTTTTTTGCAGCAAATGGAAAACCTGGATCCCTGCTAATAACAATGGTTAGAGCCTGCAGGGAGGATTTTCAAAAGCTACTCAGATTTGTGCCTGTAGCAATTCCAGAGTGGTGAAAGTGCTACGACTTTAACCCTGCTGTATCCAAGCTCAAAGTGAAGGCGATTTGGATCACCAGGTACGGCTACCAGCTCCTGCAGATGCAGCAGCTACAGCATGACAGCTGCTGCGCGCTTTAGAGCAGCAGCTCCCCTCCACCTGCCTTGAAGCTGCCGCAAATCTATGCTTGGCCTGTACCCTCAGTGTGCATTCCCCAGTTTCTGACCAGCCAGCTCCAGACCACGAGACCAAGCTGGAAGTAGTGCTCACCACTCACACTGCAACCAAATGAAAGAGAGCTGTGCCTAGGACATGAAGTGCTACATAACTACTCTGACAACTCATGTCCTTAGGTATGGCAGCTTGTCCCCCAAAACCAGTGAATAATCTTGTCCTTAATCTTTATGCACCTCTGTTCTTATATTAAAAGGGAAATGATAATACTACCTCAACAAACAAAGGCACTGTGAAAAGAATCAGTTTATTAATATTTATGAGGCACTCACTCTAGTGATGAACGCTACAGAAAAGCCCAGAAGGAAATCAATAATTTTGCCTCCAAGGCAGGGTACATTAAATAAAGCAGTAAGCCACATATAAACAATGAGGACAAAACAGTATCGACTATCTGCTCATTAAGTGGCCAATGTCCAGCTTGTTCAATATGAGGTAAAGGTCCTGTGGAAAAAAAAACAGTAGTATGTAAGGACTATCATCTTATTTGTATGTACACAGTATACATATTTCACACGTGTGTGTGTGTGTGTGTGTGTGTGTGTGTGTGTGTGTGTTCTCAAGGTAGCCAAATTAAGGGTGCACAGGCAAAACTTAATTATGCCATTCCCTAACTTTTGAGTGCTGTGCTGCATCTGCCACTTGTTCTAATGGACTGACAACAGCAGCAACAGCTTGTCATCCTCTATGTTGATAAATACAAAAAGGATGAATACTATGGGAGCAAAGGAATAAAGTGACTTTGGAACTATGGGTTCCCTTTCAGGCTCTGAAGGGACATGTTTTCTAGTGAGCTCAAATGCTCATGCTTATTCCCCACAACCTGTCTCACCATGTCCCTTCTTACCTCTCCATGCTCCATCACCACCTCTGTCCCTTTACAGGTTTCCCTTGCTTTATGCGGGTTCTGTATGTGCAAATTTGCTTTTATGCAATGACCCTTTAATACCAAAAATCTGTTATATGCCAGGTAAATTCACTCTTATGCAATCAGTGTGGTGGAAGCCTGCAGTCAGCTGCTTTGTGCAGTGTATTGTGGGAGTGATGTGCACCAAAATATAGTCTCCTGTGTGGATCTGTGCTCCTCACTCATTGTCTCCAACACGTGATTCTGTAGTTGCCATCCCCATTATGGTAACGTTCACCACTGCCCTGTGCTTGTGTGTACTGTCTGCTGCTGGGGAACACCAAAATTGTCTTGTAGAAGTGGTAGAAATGGGTCTGGGGGTCAGTACTGTTGAGGTCTTGGAACGTATCCCTATTGGTTACATTGTAAAGTAAGTTCCCTTTATGTAAATTCGAGTTATGTGCCGTTTTCCTGGAACAAGTGTACAGCATAAAGCAAGGGAAACCTGTACTTGTTCCTCCTCCAGCAACCATCTTCCTCATCTAGACAGTCTCCGTCTCTATTCCCAGATCTAGCCCAGCCACCAGGAGCAGCTAAGAGCAGGTACTACAGGGGAAGTCTGGTTTCACCTGTAGCCCCAGTCTGGGGAAAGCTCCCATTGCTCTGTAGGAAAGGTACATGTACCATCTGGATTACTCAAAGGAGCTGCAAAAGGTGTGATCATGCTCAAAGAAGACAACTCTTCAGAGATTCTAGCTGGGAGCTCTAGTACATCTCAACTCAGCATGTGTAAACTGAGATTTTTCAAATGTTTATAACTTGGCCAAATGTCGGTGGATTTTCACCAAGATGGCAAAAGAAACAGCCCTGACCTGCTACTTTTCATTAAATGTCAAGTGCCTACTCCAAAGCATGGGGACACAAAAGAGCCTTCTAAAGAAAAGATCTAAATGTTTTTAACATGGAGAAGCAATGTGTTCCCCCTATTTTGCCCTTGCCTTCTTTGAAATAGCTGAAATGTTTTGGCTGAAATATTCCAAAATAATTCAGTCAGTAGCAGACACCCAGTATACAAAATGAAAACGCAGGCAGTTAAAGCTTTATAAGGCACATAAAGCAATAAGGCACAGAAAACTGTCCTCTGCTGAGAAGAGCTGGGAAACTTTAAAAACATGCAGTGCCGCTGGCCCACATACAACCCTGTCTGTCTGAGACCGCTGTATGGGAGCAAACTGTATTGAGCAATGGTAATAAAACATTTCTTTATCAAGTATGTTCAGCTGCAGAACAAACTTCCACGGGAGATTTGATTAATACAGTGGCTGGCTCTATAGGGCAAGAACCTCCTCTGAGAGCTTGCTATCTTCAGCAGAATAATGTATTTTTATAAAGCAGCAATTCTCAGTTGCAGGAGGCCACACAATATTAGCAGAGTTAGGTGTGCAAACACCTACATGATTCACAAGATAAAACCAGAGATTTCACACAGGAATCCCTAGGGTCAAAAACATTCTCACCTGTTGTGGCCTTTCTGAGCTCTTTGCAACAGAAAAATAGCTCTATTATTTTTCTGTAGTCAAAAAACAAGTGAAAGCTAAGAGCTGGTATTTTCCAGCGGGTGCCTAGACTCTAGCAAGACCAAGAACTGCTGTTATACGGTTTCTATGTATGTGCCTAAGGTTGTACCTTCCTATAATGAAGGGGAAAAGAAGAACAAAGAACTCCATGAAGTCCACTGGGAATTCACTCGTGCAGATCTAATGGAAAGCACTCAGATAAGTACTGGGCACTGTAGAAAATCGTACATGTACAGACTGAAATGAACAAGTCGAATTTAAACAGCATTCCAGTTACAAAGATGCATTAGCAGGTTCATCCAAGTTAACTTCAAATTGGGGGGTAAGAAACCCAAACAAACATGTTTTAGCAACGTGCTTTTACCGCTTCAAATGTTTCCTACAAGCAGCAGAGCAATTTCAAGCTGTTTATTCCTTTATGCAAAGCGACTCTCTGCTATTCTTGTGCCAGTGAATTGGAGACTGTGAAACAGTCTCTGTAAGCAGAAGAGGAAGAAAGCTGCAGTCACATGCAGAGTCACATCGATGAAGTCATACACTGGCATAACAGCAAGTGTTGTCGGTTTTCAAAGGCCATCTGTAGCTAGCAGACTTAAGCTGTCATCCTGGAAAAAGATGCAAACAAGCCTAATGGGCAATTGCATTATCCTCTCCCTGGCATTCAATGAAGTGAGGCTTGTTCCCCGAGCAGATATGGAAAACAAAGAACTGCATTCTTTCCTTTGCTTTTTTTAAAAACTGTTATTTTTTGACGCTTGATAAAAATTCAAATGACAGAAAAAATGGGAAGAACCAGAGAGAGCTCCAGAAATGAAGAGTGGCTTGTGAACTACAAGCTGGAGAAGGTAGAAGCTCATTTGCTGTTTCAAAGAGATTGCTTTAGCAAAGACAGTTTGCACTGTAGTGTGGACCTGTGCACCAAAGCTTTGCATCTTTTTGGCTTCTTCTCTGCAAATTCTTGAGGCAGGGACTGTGTGGTCTTTTCTGTTTTTCTGCAGTACCATACATAGAGCAGGCACTGATGGAAATAGGTAATAAATAATGGTTCTATTCCCTGGAACAGTAAGTGGATGCAAATTTTGAGATGATGCATTAAATACTGCCAAGAAAAGACATGGAGATGAATGTATTCTCCAACAGGTATCAGAACGTAAAAATCAACCTGTAATTTCAGACAGGGGAGATCTAAGGATCTATATTTTCATGTAGTATTGTGGGAAGAGAAAGGAAATAATCTTATTCTGTGTTCCTGAATCTTATAATAAATGTGTTTGTCTGAGTCCAGTGGAGGCAGGGGTGGGGGATGGAGAAGAGCACCAAAAACTGAAAAAATAGTCTTGGGATCTGTGCCTGGTACTGATGCAAATGAAGGTAAAACTATACAAACAGTAACACAATCAGACCATTCATCACTCCTTCATTAGCAGCTTGTCTTTGTAACACCAAGGGTGGAGGGGAAAAACTTCTTTCTTTTTATGAACAACGAACGAAGAAGACCGAAAGACAAAAAAGGAAGTTTAATTGGTGAGGACACAGTGTGTACACTGTTTGTAAGATTTGCCTGTTATGCAAATGAAGTTGTGCTGAATGCCTAGGTGCTGTTAGTGTAACTCAGTTTACACAATAGATGTAGTCAAGAATCTTACTTAGTATGTGTTGTGTCCCTTTGATTTTGGCAGAACTATTTCTGTCTACAAGATAAATCAGATATGAACTTCCTGCTTCCAGATAAGGCCAGAGACATCTTTTCTAGGACGTATTTACATTAAACAGTGCAATGCACTTAACACGTGCAACTTAAATGCACATTTCACATTTATTCACATTTATTTTTAGCAGAAAAAAATTGTATTCTGAGCAGATACACTTGGTATTATAAACAACGTTGTTTAAAAGGGCCAAATAAACCTTGCTGTAATTCTGTTCATTAGGTTGATCTAACATGAAGAATGAGATATGATAGGCAGGGCTGGTAGCACTGCATGTTATTCAGATTGCCAATTACTCCCCATTGCAAGACTTTGTTTTCACTTCCTTGTAACTCTGTGAAACTTTACTCTTTAGGCTGAAGTTTTCTATGGTGCGGTATGGCAGTCTGAAAATTTTGGGAAATTTTTAGCCAAAATGGCTCAACGCGTTTCAAAGAACTAGGCTAGGGGATAATACTTTGTTTTGCCCATGTTAAGATATTCTGAGACCTTTTCTTTGAAATGTTCTGGCACCCCCATCTCTGGTTCAGTGGCTTGAATTCTAGCAGGGAAGCACCTTTTGATCTCCCAGTGAAAAAACACCCAAACTTGGCCAAGATCTAAATCTTTGGAAAACTGAACTTAATTTTCAGCAGCCAAAATATCCACAGAGTCCATCCACCCAGCCCATACTTGAGCCCCTCATAGCTGTGGCACATAAGAGTGTGTATGCATAGTCCACACAGGGCAACTGAGCACATGCTCCAACTCAGGGATACAGGAGTTGAGAAAGACATTCCCTATCCTTGCTACTCCCATATGCTGTGGGCCAGGGTGAGCTGGGCACTGGGGAGTCTCTCTGTTCAGCATGGAAAAGCAACCCATCTGACTCAAATGCAAATAGGATAAGAGCTGGATCAGCAGGGTACAAAAGCAGTAAAGAGTCATCTGGTCTCTCTGTGCCTCACCTCCCATTTTTAAAAAATTGGGAATAATCTCACACTCTGACTTTGCCAGGACTTTGTGATAATACCTGAATTAATGTTTGTGAAGTGCTTGGAGACTGGAGATGGAAGCATCATGGAAAAGTCTATGACAGGGGTCAGCAACCTATGGCATGCATGCTGAAGGTGGCATGTGACATGGTTTTTATTGGCACGCAGGCTGCTTCCCGCCCCTTGGGGCGGGAAGAGGCGTGCCCAGATCAAGCAGCACATGACTGCCTGGGAACACCAACCCCAGCCCCAGAACAACCTGACTGTGCCACTGACCCCAGTCACAGGTAGGTACCTGGCAAGGTAAAAGCCCCCCAGCCCCAACCCTAGCCTGGCACCACCACCACCACCATTGGCCCCAGCCACCGGCCACATGCTGCCAGCAGGCCCCAGCTGGCACCACCGCCGCAGTTGGGAGCAGGCCCCAGGCCCAGCACCACTGTCACCACAGGCCCTGGGCCCGGCCCCACTTTTGCCGTGGACCCCAGCCCCGGGCCCAGCCCCAGCCATGCTGCCAGGCCCAGCCCTGGCTGGCACCACCGCTGCTGCCCGCCCCAGCCCAGTACCGCCACCAGCCGGAGCCATCAACAGCACCGGCCCCAGCCGGCACCACCACAGGCCCCAGCCCAGTGCCAGCACCAGGCTGGAGCCATCGGCAGTGCTGGGATGCAGGGCCCGGGCCCATCCCAGCGCTGCTGGCAGCCCCAGCCACGTGGTGCAGGCAGGCCACCACTGCCGCCACTGCCTGCCCTGGCCCATTGCTGCTGTTGGGCTGGGGCCATCAGCAGCATGGGGATGGGGCCGGGGATGGGGCCAGGGCCAGGGAACTGTGCGGGCCCTGGCCCTGGCCCCGGCCCCATCCCGGCACTACCAACAGCCCCAGCCCCAACCCAGTGCTGCCGACAGCCCCAGTCCCAACCCAGTGCTGCCAACAGCCCCAGCCCCAACCCAGTGCTGCCAACAGCCCCAGCCCCAACCCAGTGCTGCCAACAGCCCCAGCCATGTGCTGCCGGCGGGCCCAGTCCCAGCCCTCACCACTGCCGCCACTGCTGGCTCCAGCCCTGCACTGCCGGGGGGGGCCCTGGGCCCTGTCCCACACTGCCGGGGGGCCCTGGCCCCAGTATTTACTTTACATACAACAATAGTTTCATTATATAGTTCATAGATGTTAGGGTTGGAAGGGACCTCAACAGATCATCGAGTCCAACCCCCTGCGTAGGCAGGAATGAGTGCTGGGTTTAGATGACCCCAGCTAGATGCCTATCTAACCTCCTCTTGAAGACCCCCAGGGTAGGGGAGAGCACCACCTCCCTTGGGAGCCCGTTCCAGACTTTGGCCACTCTAACTGTGAAGAAGTTCTTCCTAATGTCCCGCTCTCTGCTAGCTTATGGCCATTATTTCTTGTAACCCCCAGGGGCACCTTGGTGAGTAAAGCCTCACCAATTCCCTTCTGTGCCCCAATGATGAACTTATAGGCAGTCACAAGGTCGCCTCTCAACCTTCTCTTGCGGAGGCTGAGGAGGCTCAGGTGCCCTAGTCTCTCCTCATAGGGCTTGGCCTACAAGCCCTTAACCATATGAGTTAAGGGCTCTATATAGAGAGAGACCTTATAACACTAATATGCAGTGTATCCTGCTATGTACTCCTCCACCCTCGTTTTGTTTTTCTGATATGCCGGCACTCTGGCACCTTTCAAAGTAGACATTATGGTTTTTTTGGCACTCCAGCCAAAAAACGTTGCCTACCCCTGGTCTATGAGAAAAGGAACAATTCCGTCTTCAGAGTATGGCTCAAATAGTAGATAAGATATGGGCAACATGATGAACAATGAGAAACCAAATACTGAATAATTCATCAGTAATTTCATACCATGCATCCTGTGCAATGAATGAGACAAAGGTCCTGTGTAGAGATTGTATATAATTATGAAATTAAAGACACTATCATAATATACAGTAGGGGGTCATATTATTGATGCTCAGGCAACCTGAAGTCTGGCATCTCCTTATTTTTAAATGCTTGACTTTGCAACCTTAATAGTAGTCTTCTAAAATGCTTTTTTTTTTTGTAGGAAATATATATTAAGGTATCTGAGAGGCAAGGGTTTTTTATGATACATTTGTTGGATCAACCTCTCCCCCAGATGTACAATTAATTCAATAAAAGCCATCACAAAAACCCCTCACTTTTGGGACATTTTCTGGGCTATCATGGCTATAGTAGCACTCTAACTCAGTGGTTCTCAACCTTTTTGACTCAAAAGACTCCTCATTAAACCCCTTGGAAAATCTCAACTCTTAATTTTCACTCATTTCCTGAGTGGAAACATTTGAGCAATTCTTCTGCTGCAAAGAAGTCAGAAAGACCATAACAGGTCAGAATGTTTTTAACATTATGAATTCCTATTTGAAATCCCTGGGTTTGTCTTATAAATTACGTATGCACATCGAACAGTGCTAACAGTGCATGACACCCTGTGGCACCCTTGAAAGGATCACAAGAAACCCCAGGTGCCTGGTTAAACATCATTCCTCCTCTATCCCTGCTAGTAAGATATACTGGAAATGGTCTGAGGGCTTCTAGTGAACCTCATGTGCTCTATAAAAAGAAACATTAAATCCAAGTTTAACTCCATTTGATCACATCAGGTAATGGTTTGGCCCTCAAAATGTCCCTGATAGCCTACCTGCCCAGAGGGCTAGCGTGGCTAAAGCATAACAGTTCCCATAGTCAATAGTGTACCAGGGCTGGACGCAAGTGGCATTACATCTGGCTGCCTTTGCCTTAGGTAGTCTAAACTCCCAGGTACCTACCTGTGACTGGGTGTAACCACAAAGCTGGTACTTCTGCTTCTGAAGCTGTAGAGAGACAACTTGTCTGCCTGCCACAGCTCTTCCCACTGCAACCATTCTGGCTATTTTGGTTGTCAATAGTTACACAGATGTAACCAAGGGCAGAATTTAGGCTGCATGGTCACTGCCCATTTGTGCTTCACACAGAGCTGCCTCTTCCACCAGCTTTCCTTGGTGTTAGTTTCTTATTTTTAAAATAAAATAAAGCATTGTCAAGTTAGTAAAGATCACTGACGGTTGCCTTAGCTAACACAGCTAGTTTCCCCATTTCCCCTTTATGTCCCAGTCAGATTCCTGCATCCCGTCTGAACTATTTGTAATGCTTCCTTTTAAAACGCATGGTACTGACCAAGTCGTTGGCCTTGTGGTAAGACAGCTCTGTAGGAGACCTGTGTTTGATTTCTGACCTCTCATTTCTCAGCACCTGAGAGTGAGGCAAAAGCTGTGAGCTCAGCTCCGATGGAGGAAAGCTTTATACCACGCAACAGTATCCTCTACAGACCAACTGTGGAGAAGCACTGATGCAATTCATGGTATTCTGCTTTCAGGGTCTTCCTCAGCTGAAACAATGGTTAAGCTAGGACAGTGCATGACCAAGTGAACCTAACATTTAGAAAGGGATTGCACCAGGTAATGGTTTAGCCCCCATAATGTCCCTCATAGTCTACCTGCCCAGAGGGCTAGCCTGGTCAAGGCATAGCTGTTTCTGTAGTCAAAGGAAAATCCTCAGTGCTCCAAGACATCTGAAGGATCCCGTCAAAGGAAAAACAAACAAATGTTACCTCACCAAAATCTATGCAGGAGTAGAAGGAAAAACCTCTAGGAAGAAGAGAGACAGACGGAGAAAGGCATAGGTACCAACTTTTATTTTTACCTAGGGGGTGGGGGCTGGGAACCAAGATGATGGATATGTGGAAAGTTTTACACATTTCAGGTGACACCCTCTTTCCAAGGGGAGCCAGGGCCCTTGGGCCCCCACATACTCAGCTTCTGTGGCAAGGAGACACTAAACTTGTGCTACAAAATACCCAGCAACCATTTGTAACTGGTTTTCCAAAGGCAAAGGCATATGCTAGGGATGAAAATAGATTAAAACCAACTATTTAGACTGTTACTCAATATAAGTCTCCCTGTAGTGCCCAATAATAAAGTTCTTGTTTACTCTGTCCTCACCTCTAAACAGGAAGGTAATAAAACCAAATCTGAGCATAACACTGGCTGCACACAATTACAGCTCCCCTTCTTCACGGTCCCCTTAGCCACAAAAGATGCCCTGTGTTTAATGTAGAACAGATGAAACTGCTGAATCATCAGAAGACTGAAGTTGGGAACATGCCAGAAATATTATCAATAAGAATCTGATCCAAAGTCCAAGCATTTAGAGTTCAGCTGGCCCAAAATCTTACAAACGGTTCTCCCAAATTTTTGGAGAGTGATATTTGTACCTTTTTAAAAAATTAAATCCAGTCCTGTTTGTCAAAATTGTCATATTGAATGAAACAGTTTGAATGTTTGTAATAGTTGCCCATTAGCCAGTTTAGGAAAAAGACAAGATTCATCTTCTTATCTAGGCCATTGTTTTGGCCTACGTGCAGAAGGTCCTGACTTTGCTCAAAGTCTTAACTTTTGAATTTTATCTTTAGAGGCCTTTAACAAAGTTAACATCAAAATGACCCTTAAGCAAACATCCCGAGAGATCAAACCCTAGGGCCTTTGAAAAAATTGGAAAGAAAAGGTCACTTGCAGTGGTATGGAAGTTCCCCAAAGTAATTAAAATGGTCAAGAAAATAAACTGGTTACCAAGCAAAAGAATCTGTTGAGTAAGATCCGAGCCCAAATTTGGGAGTAGTGACAGGTTTGGGTAGGAGGGGCCCAAGACGGCAACTCACTCAATAAAAACTGTAACCTACTGTCCCAATTTGGAGGTAACCTCACTTGCAGAACAATGAAGGAAGAATCACAAGTGTAGACCCGATCAGATTGATCACCTGAACCACCCTCTCCGTGAACACAAATTTCTTAGTTCACACTGAAGCCTAGGAGCGCCCGAAGGGGACTGAAGGAAGGGGACTCATTCCTATCACTGCTGAGACCAACCCTAAAACCATAACTAAAGAATGAAGGTATACCTGGGGATTTGGCTTCTCGGAATTCTAGGATTGTAAGTATATTATAAAAATAATAGTATTGATTCAAATGTAACTTTTAGTTGTAATTGTAATTGTTTTAAGGAAGTGCATTTGGAGCATTGTTTCTGATATATGTAGTTATTGTGTTCTTAATGTTTGTGGTATTTCTTAAAGGTAAGCAGTGTTATATGCATAGCAAAGAATTTAAAAATAAAATTGTGTTGTATGAATTAAGTGTGCAATCATTGTGAAATCGTGGAAGCAGCTAAAAATTTCCCCAGCCAGTGCATCAAACGAATCAGTAAGTTGTGTGGGATCTTCTCTATTCCATAACCCACTAGAGACAAAAACCAGTACCAGAAGGCAGACATTTTGCTGGATCCAAAACTATTTATTAAAAGAAGTCAAAATCAGAGAAACCAGCCTAGATGCAGGGATTTCTATTTTAAACCCTTCCCTATGACCCTCAAAATAAGGAAGGGTTTGGTTTGGAACAGTGTTACTCAACTTAGCTGGCTCCAAGGGCTGAATAAGTGTTATGGAGTCAGTCCACAGACCAGATCCAGCATGGGGCTGGTCTGCAGGTGCAATGCAGGGTGCTGGCCCAGGTGTGCACACTGGATCTAGTGGTGGCCTGACCCCATGTGCCAAACTTCGGCACTAAGAGACCCTATGCACCAGCATGGTCCAGTGCATGGTGCCATGTCATTCAGCCCACAGGGCTCCCCACACATCTGGCAGCAGGGGCATGGTGGCAGTGTTAATTGCTATGACTCTGGCACTGTTACCTCTCCTCCATTGCTGCAGGTGGGATTCTACCACCATTCCCCCATTGCCAAATTTCTGGACCTGTGGGGAGCCCCACAGGATGGATGACACCACTGGTTTGAGAAGTTTGCTTTTTTACTTCTGCCCAGTGGAAACGATCACATCATCTCTTGCCCTTTGACAAACTGCTGGTCAGTTGTACCTTATTTTTTTACATCTAAACATACAGGAGGGGACAACATATCTATAGAGCAATTAAAAATACAGAGCAACCTGGCTAATCAGCGCTATCATCCTCTGGACCATATCAGCCATCAAAAATATGCAAAGTTATTAGCTACATATTTATACATCAGCAGCATTCAGCGTGCTAGGAGCTGTACAGCTATATAAGAAGATGCAGTTCTTGCCCTGAAAGATTTACAGCCTAAAGTTGTAACACAGGTTCCTCTGGACTTCATGGGAGTGCCACGTAGGCACAGGCCTATGTGAAACAGTTCCCAGGGTTAGGACCCAAATGGACACAAGACAGACAAGGATTGAAACATGAAACTGAGCATTGGCCCTGAGGTGCCTCTTGTAGACTTCAAGGCCTTTAAAGCTTGGACATGTAGTTATAGCCACATGCCTGCATCCTACATGAAATTACATACAAGTCTTTCTGCCTCTTAGGTAGGGGAGTAGGCAAGGGATATCTGGGGTTAATGAAAAACCTGCAGGGGGATCCCTGGACATAGTATATGGGGGTCTGGGAAGGGGAGCAGAAATCAGCTGCGGGGGAAGCCCAAGGATGGTGGTATGCTGGAGAAATTGGCTAAGACGGAACCATGAGGGGCAGCAAGACTGGTTAAGGTAATGAAAGACAAGCCCTGAGCAAAAGCAACCTGGAGCACTACCTGGCTGACAAACTAGCCCACCAGCTAGCAGGGTACAGTATACCTACCCAGTGGCCAGAGAACCAATAAGTGCATGTTATGATAGTTCTGTGTTCATTTCTATATATACAAACCTACTATTCCGAGTCTATTAACTGTCAGTTCTATTATTTTAAGTGAAATATACTTGAGTTTTGTAGGTGACGATGCTAAAGGATTAAGATAGAAAGGATTGAGATCCACAAGGGAGGATGGCAGCTGATGGAAGGTCACTTCAGTCTGAAGAGGCCCAATTAGAGAATGAACAGATATCTATAAGAGAAAGATAGCTCTGCACCTACAGTTTAGATCAAGAGAGAGTGCCAAAGGCCATACAACCACAACCCAGTTAAATCTTACAGATTTGATCAAAGCTATTCAAACATTTCTTTCTGTACAGCATTCCCAGGAGGTAAATTTAGTTGCACCAACACAGAATTACTCATGTTGATGCAGCTTCCTCCTATCTTTCAGGAGGAGCACGGGCACAGTATATGATACACTTCTATTTGAGCATGAGCCGAAAGACGAAGTAAAATTTTGCTGCATCTTTCAAACAAAATACTCTGTAAAAGTTGCTACCAAGACCAACCACTTTCCATTTGTAGAAGAGAAGGCCCTTTCTAAGGAGGGACAAAGGTCATAATTTCTATTTCACAGAGAGTGAATCTGTGGGTCTGTTTGCAGTACATTGTGGAGGTACTCATGCTAGCTTTAAATGAGCTAGCTCAGATACAGGAAATAGCCCACATGCAGCAGCATAGAGCTTGGCACGGGCTAATCTATTCTACTTTTCGCGGGAGGGGGAGGGCAGGAGGTAAAATCAGTCCATGCTGATCTGCGTGCTACCAGGGCTAGAGTGCCTATCAAAGACCAAGATATTTTAAATTACAAGATTACAATCTCAAGTGTAGACAATCCTACAAAATCAGTGATTTGCTCAGTGACAGTAAACTTGTGGTACAGTCAGGCCTAGAAATCAGAGCATCCAACCTAGGGGACCTACAAGCTGGTGGAGCTGCCTCCCTTTTATTGTTTTCCTCTCAAAACTGTCTCTTTTGAGATGCAATAAACTCAGGTTACTAAATCACTAGGACAACTCCTCACTATGGTCTTATTAGTCAGGACACTGAATCCTTGCCAATCCTACTGATTTAAATCAATTTAAATTACAGCTCTAGGCACAGCTCCGCAGTGGCAATAGGAGGTTTTGTAGGCAGCGGCCGTCACCGCTGGCACAGGCGGCCCCACAGGTAAGTGGCAGCAGCGGTGATGGCCGCTGCCTACAAAACCTCCCGCTGCCACCACTGAGCCATGCCTGGAGCTGTGCAGCTGGATGAAGTGGTGGTGGGGACGGCTGTGTGCTGCCCAGCCACAACCACACTGCTGCTGCCGCCCGGCAGCCGGCCACACAGTTCTGGACACGGCTCCACAGCAGGAGGTTTTGTAGGCAGGAGCCGTCACCGCCATCACGGCCCTCTAGGTAAGCGGCAGTGGCCGCCGTGTGTGAGCCCAAGCCCCTGCCCCCCCATCCCTCACCGTGGCTGCAGAGCCAGCCACAGAGCTGAGCTCCAGCCACATGCCAGCCTCCCTCTCCCCCTCCCCTGGGCAGGCAGCCAGGCGGCATGTGTGTGGCCTGCACATGACGGGCACCACCACACTGCGCCCCGCATTGCTTGTCCGCAAAGCCCCCCTCACAGAGGGGCACCCCTGCCCTTACTCCCTGGCCCTGCTCCAAGCTGCAATGTGCCGCCTGAAGCTGGCAGCACCCCCCACTCCCTAAGCCCCCAACCATCTTACCCAGCCCTGCTGCCCCACAGCCCCCAAGCCCCACTTACCTCTAGGATCCAGGGGCGAAAGGCATGGCTCCACGGTGGCAGTGCTTGCCCGCAAAGCCCCCCCTAGCCTGCATGCAGCCGCCACCATCCTACACCGCCATGGAGCTATGCAGCTGGTTGTGGGGTATGTCGCTGCATGCAAGCCCCCTGTTTCACCCCCCCGCTGGGCAGCACGTATGTGGCCCGCACACAGTGGTTGCCATCACACTGCCACTATCGCGCTCTGCGCCACTTGCCCACAGAGTCGTGCAGGTGGCCATGGGATGGTAGTGCAGGGTCCAGTGGCAGAGTTGAGGTGGCGGCCTCCGTGTGCAAACCTCCTGTCAGGCCGGCCGGCATGTGTGTGGCCCACAGAGTGGCACCCCTGCCCTCGCCCCCTGGCCCTGCTCCTGGGAGTGGGCACAGGGGCACACTCCCCCCCCCGCCAGCCCCACATGTGGCACGTGGGGCCTGTTTTGTGTGCACTATGCACGGTATGCTGGTCTGGGCCAGGGCACATGTGCATGTGGGGTCAGTCTGCAGCACACATTACATGTGGCATGCAGGGCCAGTCCAGGGTGTGCAATGCATGAAGTGTGCAGCACATGCTGCAAGTGGCACTACACTAGACTGGCCCCACATGCATGTAGAGCATGTCTGTGGGCCTGATCCAGCTTTCAGGCAAGACCCAGGACCAGATGAGTTTGACCAAGATCCATACGGCCAAGACCAAGACCCATATGGCTTACCACACCAGATGAGTTTGATACCCCTGCTATAAAACTGTATCTATAACTAAAGACTGGTTAGAACCAGAAATCTGAGCTACGTTGTTGGCATCACTGATCCCTCATGGTTGAGGATGATAACTCCCACAGGTCAAGTGAAGGGTTGTAAATGAGTCTGTTGATGGCTAAGGCCAATCCTAGAGCTGCAGACTCTGGCAGATGCCACAGGCAGTGGCTAAAGGGAGGGTCAGATCACAAGCTCAGACCCTGACTTCATAACTTAATCCTATTTTTAACTGCAATTCTAAATTCATCTCAGTTTGGACCTGCTCCTCAGACAAGATGCACAGGTTAATGTCCGCTGCACCCCCGAGAGCTGAAGACCCGGACCTGGACCCAGACTCCACTAACCCCCCCTGCATAGAGCAAGGAGGTAAGGGAACCAGGGCCAGGAGAGCGGGTGGGTGAGTGCAGGGTTGCTCAGAGGGGGTGGGTGTGTGTGTAAGCATGTATAGGAAACCCTCACTATTCACGGGTTTGGCGTTCGCAGTTTCAAATATTTGTGAATGCCGAACCCACTTCTTAAATACGCTTAAAGATGCTCCTTGGGAGCTCCGTGCTTGCCGCCGCTGCCACTGCACTCCCACCACCGCCACAGCAGCCATATCCCCCCAGCCGCCGGGGGCACTGAGTTCACGAACACAGACAGCGTTCAAGAATGCAGTGCCTTATTCGTGGATTTCGCCATTTGTGGGGGATACGAGAACGTATCCCCCGCGAATGGTGAGGGTTGCCTGTATGCGTGCGTGTGGGGCTCCAGCAGGCGGGATGCACCAATGGAGTGGAATGACCAAGCTGGGTCCCTACTTAGCTGAGGCCCCCAGGGAGCCACATGACTGGAGCCGCACAAACAGAACGTGCAAACAGATGCAGCTCTACTTGGGCACAGCAGTTTGTACAGGAGTTTATGCAGAGGGGTGCATGGTAGACGCCTGGAGCACTAGTCTGAATGATGAGCCTGAGGCCAGAGGCCTAAAGAGGAGCTGTTGGGACCAGGAGGGGCGTGAACTCGCTCTCATCTGTGGAGGTGACTCATCATGCCCGCAGGCTTCATGGCACCGCCAAGATCCCCACCCAGACAGAGCCCATGGCTCTGGCCCCCACCCAGATGAAGCCCCTGGCTCTGGACTGTGGGGTCTGTCTGCCATGAGTGCTGGCAGCTGGGCATGGGGGCACCCCCACTTGTGGGGTATGCTCCCTAGTGGGGTCTCTGGAGGGCCGAGTACAGGAGCTCGAGGAGGAGGTACACCAGCTACGCACCATTGGGGCCCACGAAGACTACATTGATGGCAACTGCCAGGCCCTTCTCTAGAAGAAAGAAGAAGTGAAGGAGATAGAGATGATGGCCAACAAGAAGGCTGACCATAAAGACCCACCTGGCGCTACGTGGAAGACAGTCACCTCATGCTCCAGGAAATGCAGGGCCAGGGCTGCTCCTCTCCTGGCACTGCACAACAGGTCTGCTCCCCTCTCCACGCATGAGGAGGCTTCGATGGTGACACCGGAGAAGGAGAAAGGTAAGCAGCATGCTGTCACCCCCCAACAGGAGGCACAAGATGGCAATGGTGGGGGGCTCCCTCCTGCACGGGAAAGAGGGACCCATCTGCCATCTGGACCCCCTAGCCCAGGGATGTCCAACCTTTTTGAATGTGGGGCCGGATCACGAACTTTTTATCACCCAGCGGGCCAGCGAGTCATATTCAAAGACCTCACAGGAAGTGGTATGACATCACGAAGTGATGTCACGTGACCTTTAACACCAATGATGTTGCAGGAAGTGACAATGAAATGGGTCTGGAAATGTGGTTTAAAATCCAAAATAAAAACAATATAAAAGCAAGAATGAAATAACGCCAAACACTTGACTAAAATAAACACTTTCACTTCTACTCACTTCTCAATGAATGAAAGAAGCATAATGCAAGTCGACAGATCAAATGTGGAAAAGATATCAGCCAGAGTGGAAACTAATCAAAGCAACAAAATACGGGCATTTTTGAGAATAATCTTCAAGAAGATTCAAGAGAATCTTCAAGGGAATCTGGGACCTGGGGGGTTGGGGCTGTGTGTGTGTGTGCATGCATGCATGCATGCATGTGCATGTGTGTGTGCTTCTAAGCACACGTGTGTTGCAGCAGACAGAGTCAAAGCAGCTATTGGGATGTGCTGGGAAGCATAGTACTTTTGTCACTGGAGCAAGGGCTGTGGGCTGGGGTGGGGACTGGGGTGCTGGCCAGGCTGGGTATGCTGCATGTGCTCCGTCTGCTGCCCTGCTCTCTGACTCATGGCTCTGGCCCCATTCTGGCACCTGCTGCTGCATCCTGGCTGTGTGCTGCTGGGCTAAGTCGAAGTCAGCTGCATTGCAGCCCCATGTGGAGAGCCCAGTCTGGCCTGGCCACATCCTGCCCTAAGCAGAGAGTCCCTGCCCCAGCCAGGGACTCATGGCCAGGATGCAGCTGCAGGTATCAGGATGGGGACAGGGACAGGGCCAGAGGTGTGAGTCAGACAGAACCCATGCAGAGCCCCCAGTCTGGCCAGCACTCCAGTCTGCAGCCCTGGTTGTGGTGAGAAAGACACTGTGCTCCTGACAGCTGTTCTGGCTCTGCCCACTGCCACACACTTCAGCGTGCATGCATGTGTGTTTGCATGTGTGCCCTCCCTTGTATCTCTCCATCCTGGATGTCCCAGTCTGAGGGACAAATGCAGCCGCTGGGCTGGGCTCCTCCTGCCTCCCGCCTAGCCCAGCTCCGGCAACCGTGCGTCCCGCAGCCCCAAGGCGCCCCCAGCTCTGCAAAGGAACTTACCCCATGCCTCCATCTGCCCCGGCACGGCCCCGAGGCGCCCCCAGCTCCAAGCGGAAACTTACCTCGTGCCTCCATCCTGTTGCACAAACGGCTAGTTTCGTGCCCCTGGAGGCTTGTCCAATCCACCTCTAGGAGAGAGTCTCACACACAGGCTGGGTCTAATTTCAGATTTATTGTTTGCAAACAAGTTCGACAAGGGAGCTTAATTTACTTAAATCCGTGTCGACCCCAAACAGAGTCTGGGGTTCCTTTTTATAGCTAACATAAACAAAAGATTCTAACGTGTCGCGTAATTATTGGTAGCCCAAGTATTACGTCTTACAACATATGTCTAGCAGGTACATGTTCTATGATGGTTTACATACATGTCTCATTTACATCTTAAATCTCCTCCCTGGGGCCGTCCTTAAGTCCATTTCGGTCATTCTTTGGTCAAGGTCTGAGTTCTTTACATCAGCACCTTTCTCTGTGCCTCTTCTCTTATCTCTCGTAAGGAGTTATTTGTTGCATCTGTTCCTGGCTATGTCTGCAGAAGTCTAGTGCTACTCGTAAATCTATCATTGGCCTACATACCTTAGCAGAAGCAAGTGTGATAATATGCAGAAGCAATTATGTAGTGAAACTAAACAGTTCTCAGCTGTGAAGCCTTTGTGTAGGGAGATGAGACTTTTTTTTACCACACAGCTGCTACACAAACGTTATTGCAAAATCATAATGACTAGATTATAACATATTTTTACCACAATTCCCCCCTCACATACAAATATAAATGCACCACTGAAGACAAAGACCTGGGGGGTTATAGTAAACCATAAACTGAATATGAGCCAACAGTGTGCTCTTGTTGCAAAGAAAAAAAAAAAAAAAAGCCAACGGCATACAGGGTTGTATTAAAAGGAGTGCGACTTACAAATCAAGGGAAATGATTCTTCTGCTTTATTCAACTCTAGTAAGGCCTCATCTGGAGAATTGTGTGCAGTTTTGGGCTCCACATTTCAAGAAGGATGTGAACAGTTTGGAAAGAGTCCATCAAGTAACTATAGGCCTGTAAGCCTCACCTTGGTGCTCAGGAAGATCTTGGAGAGAATCATCAAAGAGCACATCTGTGGGGGGCCAGCAGGGAAGATCATGCTCAGGGGCAACCAGCATGGGTTCATCAAAGGCAGGTCCTGCCTGACCAACCTGATTGCCTTTTATGACCCAGTAACTAAAGCCTTGGATGATGGTGTCGCCGTGGACATAGTCTTTCTAGACTTTAAGAAGGCCTTTGACACTGTCTCTCACCCCATCCTCATCAATAAATTAAGCGACTGTGGCATTGATGCCTGCACAGTTGGATGGGTAAAAAATTGGCTGATGGG
>NW_005841998.1:1282712-1283425 GCF_000455745.1 Alligator sinensis | reverse complement strand
GGGTTTCTTTTTATAGCTAACATAAACAAAAGATTCTAACGTGTCGCGTAATTATTGGTAGCCCAAGTATTACGTCTTACAACATATGTCTAGCAGGTACATGTTTTATGATGGTTTACATACATGTTTCATTTACATCTTAAATCTCCTCCCTGGGGCCGTCCTTAAGTCCATTTCGGTCATTCTTTGGTCAAGGTCTGAGTTCTTCACATCAGCACCTTTCCCTGTGCCTCTTCTCTTATCTCTCGTAAGGAGTTATTTGTTGCATCTGTTCCTGGCTATGTCTGCAGAAGTCTAGTGCTACTCGTAAATCTATCATTGGCCTACATACCTTAGCAGAAGCAAGTGTGATAATATGCAGAAGCAATTATGTAGTGAAACTAAACAGTTCTCAGCTGTGAAGCCTTTGTGTAGGGAGATGAGACATTTTTTTACCACACAGCTGCTACACAAACGTTATTGCAAAATCATAATGACTAGATTATAACATATTTTTACCACAATCCACCACGCATGTGGGCAGGGCTTGGACCATGCTGCAGCTCCCCGGGCCACGTCCTGGGGGCAAGGGGCGGAGCCAGAGAAGAAGCTGCATGTGCTGTCCCCAGCTCATCTAACCAGGTGCAGCTGGGGCAGCCCTGCGCCGCACAGCCCTCGGAGCAGTGGTGACAGGACCCAGCTCACTGATGAGACCGGCCCCACAGGGGTAAGCA
>NW_005841998.1:1278495-1282670 GCF_000455745.1 Alligator sinensis | reverse complement strand
CCCCCTTGCCTCGCCGCTGCCGCAGCTCCATGGCTCTGCCGGCTCCGCGCTCCGCGGCGGCGGCAGTGCCACCGCCTGGGGCCAGATAAAATGGCTTGGTGGGCCACATGGCGGCCTGCAGGCCATATGTTGGACAAGCCTGTCCTAGCCCATGAGGTCTGCTGCCTCCCTGGGGCCAGCATCCGGAAAGTTGTGGAGGGGATCCCTAGGCTCATCCGGCCCTCCGACTACTACCTCACGCTCCTCATCCATGTGGGAACAAATGACATGGCCAGGAATAATCCAGACGGGGTCATGAGTGACTACAGGGCTCTGGGGGTTGGGCTCAAGGGGTCAGGGGTACACATGAATGATGCGTGCCCCCGGCGGCTGGGGGGGCACAGCGGCAGCAGTGAGAGCACAGTGGCAGTAAGCAAAAACTCCTGCAGACACCGCTGGCGCTGTTGGCAGCGGCCGGATGGCAAGCGCTAACCAGGGGTCGGCAACCACCCGCAGACACTGCCAACAGTGTCAACGGTGGCCAGCAGTGATCATGGACCACCCGCAGACGCTGCCAGCAGTGTCGGAAGTGGGGTGGCAAGCAGCAACTGCCTGCAGGCACTGCTGACAGTGTCAATGGTGCTATACGTTGACCCTGGAAGCACAGATAGTTTTTTCCTCTGTGCTGCCAGTTGCGGTCCATGGTCCCAGGAGGGAAGGACACATCAAGGAAGTGTACTGATGACTCCGGCAGTGGTGCCACTGAGAGGAATTTTGTTTCCTTGATCACAGTGCACACTTCAGGGAAAAAGGACTCTTGGGAAGGGACGGCATCCACTTTACATGGAGACGTAAGTCCCTGTTTTTAGCCAGGATGGCCAATATTCTAGATAGGAGTTTAAACTAAGATTGCTGGGGAACAGGGAAACACTGACTGAAGCATGCCCAGGGACCAACATAAAAAAAAAGCTCTATAGATGGGGACACTAGGAGAGCCACTCCTGCAGGAGCTAAGGGAATAGTTCTCCTTCAGCATGACAGGAAGTCAAGGGTCTCAATTGGAAGGCTCAGGTGCCTGTTCACTAATGCCAGGAGCATAGGGAACAAGCAGGAGGAGCTAGCCCTCCAACTCTCCAGTGGCCATTAACATCTAGTAGGGATTACAGAGACCTGGTGGGACCCCTCACATGATCGGAACGTAGCCACAGAGGGCTACACTCTGCACAGAAAGGACTGAGTAGGGAAGAAAGGCAGAGGTGTAGCTCTCTATGTGAGGGAGCAGTACACTTTCTTGGAGGCTGACATCAGCTCCAAAGAAAAATGGCTTGAAACCCTCTGGGTCAAACTTCGGGGGGGTTGCAGCAAGAGAGACCTAACTGTAGGCGTATACTACAGACCACCGAACGAGGGGGAGGACCTCGATCTGGAGTTCTCTCGAGAACTGACAGAGGCCATGAGTGCATGGGACATGGTCATCATAGGTGACTTCAGTTATCCAAACATCTCTTGGGAGGAACACTCGGCCAAGTCGAATTGGTCACGTTCCTTCCTGACCTGCATCGAAGAGCTCTTCCTGACTCAGGAGGTGTACAGGCCAACCACAGGTAATGCTCTCCTAGAATGAGTCTTGGCCAAAGGAACTGATCTGGTGACTGACTTGAACATAGAGGGCAACCTGGGTGACAGCGACCACAGAACTATCACATTCACTGTCCATCGCAAGGCAGGCAAATTAGATAGGGTTTAAGTTTTGGACTTCAAAAATGCAAATTTTAACAAGCTCAGGGCAACAGTAGGGGAAGTGCTGCAGGACCAGGGACTGAAGGCAAAAGGAATGCATGAAGAGTGGTCGTTCCTTAAGGACATGATCCTTGAAGCACAAAGGAAGTCTATTCCCATGTGGAGGAAAGGTAGCAAAAGGGCTGGAAAGCCCTCTTGGCTAAACAGGGAAATCATGGTCTCTGAAGAAAGAAGAAAGAGGCATACAAACAATGGAAAATTGGGACAGTTCCCAAGGAGGACTATACAACAATGGCCTGCACTTGTAGGGAGCAGATTAGAAAGGCTAAGGCAGCAACTAAACTTAAATTAGCAATAGAAATCAAGGACAACAAAAAGTCCTTCTTTAGGTACACAGGGAACAGGAAAACAAACGGGAGTGTGGAGCAGGTGGTTACCGACACTCAGGAGAAAACTGAACTCCTGAATGACTACTTTGCTTCACTATTTCACCAGGCCAAGGGGAAAATCATGCCAGATAGGGCATAGAATGGGCATGGTAGGAATGACTGCCTTCCTACTATTGATGTTGAACTGGTGTGTGATCAATTAAAAAAAAAAAATAAGACATTTGAAAACAGCGGGACCAGATGAACTTCATCCATGAGTGCTGAAAGAGCTGGCTGAAGTCATGACAGAACCCCTGGCAAAACTCTTCCACAACCCGTGATGCTCTGGAGAGATCCCTGAGGACCAGAAGAGGGCCAATGTTGTGTCCATCTTCAAGAAGGGGAGGAGAGAGGACCCAGGTAACTATACACCAATTAGCCTAGCTTCTATCCCAGGGAAAATCCTGGAAAAATTCATTAAGGAATGTGTGTGTGCTAGGCTTGCAGAAAATAGGATTCTGAATGACAGCTAGCCTGGCTTTGTCATGGGCAAGTCTTGTCTTACCAACCTCATCTCCTTCTATGACCAGGTAACTTGCCACCTGGATAAGAGAGAGGAGGTCAACATTGTATACCTTGACTTCCAAAAGGCCTTTGATCTGGTAACCCATGATGTTCTCACGGGAAAATTGGAGGATTGAAGGCTTAACTGAATGACAGGTGGGTAGGAAGCTGGCTGCAGGGTAGGACCCAGAGAGTTCTAATGAACGGATCTGTGTCTTCCTGGTGAGAAGTGGCTAGTGGTGTCCCATAGGTGTAGGTCAACATTGTATACCTTGACTTCCAAAAGGCCTTTGATCTGGTAACCCATGATGTTCTCACGGGAAAATTGGAGGATTGAAGGCTTAACTGAATGACAGGTGGGTAGGAAGCTGGCTGCAGGGTAGGACCCAGAGAGTTCTAATGAACGGATCTGTGTCTTCCTGGTGAGAAGTGGCTAGTGGTGTCCCATAGGTGTTGTGCTTGGTCCAGTTCTTTTCAACATCTTTATCTATGATTTGGATGTGGGAGTGAAGAGCTCACTGGCCAAGTTCACAGATGACACCAAGTTATGGGGGAGCGTGATCACTCTTGAAGATAGGCTGCAGATACAGGTGGACCTAGACAGGTTAGCAAGTTGGGCGGATCAGAATCAAATGAAGTTCAACATCAAGAAATGTAAAGTGCTCCACCTG
This sequence comes from Alligator sinensis, assembly GCF_000455745.1. Taxonomy (NCBI): domain Eukaryota; kingdom Metazoa; phylum Chordata; order Crocodylia; family Alligatoridae; genus Alligator; species Alligator sinensis. Next base: position 1,279,348 of record NW_005841998.1, on the reverse strand, counting down.
GGGATGAACAATCCCCAACAAACTGACCAGCACCACGACTGAAAGGGACCTAGGGGTAACAATAGACCACAGTATGAATATGAGCCATCAGTGCAATGCTGTAGCCAGCAGGGCAAACAATACTCTGGTATGCATCAATCAGTGTGTCTCAAGCAAAACCAAGGAAGTTATTCTTCCACTTTACTCAGCATTGATGAGACCACAGCTGGAGTACTGAATCCAGCTCTGGGCACCGCACTTCAACAAGGATGTGGTAAAGCCTGAGAGAGTCCAGAGAAGAGCCACCCATATGATCAGAGACTTGAGAGGACTTGGTAGTAGCTTACTGCTACATCAGGGTGTGACACGAGCACCTTTCAGGCCCGGTACTAGTATGACCCTGCCCTTCCCTCTGGGCAAACCGCCCACCTTGTTCTCCTGCCACACCTTGCTGATAAATGATTGTGATGTTAAATAGGTGGGAGACTGCCTTTCATGCATCCAAATGACCATGGGCAATAAATACATACTCCTACCACCCACACAATACAAAGCCAGGTTCAACTGGACACATAGTTGTGTCTCTCTCATGCTACCTTCTCAGGCCTCACACACACCACCCCGCTTCTCACCAGGACCTCTTGCACTCCAATAGTTCTCACCCTCTTTCTTGCATACTGCCTATCCAGGCCACACTCACTCTGCCCTATGCAAGGAGATCCACAGGCTTTTCTCTCTACCCCTGGGTCAGCCCTGGCACGGTCTTTTGGGCCTCTGTCACGGCGGGGTCCTCGCGGAGGGCCGTGTGCTCCTTAAGGTCCCTCGCTCCGTGTCAGGCCGGCCCAAGGCACCCTCTAATTCTCGCCCGCCACGT
>NW_005841998.1:1271251-1277792 GCF_000455745.1 Alligator sinensis | reverse complement strand
GATATGGCACTCCCCCTCTCTGGGGCTTGCCGTGCCCGCCTCGGGCTCCGGGGTCTGTTCCCCGCCCGCAACCTACTGGTTGCGCTCAGGGGCCCCACACCTCTGGGGTCCCTATGAGGCCTCCTCCAACCCCTACAGCCTCACCCAAGCCTCCGGTCTAATATGCAAGCCTGAACATAAACTAGAGCCTCCTGGCTAAACCATAGTGCCCCATCCTCTCAGGGCTATCGTGAGCTGTACTTGCAAGTCAGGCCTCTTGCCACATCTCGGCCGAGGGAGCTCCTGCCTCTCCAGCTGCTGGCAGGGAACTGCCAGCCTGGTCTCAGCCCTTGGCTTTATAAGGGCCAGGCCCCGCCTCCTGCAGGCAGCTGGCTCCCCTTAGCTGCCCCGGCAACCCGCAGCTGGGCTCGTTACCTTGGCGACACTCAGCTGGGCTCGTTATGACCTGCCAGGGCTCTCTCTCCCTGGCAGTTTCTACTCCCTAGGAGCAGAGCTCCGAGGTGCTCTGCGACAGCCTCTCCCATGACACTCACCTGAACAGGACTGAGTAATTGCTCAACTATGGGCCTACTTCACCCCTGGCCCCTCACTGGATCACTACGCCCCTCTCTCAGGCCACAACTCCACACCCTACTCTCTGGGGCCTGGGGTCTTCCCCCCAACAGGTTCAGGTACTTCTCTCCCTTAAGTGTGCCTGACCTTCACTCTGCCCTCTCCCAGGGTCAGGGTCTTAGATCCCTAGGACTCAGGTGCTACTAATTCAGCATGCCTGGCCCCCGCTCCAGGGTCCAACACGCCATAGGGCTCAGGTGCAACTACTCTGCATGCTTGGCCACCTTTAATCCTCCTAGTAACCCACCCAAAGATGCAGGCAGGGGTTTAGGTGTTCCAACCTGCCTTACACCGGGGAGGTTCTCGGTCCCGGTATTTGCATCGCCCTGCCCCACCACAAGCAGGACCACCAGACTTCTCTATCCCATCAGGGTGCAGTTTTAGGTCATGCCCAGGACCAATGAGGCCTTCTCCTTCCCCATAGCCTCACCCTTACCTCCAAGGTATTCCTGGAGCAGGAGCTCCACCAGGCAATGTTACTTCAGAGGCAGCTGAAAACAAACTGCTGTGCTCTTATAACACGGCTCTCCCAAAATGCCTGATCTCTAAAGTGGCTGCTCTCATCAGCCACCTGGCAGCTCCCTGCTCCAGCCCTAAAGTGACAGACACCCAAAGGGGTTTTCTGTCACACAGTGGAATACATCAGGGGCTTGGTGAACAACTGTTCACCAGGACACCCTTGGGGAAAACCAGGAGTAATGGCCACAAAATCCTGGAAGACAGTTTCAGGCTTAACACTAGGAAAAACTTCTTTTGTCCAGACTGTGGAACAGGCTCCCTCCAGAGGTGGTGCAATCACCTACCCTAGAAATCTTCAAGAGGAGACTGGACAGTCATCTTGCTGGAGTCACCTGACCCCAGTTGTCTTTCCTGCCTAGTGAAGGAGGGCTGGACTAGATGATCTTGCAAGGTCCCTTCCAGCCCATACAATCTATGAATCAGCTGTATTTTAGCTGCTTTACTTCAGTGAGATGAGCTGCATCAGCAGATACTGCCAGGTCTCATATCTATCCTGAAAAATATAAAGTTAACTGTTCTCTAAAAGTCCTTTGGAAAAGGAACAAAAACTGAAAACTGACTGATGTTTTTTTTCACTAGTACATGCCTGAGGGACTCTTACCCAGTAGCCAGAAGGATCTGTCTGTAAAAAGTCTACTTTTGACTTTCATGTTAAATGCAAGAAGAGCCTATTTTAAAGCAGAGGCCCAAGACTTCAATTATACTGATGTGTGTAAGTGTGTGTGTAGACATGCGTGCATGCACAGGTGTCCAAGGGTAGGGGGCTGCCTCTCTTAGGCATCTGAGAACTACATTCCACATTATACATGTACTTGATCTAGAATGGTTTTAGATGGGGGAAGGAAATCATTTTGCTCTCCCTTGTTAAATCTTGGAGTATCTTATTTCTACAGGAGGTGATTTCCTCTCCTTCTGTTATAAGGCTAGTATCATGGCAATACTTCTTTAAGCAAGAGCTCAGAGCAAGTATCCTCAGAAAATCCATGTGCACACAAGTAAGTAAAAAAATAAATTCACAATTTGGCAGTCCAGAGGAGATGGACAGAAGAATGCTAAACCTCACTGGATTAAGGTAACACATCAAGTCCTGGGTAAAAAGGACACCACTTGCTTCACCAGATTTATTCACCATTCCCTTATGCAGTACAGAGAGAAACAAGTTGATACATTCTGTAAAACAGTGTTGCTTGGTGCTAAAATTACTCTCTCTCTCTAAATTAGGACCTAAAAATCCCTCAGAGCCATTACTAGAGACCATTTGTTAGTGGAACATACTGTTGCTGAACTCCAATCATTATTACCCCAAAACTATGCAGAAGTAGAGCTAGGAGTATCACCTCTCACGAAGCTGTTACAGAGCAGCAAGGAAGAGTATTATTGAACTTGTTGGAAGGTTTGATCAGAATCTAAATGTCAAGTTCGTGTGCTACAGACAGAGATGACCGTCAGAGTATGTGGAGCCCAGGGCAAAGCAGCCTGTGCAAGGCCCCTTTAACACTGTGAGGGGTGGGGCTGTAGCCATTCTGCCTGGCTCCACGGAGCCCCCCGAAGTGCGGGGTCTGGGGTGGTTGCCCTGATTTGCACCCCAACAAAGGACAGCCCTGGCTACAGATACAACGGTGGTACAACCTCATTATAACAACCCACTTTAAACAACCCCAACAGCAGCAACCAGTTTTTTCATTATTATGATACAGCAAATTGACTAATCCTATTTTAGCAAACACCCTCTTTTAATGAGCTTTTGTCCCAGACCCATAAGAGTTCATGACAATGGGGTTGCACTGTATTTCATAAATCACGCACACACACTTCAGAAGCTAAGACTAGGACTTTGGTCCCTCAGCATCAACAACAGTAGCTTCTACCACTTGAACTAAGTGGAATCTCATTGAACTACACATAGTGAAGGGCCTCTCTCTCTATCCAGCTGTCACTGAAGAACGCTCACTCAGTGCCAAAGCACCCCATTAGACACCCAGATCCAAGTATCCTCCTTACCTCTTCTTTAAGGAAAATTCAGATGCAGTTCTGACTGAACTCCAGAAACAAAGCTGGTGGGTATCACAAGACTCGGCTGGTTCTTCAAATCCAAACATTCCCTACATTTGAGAAAAGTAAAGATTAGAATCGTATTAACTAGGCCTGTCTTTACTAATGCCACATGAATTTTGTCTACCACACATTATTCCAGCAATAAGAACTGGCAGTTTGATAAGAAGCATCAGAGCTTCTTATGACAGAGATCAAACTTCATGAAAGTGGACCTGCTAATTGTGGCAGGTCAATTCCAACACCGCTTAGAGCTGAAAGCCTTGCAGTAATTATTTAAATGAACCTGCCTATTATCTTCATTTCCAACTACATTACATGAAAAGCTGCTCGAAATTGCTTATAGTACTCATGTCAGGTAGTCATTGTTCTAAAAAAGCTGAAAAGCAACAAAAATGCAAGAGAATTTCCATTTTCAGTTTAATTCTTTTTGAAACAGCAGGTTAAAACTTAGTACTTGCTCCATTGGAGGGCTAGTTTGTGAAAGAAAGGGAAACAAAAGAAGGGTTGGAGCCTCCCAGCTTCTGTCTGTCTGTCTCTCTGTATCTTGTTTATTTAGCATACACTCTTTGGAAAAAGAATGGTGTCTCGCTCTGTGTCTGTGTTGTGCCTTGCACAATGGATCCTGATTCCAGCTTAGGGCCTCGACATGCTGTCCTAGTAGGAATTTTTCACTTGGGGGATGATTGGTGCTGTATCTAGACACCACTGAAGGACTTATTGGCACAGCATGCTGCACAGTAGGAAAGTATAACCTCATGCCACAAATGGGAAAAAGACACATTTAAAATCATGTGATTTAGTAAATGTCAAATCAAAAAGCTGTGGCAAAGTCTGCAACTCAGATATCCAACTCCTAAGCCAATGCCTTATCCACAAGGCCATCCTTCCTCCCTGCTAAGCCTTTCCTTGCACTAGACAAAATTAGATCACCTAGGCAGCCAGTATACCTGCAAATTAGTATGTCTGCAAAGCGCTGCTTATTATATTCCAGTCTTTGACAACAGGGAACTGATATAACCACACAATTTAAACAAAGCAGTGGGAAGCAGAAATTCTACATTCTAATCCCCTCCTTAACTTTGACAAACCCTCAAGTAAATTAGGGCCTGACTTTTTCCAGAGGCACTAAGTACTGCCAACTTCCACTGACTTCAGTGGGAGACGCACATACTTAGTATCTCTGAAAGTCATACCCTTAAACTCAGTTTTATTTTCATCTGCCAAACAAAGATAATGCCTACTTCAGAGAGCTCTTGCAAGAATGATATAATGTTGGTAGAATGCTTTGAGCATGACATGTGCCCACTATTGTTGAGTGTGACAGCTGCACCTGCAGAAAGAGCTCACTAGTCTTCCATTCCAGTTAATCTAGAAATACTAATATATAACTGCTAGTTTCTAAAATGTACTAGGAAACTTTTTTTTGTTATTAATTAAAAATGTGTCAGTTTATTTTACGTATTTCACAATACCAATGAGAGCCTGTACTACTCTATGTCCTGAGAGTGGTGTGTTACTATAATCTAAACCTAGTTACTTCCTTGGGATCTAAGTAGTAGATGCAAGACTTCCTTTCAATACACAAAGCCAAAGAGGGGCAAGTGTCTGCAAAAAGGCACTCTCAAAATGAGAAAAATATTTATTGTAATATCACTTGCACTCTCTGTATATAAGCGTCAAAACTAGCAGCAGCCACCAATCCTTCCATTAGTACTGTGGCAAGCTCTGAAGTGGATCTGAAGACAGGGTGGAACTACAGGCAAAAGTAGGGTCATTGTAACATATTGTGCAGCTCTGAACTGAGCGATCTGATGAGATTTGTGTACCTTTTCTTTCAAACAAGCAAGATGTGAGAACCATACACTGCGGTTTCTCTGGTCTGTCCTTGCAACCTGGAAGTTCACTCATCAGATTACCTTCCAAGAAAAACAAAGTCTGAGCAGGCTCCACATCTGCAATGGCCAAATGAATCACAAAAAAGGATCAGACCTGGCACCGCACAAACACACCTTTTAATGAGGAACAGCAAGGGGAACGCTGTGTACACTTCTGTGCAGCTACGTCAGGACCAGGGATATAAAAAACGTTCTACAGAACTGTATTCCAGGCTACTGTCTTCTCAACTTACTCTTCTGTTCCTTTGACTTTGGATGACTGAAAAGGACATTCATAGGAAAATCTATTCTCTCATGCCACAAAAAGTAGAGGAAATGTGGCCAGCATCAAACCACAGATAAAGCACAACCATCTTTCTGTCAATAAACAATGCATAGCAATACCAATGGAAAGTATTTCATACTGCACACAGAGTGCATCTACTCAAGATGCTATGGCACTGTAGCTCATCACTACTGTGCAGTAGCAATGAGCTACTGTGCAGTATGGTCGGAAACAACCTGTACACCACTGGGACTATGCAGTAATAGCAGTTACTGCACAGTCAGGCACACATGTAGACGTGCCCACAGAGGCAGACTCAAGAACAGGAAGCATGGCTACAAATCACTGATAAACACTTAAAACAGATAAAGTCTTTGCAGTGTTCAATGCACCAACTGCACAACTGTGAAGCCAGAATACTGTAACGGAGATCTTTGCTGTACATCACCTGTGTATAAAATTATAAATTTTCTGTTATCTTTATACTGTGAGAAATAGAGGTGCACCGATATATAGGTCCATATCATATTGGCACTGATAAAAGGAAAATTGACATTACCAGCAATTGGCTTTTTTGACTGCTGTAGCTGATAATGTCACCGATAAATGCTGTGTGCATGCACCCAGTCACAGCATGAACACAGCCAAGAATGCAGCAGGGCAGCGTGGAGAGCAGCATCCAGCCAGTAAGTCTGTGGGGCGAAAGGGGGGGAAGGGGTGTGGGGGGGCGCAGATTGAGGCCCCCATGGTGAGGGAGGGAGTGGAACTGGGGCAGGTGCTGCCCAGCTGGGGCAGAATACCGATAAATGCTGTGTGCATGCACCCAGTCACAGCATGAACACAGCCAAGAATGCAGCAGGGCAGCGTGGAGAGCAGCATCCAGCCAGTAAGTCTGTGGGGCGAAAGGGGGGGAAGGGGTGTGGGGGGGCGCAGATTGAGGCCCCCATGGTGAGGGAGGGAGTGGAACTGGGGCAGGTGCTGCCCAGCTGGGGCAGAATGGGGGATGGAGCCACAGATGGCTTGTTCAGGGGCTGCGGGGGATGTAGAAAGGGGGGCGGCTTCCCGATATCCCCAGGGGAGACGTGAGGGGCATGTGCCCCTCAGATTTGTGGGCAAGGCAAGGGCAGGCTGCCCACTGTGGGCTCAGGGCCAGATGCTGCACCAGCCACTTCCCAGTGTGGCGGGGGCGGGGCGC
>NW_005841998.1:1256637-1271187 GCF_000455745.1 Alligator sinensis | reverse complement strand
CCCTGCCCCCAAGCCTGCAGCAGGCAGCCCACCCTCGCCCCACACACAAATCCAAGGAGCACACCACCCCCCATGACTACCTTGGGGGTGTGTGCAGCAGTGAGAGCCGCCTCCCCCACCCCCTGAATGAGCTGCCCACAGCTCCATCCCACGCCCTATCCCGGCTGGCCAACACCTGCCCTTGCCCCAGCCCCACTCTCTCTCTCTCTCTCTCTCTCACTGTGGGGACCTTGATCTGCGTCTCCACCCCAGATTTACTGGCCAGACTCTGCTCTCCAAGCTGCTGGGTTACATATCAGCTATTTGATCAGTATTGGCTAATATGGCTAGTTAATAATTGGCCATCCATATCGGCCAAAGAGTTTTTACCGGTGCACCCCTAGTGAGAAAAGCTAAAAGAAGAGAAATATATTAAATAAATGGGCAGTAGCAAAATCTAAGCTGCTGTCACATACCATCATAGCTGTAGACCACTTAGCATGGCTTTATCATACTACTTTACCGAAAGAATGGGATTATGTCATTAAAGACTGAATCACAATATATGCATGCAATGCCCAATGCAGACGTAATCTTAATTCTACTATTTTTTCATTTTGGACTCCCTACTTTGCAGTCTCAATAAGGTTCTTCAAGACTTCTGGAAGGCAATTTTCTAGACATTTAAGAAAAATCAGTCTGAAAACCCAGTAATGTTATCATGTGGTATCATGCACGTAGGCCTTTAGCAGTACTAGTATCTTTAGAACCACAACACAGACCTCTCCCACTCTCACCTTTGCTGGTCCTGGGAGCCATGTTGGGAACCCAGTGTAACCCAATGTGGGGAGGAGCAGTCAGGAGGAAGAGGGCCTAGCAGGTCTGGAGGGGCTGGGAGATCTGCGGGGGGGAGTTGGTGGATCCCCAGAAAGGGTTATCCATCTTGGGGTGGGGGATCAGAGGGCTACAAATAGCCTGGTTAGGGTGGGAGCAGGTAAAAAGAGCGCAGCCCTAAGGCTGGGGTGAGCCACTGGACTTTCCCAGCCCCAGAACCATGCTCTGAATGTGTGCAGACATTTGATAGATTGGGCTAACCCATTCCTAATCTAAATTAGTTTGCCTCCTCAGGTGAGCTAATTTAGATCAGGCACACTATTTTTTGCCCAGTTTAACCTCCTCAAACTACTGCACCTTGTTAGGTCAATCTAAAAGTAAGTTCTGCACATACCCTGAGAGACTAGCTGGTAGTAGCTTTTATGTCCTCTGGATAGACCAGTACTAGAAAGCATGAAATGCTTTGTCAGTGAGTTTCACAGACTCAGGTCCATATCAGCCTCAGGAGCAAAGTGTTTTTTTAGTCTCATAACTATTGAAAGGCTGTTCCAGAACTTCAGTCATCTGATGGTTAAAAACCTTCTAATTTCCAGCCTGCATTTATTCATGGCCAGTTTATACCTATTTGTTCTTATGCCAACTTTGTCCTTTACCATAAGTACTTCTTTCCTTCTATGGTATTTATCCCCAGTGTATTTCTAGAAAGCAATCATATCCCTTCTCAGCCTTTGTTTTGCTAAGGTAAACAAGTGAGACTCTTTTAAGCAAACTCCATTTTTATGAACATCATATTAACTACTTTCTGTACCCGTCCCAATCAGAGTTCTTCTGTAATACAGATGATCAGAACTGTACACAACCTTCCAAATGAGGCCTTCTTGGTGCCTTATGTACTGGCATTAATACTAGTCTGTTTTAAATATATTTTGCTGGAGACAAGCTTGTAGGACTGTATTTACCGTTTTCATGGCTGCCTTGCACTGCTGACTCGTATTAAACTGTGATTGAGTAATGCTCTCAGTTTTTCTCCTCCTCCTTCACTTTCAGTGGATGAGCTCCCAAAGTGCTTCAGAAATTCTTATTGGTCCCTAAATGCATGACCTTGTACTCTAAGGCTAGGGACAGCTATTACATGTAAACCAGTTTAAGTGATCAGAAACTGGTTTAAACCTGTAACAGATGTTCAGTGCACATAAACCAGTTTGAAAATAGCTGAAACCAGTTTGAGATAAACCTGGTTGAATGTAGTATCAGAATTAACTGATTTGGGTCAAACTGGTTTATGCAATGTCTGCCCCAGAGCCCTTGCTGGTTTAAGATAAACCAGACTCCTCCAGCATGTTCTCTGACCTGGGTGGGGCTCTCTGCTCCACAGCAGGGCTGGCCCCTCCCCTCTGCTCCCTGGCTGCAGCTCCGGCAGAGACTTGCAGGCACAGCAGCGTCTACCTGGCTTCCATCTGCTCTCCCCCTCCCCTCCCCGCTAAGCAGGAATTATTCCCCCCACCCCTCTGCTTTATGCAAACACCTCAGCATTAGCTAACAGACCACATACTGGCTACAGTCCATGCTGTGGGAGATGACAAAGGCAGACAGGCTTTTTGGAACTAATCAACAGGTAGCTTAATGTCCTTCCTTGGAAAAGCTGTTTAGGAAGAGCTTGGAGAGAGGCTCTGTTTTCTTAATAGTTTGATAAACACTGAGTTAGGGGTGATAAACATTCCCTGCTGGGCTGTTTGGGGGGGGTGGAGGGGAGAGGAAGGGAGGGGAGAATAATAAGAGCATTCTGCTAGGGCCTGGCCATGCCCCCCTCAGCTCAGCCCTGTAAAAGGGAAGGGAGTGCTGCTCTAGCACCCCCCAGCTTCTAGCCTAAGTCACTGCAGGCATGTGCCTGCATTTCTGGAATGAAAACGGAATGTCTATTCACCTCCAAATAAGTTCAAGCTTGTAGGTTAAACTAACTTGCAAAGATTGAATCAATTCAGGCTCAGGCTTTCTGAACGTCTGTCCCTAGCCTAAGTGTTATCTCATTCCTCTTACTCCAGCCCTCGGATTTTCAGAGTGAAGGCAAAAGACACATCCTTAAAAAAAGCGCCACTCCCCTGTGAAGTTTCATATCGTTGGTCCAAAGCACGGGGTATACAAGTGTGTTTCAAAACAAGATTATCAGATCTGCTTAACAAAAACAAAACAACATATTTTCCCCTAACCTCAGAAGCAAGCTAAATGTGATACATTCAGGCTGAGGCTGACACACAGAAAGGAGGATTTCAGCCCAAATGGTGAGAGTTTGGCAAAGGGTCATAACAACAGAAACAAGGGGCTTCTAGCAAGTAAGTATTGAGCAACCCTAATAATTGACAGTGCTACCGCTTCTGCCTGTGTTTTGGGTGTACCATACCTTTAAATGTAGAGAAGCCTCTCTCCCTGCTTAAGAAACAGCAACCATTTTATGTTTATTCATGCAGACCTTATTTCTGGTCTTTCCTGTTTCATTGTTCTCTTAAGACACAGGCCATGCAGATTAAAAAGATATGGCTGATCTTAATTATGGAAAAATATATGTCCTTATTGTGTAAAACGCTGTTCTGAGGTACTGTTTGTACATCTGCCACTGCTAATGGCTGCCCGAAGCAGGCGTCTTGCAAGGATTTTTTCCAGTCTGCACTGTAAAGTGAAAACATTTTGCTCAGAAAGCTATGTAGTATTTGGGAGGTGTTCTGACTGTGTTTGTTTTTCCTCCAACTCCTCCAACAGGTCCACAAACTTCTCCTCTGTTTTTTGCTAATCAGCCCTGTACCTTTTGCAGCATGGCATTTTACTAAGAATAAAATCTTGGCTACTCTTAAGCTTTTCAGGCAGGTTCCTCCTCATTCTATAGTCAGCAATCTCATGAGAAACTATAGTCCCAAGGGAGTAGGTTAAAAGCCTTTGACATCTATTTTAAGTTTAATTCTGTAACTCTTGAGTCATTAATACACACTGCATTTAGATACTCTAAACTATGTTTCCTGCAGAGTTAGATGGAGTATCAATTAAAGTAACATTAAAAAGATTATATATTAGGAACAAAAATATGCAGAATGCATATGCCATGATGTGCTTCTAAAATACTGCTTGATGAAAAACAAAGCTGATAAAAGAATAGCATTCCATTGCATTAAAATGTAGTACTTTTTTTGGAAAACTGATTATCAAAAAAGCAGATCTGATATATATATTTTTGTGTGCCATTCACATAGAATGAAGGAGCCTTCCAAAATACCATCTGAGGAAGCAAACTGGTTTTAACCAGTTTAATCCACATTGTGAAACACTATGCTAAGGAACCAATTATGGTTTGATAAATCATAATCTAGATACCATAAAATAACTGGGATTTACAAATAGCATTGTTATACCTTTAGTTCAGTGTGAAATTTCAATAGAATACAACACTGGATCTATGTCATGCATTAAATATAAAATGGGTACATTGTGTAATAAACAGGCATTTAGGAATACATGTTTTTAAATATGTTTCATGTACCATGCAAAAATCCATCAGTAGGGCTAGTGAAGGATACCTCTGTTGGTCTGTCACAGTAAAAATTATCAATACAAATGAAAATTTCTTCTGACATCAGACACAAACAAAAGTGCAAAGAGTTAATAAATAAATTGGCTGCTGACAACTAAAACTTCAGTCCATGCCATGCTCTCACTGCATGCAAGGTATTCCCATTGATCTCAATGATAGGTGTCTGCAAAGGTCATGAGAGAATAAGGTCTTGGAAAACAAATGGCTTGAAATCTAAACTCCTCATTTCAGCAAGATATGTTTACATTTACATTATATTTAGCATTAATCTCTTGGGTCACACCTCTATTCCCATCCTCATCAATGCTTTAAGACATATAGATCATGTTTAGGGAAAAAGTATTGAATGGCTTGATGGAAACATATCAGATACCCTAAAACAGCTTAAAATGGGGGTTGAAAGAGAGAGAAAGAAAAAAAAGTCATCCATCGAAGCAACCGAAGGAATCAGACATGAACTGACATGAACGTACCCTGTATTATTGCATCAGTTAAATCCTTGCTACAGAATTTGCTAATCACAGTAAAAGCAAAGACAAATATATGTGACTGCCAAAATGCAAAAGGAAGAGGCGGGGATTATAGAGGGCAGTTTAGCCAGCAGCCTTTATAGTTTAAAGGATACAGTCCTGTTCTCAGAGCTTTCTACATGACACCCTGAAGAATGCTTACCTAATCCTATTTTAATCCTTGTGTATGTTTCTCTTAGGTGATGGGATCTAAAGAAGAAAGCTCCTGCTTCTAGCCATCTTACAGTACTCATTCCAGTATTTATAAGTGGAGAATGAAAATATATTTGCAAGGTGTGACTACGCAGGAAAGTTCATGCCTTAAATACATTCATCATAACACCATACCCAACTGTTTACTTGATAGTAATCAGATTCCACAGGGTTTTAAAGGATTGTGATAGGCATCTATTGCTTCGGACAAGTCAGATTCTTTTTTTTTTTTTTTAAATGTGAATCCCCATCTGGAACTAGATATTTTGTTTTGCCACTGGCATTACCCCTCTGGAATACTACAGTATTTCTCCATGCCTGTTATTGGGGATGCAGTCAAAACTTTCTGACAAGAGTTGCCTGGAAGCATCTGTCCCTACAAGCAGTAATGATGATCATCCACCTGATTGCAGACTTATCTTATTAGTGTATAAATCAATCTTAAAAGAGCTGAATATAAACAATTTGCTGTATGAGACAGCAAGTATCCCTGGTCCTACAACATCCAGATCCAAGACTGCATATTCTTGAGCACCATCTACTGGCCCCTTGCTGACTATTTATAGCTACAAAGAGAACAGGCCAGATTCTGTTCCACACAGTACGTGCATAAATGTGATCCTATTCCAGCCTGCTTGAGTCCCTGAAAAAATGTTGCATCTCCACTTGTAATGCACCCTCACTATGGCCTGAAGACTCAGTCACAAAAACCCCACAGAAAAGTGAGGAGGAGGGGGAGGACCCGCACACCTCTTGCGTTAATGGTTTTTTAGGGTGAAATAGGATTGCATGTGATGCCTAAAGGCCTTGTTACATGTTGCTGCAAAAATGCTGATGGGTCAGTGCTAGCTGGAGTCTGGAGCAGTCACACATTCAAACGGCAGGGGCCTTGAGGGCTGAAACGTAAGTATCCTCCCCCCACCCCTGGGGCTCCCGGGGCTCCCCTCTACCTTTCCCCCCTGTGGCAGGGCACTGTTTGTGCTTGCCACTTTAAGGGCCTGGAGCTGGCAGCTGCCAGGTGCCTGATGAGGGCAGCCATTTTGAATCTGGGGCTGCCCATATAAACCCCCTGCTGGTATCATCTGAAGGTAAGGGCAGGAGCTGTAGGGGGTGGTCAGGAGGCTCCTGGTCCTGACCTAAAACTGCACCTGCCAGGAGTGGGTGGCCTGGTGGGGTTCTCAGTGGCGCGGGAGTCCCTAGGAAATGCCAGGTCAGTGATCACCCTGGTGAAAGGCGGGTTGGGGTGCCTTAACCCCTAGCCTCTATGACTGGGTGAGTTACCCCTTGTTTGGAGGGTCTGGAGGGTGGACCCCTGGAGAGAGAGAAAAGGCCATAGACTCAGGCCTGTCTGAACTTCCCCTGACCGGTCCATGCTGGGGCCAGGACCAGAAGGGTCGAAGGGCCGGGGGCCCACCACGAGGAACGCCCAAGAGCTGAGGGCCTGGGGTTCTGCCTGGCCTGGAGGTGGGCCAGCGCTAGTGAGTCGAAGGTCCCGGGGCGGGGGGGCGGTGAAATCACACCTGAAGGGGAAGCAGTTCAGGGAGATATGCTGTCCGGTATGAAGGTTGATGAGACCGCCTGAGGAGAGGTTCTAGGTTGGGGTTCAATCAGGAGGATTCTGAGGCCCAGTGTGGGGGGCTGATGATTATGATAACATCTAGATGCTATCAGCAAGGCTTGGGCTGCGATGTAGGGAAGGAACGGAACCGCAGATAGCGCCCCCTGGCATCAGGGCAAGAAGTGGGCAGCCTCCTACTTAATTACATCATTAACTAATTACCAACAAGGTGTGGCGGGCGAGAAGGTGGGCAGGTAGCCCAGAAACAGGTGGGTAGGCCACAATTAAATCAGCCCTGAGAAGGCCCCCTGCTACACCCCACCAGATTGCCTGCACTCCCCATGTCCCCCAGCTTACCTGTGGTTACCCTTCCAGCCCAGAAAGTGACAGTGCTGGTGGCAGCTGGGGAAGCAGGTTTCCCTTTCCTCCCTATTCCCCCCAGGAGAGTGCAGCAGCCACAAGTAAGCTGAGAGGGATACAGGGGGGTGAGTGGGGTGCTGTGGGGGTGGGAGAGAGGTGACAGCAGGCCTGATCTGGACTGGTGGGCTCCCCCCAACCTTGTAGGGTTCTGCCCTGCTCCCCTTGTCCTGCCCTGTGTCTTACTTTTGGCTGCCAGTGCTGTCCTGGGGGAGCAGGCAGGGAAGAGGAACCTGCATGCCTGGCCCCTACCCACCTGCTGTCACCACCAAACTGCTGCTCTTCTCTGGGCTGAGCCCAGCTCAGAGAGTAGCAGCAGCAGTGACAGCAGTGGCTGGGCAGGTGGGTTGCCCTTCTCTGCCCACTCCCCTAGGACAGTGCTGGCAGTCAAAAGTAAGTCCGGGGAGGGGAGTAGGCACGGGTGAGTGGGGATCTGGGATGCTAGGGGGCACAGGGGATGGCAGGCATGACCCGAGGGTGGAGGGGGAGGCAGAGGGGCAGCAGCCTGATCCTGGTGGGTGGGGGATGGTGGCATAGGGGCTGATTTGGGCTGGTGGGGGAGGTTGGGTGATGGGGGACTGGCCTCATTGGAGGGAGCATGGGAGAGGTTTGATCTAGGCCAGCAGGGGAGGGGGGTGGGTTGCTTACACTAATGTGAGGCCTAGAGCAGCCACACCTTAGTGTAACATGAGCTGGGTAAAATGGATTAGAGAGAGATGTGCCCTGGAATGGCGTAACTAAGCTGCCTAAAGGGTGCTTAAAACTAGTTTCAGGTGTTAATGTGTGGACAATCCAGGGGTTAAGAGCTCCAGAAGCTGCCTAAAATTAACATGTAACAAGCCCCTAAGATGTGGAATAGGACCTGGCCCAGTGTGGGTTTTTTGTTTGTTTGTTTGTTTAAGACTACTAGCAGAAATTTTCATTATCACCTTTTTAAAGTATGTAGACTTACATTTTGCCTTCATGGGCAAGTTGTGGAGATTGTTCACAACTCATCAAAGCTGTATTATAAAACATGTACATCTTCTTTTACAACTTCTAGGAAAGATTTAAAAAAAGTCATGAGACTGGCCTAAATATTGTGAGGTTTGTTTGTTTAAGGAAGATTTTATCTATTTTAGTCTCAGGAGTTGTGAACTGCCTCTGTTCATCTGCAATACATGCATGAAACAATTACTGTGCTATCATCTCCCTGAAGTATACACCGGATATTGGGGGGAGTTGTTTTTTGTTCCCCCCCGACCCAGCTGCACAAAGCACTTGATGGAAAAATCCTAATGAGGTTGAGTTCCACGTATCTGTATAAAATGCTGCCTGATGATGCAAAGTTTCCAGCCTCCCGCCACCCCCTACGTTCTAATTAACTTTGTCCCACCTTAGCCCTACATCTTCTCATCCCTCAGGGCAGACATTTTTTATGAATCACCACTTCCCAAAATCAACCCTGCCCCCTCAACTACATATCCGTTCTGGCTGCTGCCTGTTCTACTTCTCTCCCTAGCCTAGCTCTGTTCCTCCTGAAGCACTAAGGGTTGTAGGGCCCAGCTGCAGCAGGGCATAATTTCCCCTTCCCAGACCTAGGCATAAGGTCAGCTCCTTAGAAGGCCTTGTGTTGCCAGTAAGGCAAGTCAGAGGGTAGGAGAGCCGACCCATTTTTTCATAGGAGGTGGAGACAGCGAAATCAGAGACTGTAGGGGCAATGGTTCCCTGTTCATCACTTGAGAAAACAGTATAAGCTCCTTGCCTCCCCAAAACCACCTTTAGCTCCTCTTGCAGTACCTCTGTTGCACTACACCTCCCCAGGAAGACTGAAAAGAGACCTGGAAACTGCACAAAGGCGGCTACTTCTCATGTCCTTGGGAGGCTGGCTCCAGCAGGGACAAAAAAAATTGCATTCCTGGGGACAAAAAGTCACAAGACTTGGCAATGTTGTCCAATGAACACGGGACACATGGGGCTTCTGCTTTTCTCTCACGACATAATCAGAGTATAACTATAAAACTCTAGTTACTAGAAAACAAAGGGAGTCACTATCAGAAGTGAGCAACCAGGATAACTGCTCAAGAGCCCACTAAGCTAAAACAGGTCATATCTATAGAGCAACAGACCAAATCATTGAATGTGCATATGGGAGGATGGAGGGGCCCATGCCTAAGCTTCTGTGTGGGGACCTCCATGAGTCCAAGGCCAGCTCTAAACACCCCTGGCTCTAAGTGCTTCCTCTTGGTCAATCCCTCCTGCCAGTCACTATTCCCAATGCAATCCCATGGAATAGCTGCCTGTCAGGAGAACACCATCACAACAGCTGTGAATTGACTTTGGATGCTGAGAACATAACTATGTTCTGCTTGTCACCACTGTTCTTAATCCAGCATCTCCCCAGCGCACTTGGACCAGAGCTGGTGCCAAGCCATGAAACTCTGCCCTTGCTTATGAATGCTGCTGTGCATCCTAGAAGTGGTCAGATGTGGGGTTCTTATTTGGCTTCTTACAAACGTTGGACATATCAATCCTCTCCCTTTCCAATTCAGAAGGATTTACTTCAAAGGTTTTATTTCTTGCCTATTCCTATGCCTTGGTACATCCTTTCCACATATTCTCCACAGGCACAAATATGGAATCAAAGTATACTTACAATTAATGGAAAACATTCATATTGTAAGAGCTAAGCGTATGAAAGACAGCAAGCAATTACTGCAACATTAAAACTCTCACATTAGCTTTTGACAGAAAGGCACCACCACAGGGATCTCATTGCAGTATAAGAAGATTAACATATATAACATACTAATGAGAGATGTGTGTAAATCCTTATACATAAGGATATGCATGTCCACAAACAGTGCTGAATGAGAATTGTGTATATAAGTTCCATCAGCAGCTGCAAGCTCCCTGATTTACAGTTGAAATCCCAGCCTAGAACACACCCTTGATGTTCAAATGCCTGCAGTAATAATTGCCTGGGGTCATTAAAGACTAGCTGGGCTGTCTTCAGGGAATGACACCAATTCATTTGTGCAGACTGAACTTCAAAGATGATATGTTTTAAAAGAAACAATAGGCTCTTTCCAATTGTCTAACCATCAGCAAGTATCTAGAGCAGCGGTTCTCAACTTTGTTAGACTCAAAGCCAGCTCTTACCTTTCATTCATTTTTGATTAGGGAAGAACACTAGAGTACTTCTTCTGCTGCAAAGAACTCAGAAAGCCAACAACAGGGCAGAATGGGATTCCTATTTGAAATCATGTTTATCATGTGAATCATGGGTATGTGTTTGCACACCTAACAGTGCTAATACTGAGCAGCGCCCCACAACACACTTAGAAGGATCTTGTGGCACCCTGGTTGAGAATCACTGTTTTAGAGTAAATAAAGACACCTGCCTTGCCAAGGAAAAAAAAAGGTGTATAAAAACAATAAAAAAATCCCCTGATAAAGAAAACAGAAGACTGAAAACCAGATTAATAAAGCAGAGAATATAACGGTGGAAATATCTATAATATCCGAGTCCTTTGTCCATTTTAGTCTTAAAATATCCAGAAAGATGAGCTTCCCTTGGCCCTTCTCACAGCCTGCTCCACTGCACTGTCAGAACATATTTCCTGAACTAAGCTTTTCTTACATGTTTTTCCCCTACCCTGATGTCAATCTGAACAATTCCTCTCCTTTAGGCTCATTCAGCCCCTTTTTGCACAGCTCACAGGGAAACACACCTTCCAGTCCCTGAGGCTTCCCTCCTCCCTGAGATCTGCCTGCTAATTCTTTGATCAGGACAGAGGTTGTGGAAGCGTGGGAAAGAGCAGCATGCAAGCCACACCCTGACCTGGAGGAGATGATTCTAATCCCAAACTGAAATAAAGGGTATGTTGGTTCTGCCTGTCTTCTGCCACCCTCTCACACCTTAGTGCAAAGACATCAAGATACAGCCCATGGGGCCCACAGAGCTGTCATCCATCCCATGGGGCTCCTGGAGGAGCTGGGGCCCACTGCCAAAATCCTGGATACAGGGCTTCGTTGGGGACACATTTCAGAGGTGACAGGGTAAGTGATAGTTGCATTAATCTCCAGATGCTGCTCAGCCCACAGCCACAGGTGGGTCCATATCCAGCCCGCAAGGAGCCCCACAGGCTGGATCTGGCCCAGAGGGCCATGCAAGTTTGTCACCCATGCCTTAGTGCAATTTTCAGTAGCTCCACTCTCAGGGTGCTGGCTCCTGCTCCCAGAGAATCTACTCTGAGGTCTCTTGTCCTTAATTATTCACTCTAGATCCTCTGTTTTTCTCCATGGTTTCCTCTTCTGTGTTTTCTCTTCCCTGAGGAGGAGTAGGGGCAGATGATTACTTCCCTCTCCCTCCCCATTTGAGTGTCTCTCTCTTTTCTGCTACCTTTTAGCTCTCCTTTCCCCATAGCATTCCACATATTATTTCAAGGAAATGAAAGGTGTCTGATCACAGGGCAAAGAGTACTTTAAGGCAGTGGTGCTCAACCTTTTGGCTTTGTGGGCCAGGTGAGCAAGGTGGGAATGGTCCATGAGCTGCACCAAGCCCCTGGCATCACCCACTTCCTGCCCCATGCTCCAGGAATGGGTCCCGGTCATTGGTCCCTGGGGCTGAGCACCACCCCTTCCTGCCCCAGCTTGCTAGGATGGGGTCCCAGAGGCCTGGTGCTGTCCCTCTCCCAGCCCCACTCATATCAGGATTGGGCCCTGGAGCTGGACACTGTCCCCACCTGGCTCTGCATGCAAGGATCAGGTACCCAATCCAGCATGCAGGGCCTGGGGCTCTCCATAGGTCCAGAAATATAACAGCATGTGACCGGTGTCAGTGCTCTCCCACTGCCAAATTTCCAGACCCATGGGCCAAATGGCATGATGTCAGGGGCTGGATCTGTCCCACAGGCCAAGGGTTGAGTACCCCTGCTTTAAGAGACATCACTGCATACTGATGGTATGAATTTCAGGCTTCCACCCAGTCCAAATCTTAGTATGGGAACCTCTTCACAGTCCTGGTTATCTGGTAACATGAAATTCAGCAGCCGTTTACTGGACACTGGGCAGCAAATACAGGAGGTCCCTTAAAATCCAGGGCAGATGATTACTATATATAATCAGTGTATAAAAAATGTCCTTCCTCACTATGCCATGCCTTCCTCACTCCCACTTGCAGGACTCTTAGGGCCTCCAAGCTCCCCAGCCTGGCTTACCTTGGTTTGCTTATTCGTTAGGTCTGCCAAAACCCTGCCATTGGTTCCTCAGCATCCCATGCCGTGTTTGGAAGGGGCAAGAGTCCTGCCCCCTAACCTGTTCAGCTGGAAGGCAAGGCAGCAGACCTCAAATGAGAAGAGGAGGCAGTCGCAGGCTTCAGGCAAACTCAGGAACTGCCCTAGTGACAGCACATATCCCCAGAATCAGCATTAACTCCCCTGCCTTCTGCTGCAGCCATTTCTGGTTCTTTAATGGATAATAGAATGTGCAGGGTGGGCTGTCCTTGTTTGTAATGATCACCACAGAAGTGGTGAACTAAGAAAATAGACTCCCTCAGAAACACCCTCTACCCAGCTGCAGGCAGACTTCAGCTCACATCCTTTTGCCTTCCAGGCCACAAAAATCAACCCCAGTAGTACTGAGTCAGCACCTAGACTAGGTTGCTTTCCGTCTCAGACTTATTAAAGGGTGTTGACCAAGGGAGTCAAAGCAGCCCCCAAATTATCATCATCATCAATAACAGCAGCAATAAACTGCCATATCAGAAAGGGTCCTATGGCCAGGTAGGAAAGGCCACAAGCAGCCTCGATCTTACACCCTTCTAAGTGCAACTCTTATTCCCGGTGCCACCAAGCACCCAAGGCAAGCAGCCTTTTCTCTTGGGCTCCTTATGTGGTATGGGCCAAGAGGGTCTGGCACCTCCAGTGTTAAAAACAAAAGCCCAGAGCCTTCTGCCAAGAACAGGAGGCTATGGGCATGTTCAAACTCATGCTTTTCTGCTCCCAAGAACAACACTCAGCCCCAGCACCACCAAGCACCCAGATTGGGCAGCTTTCTCTCTCAGACTCCTTATGTAGTATGGAGCGAAAGGGTCACAGCAGCCCAAAAATTTTTAAAAGAATGTAGCTGTCCCAAGTAAGGACCCCTGCCCAGGCAGAGAAAACCACAGGGAGCCTCAAACTCACACCCTTCCTCTCCCAAGGGCAACCTGCAGCGCTGGTAGCACCAAGCCCCCAGGCCAGACTCCTTATGCAGGATGGATCCAAGTGTTACAGCAGCCCAAGAGGGCCCTCTGCCAGGCAAAGGAAGCACTGGGCAGCCTTGCACTCACCTCCTTTACCTTCCAAGCACAAGGCCCAGACCCAACACCACCAAGAACCTCAGTAGGGAAGTCATTAGTGCTGTGCGAAATTTTGCCGGCCATTTCATTTAGACACCGTTTTGACTAATTTCAAGGTCGAAACAGCAAAATCGGAATGAAACAAAGGCCGTTGAAATAGCCTCGAAACAAAACAAGGCTAGTCAAAACGTTTCGACCATTGGCTGGGGATGGGAAGTCAGTCCAGCTGGGCTGACTTCCCATCCCCAGCACAAGATCTAGCGCCAGGGATGAGGAAGCAGTCAGGCTGGGCTGACTCCTGGGCTCTGGTGCAATCTAGTGCTGGGGGATGGGAAGTTAGCCCAGCTGGGCTGACTTCCCATCCCCAGCAAAACGTTGAAACACCATCAAAACAGCTTTTCTGTTTCGACAGAATGGAACTGTTTCAAATCAAAATTAAATTCAAAACAGAACACTGTTCCTTCAAACCATCGAAACTCAAGGTGAAACAGAATGGTGCCATTTCGCTCAGCCCTAGAAGTCATCTCTCTGAGACTTCTTACACTGTATGGTCCAGGGTGGGGTCTCAGCCACCCCTAAATTAAAAAATAAACACACAAATAAATAGACATGCAGCCAAGATGGGCCCTCATCAAGGTGGCCAGGGCTCTGGAACCCACAATATTAACCTTGGATACTGGCAGGTGATCACTGGGCTATGGCAACCAGGTCAACAGCTTTTTTCATACTCAACCCCTTGTTGGGTTGGCAACCTTGCTGGGAAATGGACCAAGCCTCAGGCACTGCTCTGGGCCCCGGCCATAGTTTGGCCAGACCCAGCTGCACAGACACTCCCAGAGCTCAGATTGTAGCACAGGCCAAAATCAGAGGTTCACCACACCATGTCTCCTTCCATGCCTGCTTCCATCCCACTGTGCCAGATAGGGCCCACTGAGACACCCACATGGGATCTGGATATAGTGCACACCCCAACTTTCATTAGCTGTTTTGGTGAAAAAGTGTGGAGTATATGTTATTTACTGCTGTCAGTGTAAACCAAAAAGGATATTTTTCAGCAATAATAGTACCTCTCCTCTTCTGACACAAAGAAAGGACCAGCTTCAAAGGGATGAATCCAGCATTGATACCATTCTTTCAGCAG
>NW_005841998.1:1246694-1256606 GCF_000455745.1 Alligator sinensis | reverse complement strand
TGCTTGGTGCAGCACCAGATGCCATGCTGTTTAGCTAGTAAGTCAAAATAAAGTCTGGTTGGTCTCTTTAAGGCTCAAATACGAAAGCTTTTCTTTCCCTCAGGCAAAGGGAAGTTTCAAGTCCTGGCATGGCTGAGTTTGGTTAAAGTCTGAGAAATTGTATCTTCAAAGTTCTGTTTGTTGTATAAAGAGCCAAAGACACAAAAATAAGACAAGAAAACACCCAGGCACTGTAAGGTGCAAATAACACACAATCAGCCAGGCAAGACTCCAAGGGTTCTGGTAGCCTTGGGAATACAAGCCAGCAGTCCAGCCACCTCAACATATTGACAAACCACAAAGCCAGACCTTTGCAAAATGTTAGAAGTCCTAACTTCAAAAAAAAAGAAAAAGTCTGACTTTTATTGTACTTCTGCCTTTTGAAGATTTAGGGGAATGCAGTATGTGCACGAGCTTGCAAGGGTCAAAACCAGGTCTCAAATCCACATGCAGAATTGTGTCATCCCAACCCCCTCCACCATCCTATGCTGGGGAGCTGCCATCATCACCTCCCATCTCCCACTCCTACATTTCCCCTAGCCTCAACCTGTCTCCAGCACTCTTCTCCCTTTCATTCTCCACAGGCACCTTTCAAAAGTCCCTGTTGCTCCTCACAGTCCCCACATCCTAGTATTGTCCTTCAGAGCCATGCAGAGCCCTTGAGCATGTCTTCCATGCAGGGGAAAGCCCCAGGACTTGGCAGCTTCCCTGACCCAGAGCAATTTCCCTGGTAGTTTGAGAGGAAACAGTAACTATCTTGCTGGCTTCCAACCCACTGAAGATGACAACCATGTGAAAGGAAGGAAAATCTGAATGAAGTTGGCAGCTTCTCCTTGTCTCCTGGTGTTGTTCATGCAAAAACAAAACCCTACGCTCTACCAAATCATTAGAACCATGATAAGTCATGAGATTTGGTAATGTTGATGCAGCAAAGACTCACAAAATAGTTAATAACCCAATCCTTACCCAAGTTAGTTAATCTAGTTAATTACCCAATCCTTCAGTTATCAGCTAACGGCCTGCATCTTTACTGGAGCCCCACTTCCCCAATTCTCACCATGTGACTCAGTCGCCCACCCCCACAGTGCACGTCACTGACAGCCCTCAGGGGAACCAGTCGGTCACTCCCAAGCAGGGTTGCTGCCCAGGGCAGCCACTTTGCTCCTTTTTCACGTAGGCAGGAGAAATGAGGAAGCTAATCCCTTCCCTACCAACCTCTGGCTAGGATTTTTATCTTCCTCACAGGATTCAAACCAACTGTAAAATATACATTTGCTGATTAGGCTAATCCCAGTTTGAAATCTCAGGGGGAAAAAAAAAATCACAAGGTTTGCTCACATCCTAAAAAGCAGTGCTTTGAAATAGCTTTTTATTATTTTTTTAACCTATGTCCCGTTGTTCAAGCCTTTGAGTAATATTTTGTCTAGATCAGATGTTTCAATCCAAGGCATATTGTATGAAGACATGCCTGCAAAAAGCTGCATTGTGGGTCTATTAATGTCAAAGGTTTAGCTCTGAGGTAATGTAATACTTCTGCAATGACAGCTCATGGCAGTTCAGATCAAATAATGTTTTCACTTAGGTTTTTCACAGTGAAACAATCAAAAGGGCTTAAGTGAGTGCTATTTAAGTAAAACAGCAGGCAGCAACAGGAGATAAACACAATACAAAATAGCCCCACATAGCAGGGAAGTGCATAACACACAACGCGGTATTTTCAAACACCCCTTACCCATCTGTAGACAGACTTGAGCCGAGTTTGACTGAATTTTCCCTTTAAACTGATACGAATGAGTCTAGTTTTCAATGCTGGTATAAATTATTGTATGCGAGTTAGGAATGATCTGATTCTGGTCCTTAGTTGGTCATGGGTCATAGAAGTCATAGGTTAGAAGGTCACAGAGTGGGAGGGTGGGGTTCCTGCTTAGTAGTAGCATAATGGATTGTGACTGTCACAGAGCAGACAGAATTGACTAATTTGGTTTACAGTCACCATAAATTAAGGAGGCAATAAAAACTCATTTTTATTTGGAACTGGCATTTCACTTTATGTTATGTGATATCTCAGTTTTGAGCCATCTTGTCAGAATGGCAAGATCACAGTAGAAAAATACAGATGATCTATTTCTGTATATAAGCAGTAAAACATACCTTTTATACTAAACTGTTGCTTAGATTAGCTGGTCTGGCACTGGTATATTGGGCATGAGACAGCAGTTGGGAAGTGGGGCTAAGTCAGTCCATTAAACTCTGCAAGTTAGAGAAGCATAATAATATTTTGACTATGAATTCAAAAGGCCAATTTCTCCAGTCACTAAAATTAATCCATCTCTATGGTGAAACTCCACAGTGGTTCAGTTATGCATATCCACAGTGTAAGACACGGTAGAATACTGTGTTCATTTTGAATGACAAAAATAATTTTGTTAAGCAGAATATAAGTACTCCAGTTAGTTTGGTCAAGACATTGGGTTTAATACATACAAAACGTTATGACCTTTTATGACCTCATGTGGCCAGGGCCTGTTTAGCAGACAGGGCCTGCTGCTAAAATATTAATTTAATTTTGTAAAGCTATGTTTCAAATTTTGGACGGGTGTTTTTCCATACTCTGAGATTATATTATAAATAATAGTGTCAGAGTAAGTTTTATCAGAATGACAAGAATGTAACTTTCTGGATTTTTTTAAAATAAAAGTAAATTATTAATGGAAAATTACAGTAAGGAGTTATTTTTCTATTTTTTAACATCCAATTTCTTCTGCAATCTGAATCTATGGGGATTGACCTCTGTTTCACTTATCCCAGTGAGAATTAGAAGCAACTCTACTAAAATCAACATGCCAACAGTTAACACAGTGTTAAATTGAAATCAAGGAGAGGAGAATCAGGTTTGTGGTGATCAGGTTTTTAGTGTAACCCTAATTAAAGGATGCTTTAGCAGACTAGCATAGGAGTAACTGAGGATATAGACACCTAGAGCAGGTTGTAGCTGCAATCAAGGCATTTTTGTCCACCCACAGTGCATCACACTCTAGTGGTGGCAGCACTTACCCCAGTGGGGTATCTAGGTTCTGTTCCCTTTTAGGCTTGAGTGGGTTCAAGGACACCTCACACCCATCCCAGAAAACTGCCACACTATAATTAGGTAAACTGGTTTGACAAACTCTCCCCACACTGCCCTGCTGAAGCTGTGCCACTCTGAAAAGAATTAATGATTAATTTGGGCCAGACAGACCAAGTGTGACTGTTGCCTAGTGGTTTGAGCACAAATGTCAAACATAAGACCTGCAAACTCCATGGTGCCACTGGGGCTGCCCATGCCCTGACTCTTGGCTGCCCTTGTGGGAAACCCTGCCACTGTTGCCAGTTGGGACTCTGGATGCTATGACCTAAGAGCTGGAGTGTGGCCTGTAGGGAATGAAAGCAGGGAATGTGGTCCTCCAATTGTTTTGAGCTTGCCTCCCTGGGTTAGGGTTTTCATCAGAGTGGGAGGGAATTCTGCATCAAAGTATCATAGTGCTTAGGGTCAGAAGGGACCTAAACAGATCATCAGGTCCAACTCCCTGCCCCGGGCAGGAATGAGCGCTGGGGTCATAACACCCCAGCCAAATACCTATCCAAATATCTATCTTGAAGACTCCCAAGGTAGGAGACAGCACCACCTCACTTGGGAGCCCATTCCAGAGCCTGGCAGCCCTAACTGTAAAGTAATGTCTCCTGATGTCTCGCCTGAACCTGCTCTCTAACAATTTGTGGCCATTATTCCTAGTAACCCTGGGTGGTGCCTGGGGGAACAGAGCTTCACCCAGTTCCTGCTGGTTTCTAGGCTGGGGAACACCCTATAGAAGCGTGTTCCCAGCCTATAGGTGTGTTGCTGGTTCCTTCTCCCTAGATGCAGCATCTTGCAATTGTCTGCATTGAACTCCATCCTATTCTCATCTGCCCACCTCTGTAACTTGTCTAGATCTAGCTGGATTCTGTCCCTCCCCTCCAGCATGCCCACCTCGCCCCACATCTTGGTGTCATCAGCGAATTTGCACTGCATGCTTGCCACACCCACATCCAGATCGCTGATAAAGATGTTGAACAGTATAGGCCCCAGGACCAAGCCCTGGGGGACTCTACTGCCCACATCCCTCCAGGTTGAAAATGACCCATTCACCACCACTCTCTGGGTGCTACCATCTAGCCAATTTGCTACCCATCCGACTGTGTAGGCATCTATGCTGCAGTCACCTAGTTTTTTTTTTAAGAGAATGTGGTGGGAAACCGTGTCAAAGGCCTTCTTAAAGTCCAGGTAGACAACATCCACCCCAACACCATCGTCCAGGGACTTTGTGACCTGATCATAAAAAGAAACCAGGTTAGTCACGCAGGACCTGCCCTCAATGAACCCATGTTGGTTGCCCCTGAGCATTACCTCCCCTGCTGGGACCTTGCAGATATGTTCCTTGATAATTTTCTCAAAGGTCTTCCCAAGGACCAAGGTAAGACTGACTGGCCTATAATTGCCAGGGTCCTCCTTCCTCCCCTTCTTGTAAATAGGGACCACACTCGCCCTTTTCCAATCCTCTGGTACCTGGCTAGTGCCCCACAAGCGCTCATAGAGCCGTGCCAGGGGCCCTGCTATGACCCCCGCCAATTCCCTCAACACCCTCGGGTGAAGAGCATCTGGACCTACTGATTTAAATACATCCAGCCCCTCCAGAAGTTCCCTAACTAGGTTGTCCCTGACCCTAGGCATGGCGGTGCCTCCCCTGGATCCATCTGCAGTTCTAGTGGGGGAGATGTCCCAGTCCCTGTTCAGGAACAGAGGTAAAGAATTCATTAAAGAGGTCAGCTTTTTCATTTGCTGCAATCACCAGATTGCCAAGCCTATCCTGTAGGGGCCCCACATTACCTGGTGCCTTCTTACTCCATGTATGTGAAAAAGGACTTTTTATTATCCTTAATTCTGGTCGCTAGCCCTAGCTCCATCTCTGCCTTAGCCTTTCTAATAGCCTCCCTGCAGTCACGAGCAACAGAGGTGTATCCTTCTTGGTGATAGCCCCTTGCTTCCACTATTTGTACACCTCCTTTTTTGCCCTGGATGCCTTTGTCGAGCCATGAGGGCTTCTTAGCACTCTTGCCCCGCTTGGTGCACATTGGGACTGACTCTCTTTGAAGATCATCTCCTTGAGGATTATCTCCTTGAGGAACAACCACCCATCTTGGACTCCCATCTCATTGAAGCTCCGAGACTCCAATGCCTCTCCTACTAACCTTCTTAGCTTACAGAAGTCGACCCTCCTGAAGTCGAGGACCTCTGCCTTGCTGCTTGCTTTCACCACCCTGTGCTGGATAGTAAATTCCAGCAGGCGATGATCACTGTCACCCAGGTGGTCGAGTACCCGCAGACCCCTCACCAGGTAATCGTCTGTGGCAAGGACCAAGTCCAGCAAGGCATTTCCCCTGGTGGTACTATGCAACTCCTGGGTTAGGTGGAGGTCCTGTATCCTGGCTAGGAACCTACATGAGTAGCCAGACCTGGCTGACTGCTCCTCCCAGCAGATGTCTGGGTTAGGTCACCCATGACAATCACATCCCTTGACTTTACAGCCTCCATGAGCTGACCTGAGAATTCCAGGTCCAGCTCATCCCCCTGGTGAGGCGGTCTGTAGTAGACGCCCACTATCAAGTCCCTTTCCCCACAACCCCTTTGTATTCTTACTCAAGAGTGCCTCATTTTGCCCCTCCTCTGACCCCATCCTGATCGAGGACTCTTTGACGTATAGCGCTACACCCACCTCCCCTTTCCCCTCCTCTGTCTTGCCTGTACAGCCTGTAGCCCCTGATGTCCGCTGCCCAGTCGTGGGTAGAATCCAACCAGGTTTCCATGAGCCCCACTAGGTCTGGGTTTTTGCTAGCTAGCAGGAGGGCAAGTTCCTCCTGCTTTTTCCCCACGCTTTGAGCATTTGTGTAGAGGCACTGGAGGCCTCCTGTAGGTACACATGCTGCCCCCTTGTTCCTAATCCTGCCCTGGCCCCTGGGTACTACCTGTGAGCGTCACCTGGCTTGATGGCAAAGTGTCCTCATTTCCTCTGCGTTCCCGTCCCCTGGCGAACCTAGTTTAAAGCTTGTTGTACTACATCAGCCAGCCTGGAAGAAAAAACATGCTTATCTTTTGGGGAAAAATGAAGCCTGTCCCACCTGAGCATGTCCTCTATGCGGAAATACGGGTCATGATCCAAGAACACAAGGCCCACCTGGTAACACCAGCTCCGAAGCTGCCGGTTGACCTCGCCAATGCATATCTCGTGGCGCTGTCCATGTCTGCTCACTGGAGGGAGAAGAAAAACCCCCACCTGTGCCCCTTTCTCCTTGAGCTTTGCCCCTAGAGCCTTGTAGTCTCTCATGATGTGGTCCGGGTTGTCCCTGGCCGTGTCATTCGTTCCCATGTGGATGAGGACCATGGGGTATTGATCAGAGGGTTGGATGAGGTCTGGCATCATCTCTGTGATGTCCTGAACCTGAGTTCCAGGCAGGCAACAAACCTCATGTGCCATGGGGTCAGGGTGACAGATGGGCCCCTCCATTTCTCTTAGGATGGAATCGCTGATGACAAGGACCCGGCATGTCCTCCTCTTGGTGTTCCAGTAGCTCTTGGCCTGTGCCGTGCTTGGAGAGGCATCAGTTCCCTTGGAGGCATCCTCTCCTACCTCCTCCACGACTGCCAGGGCCTCATATCTGTTCCCCAGCTGTACCTGGAGAACTGACATTGAGGTAGCACGGGTAGCCCTGGCTCTGGAGGTGACCACTGAGGTAGCACGAGTAGCTCTGGTTCTTTTGGGTTCTGTATCCTGTTCACAAGCCTGTTTGTGTACTTTATCCAATGAAAGTTGAATGTAAGATATAGAAACAATTCTTGGTGCAGAGAATAGAACCCAGGAGTCCCTCTACTCACAACTGAATGCCCTAAACAGTCACAATTCCTTCTTATGCTCTTTCAGGCTCCATGATTTCTGAATTCTGTTTTTCACAGTAACACAACTTCAGCAGCAGGGACGAAAAATACTCCCATCACAGTCTAGCCTACTGTAGATCCAGCAGATGTTTCAGACACAGATTCTACTCTGTAGAATCTTCAAATGTTTCCTCCTAAAACAACCATCACTTCTGTTTTATTAGGAACAAATTTCAGCAAGTACATTTTCATCCAGGTCCTCATCTTTGTTAGACACTAGGGAAGTTATAAAACTGTAGAATGTGGATTTAATGTAAAAAGGCAGAAGTGAGAATAATTAGTATGTTGTTGATGCTGTAGCCCCAAATATTTCTCAGTCTCTGCCAGTGATTAATCCTTACCTCTCTGTGTGTCTCTTTTGTGCAATATGGATGATAACAACACCTACCTGTATGAGGCAAGGAACATAAAGCTTGTAAAGTATGTAAAAAGAGATTTTTAAAAGTATTTAGTGATAAGAGATGCAGGGAGGTGCTTTTGAAAATCCCACTGTCTAGCTGTATCTTCAGCTATTTAAATACCTTAAGAAGCATGGCTTTGGGGAACTTTGGCTAAAAAAGAACTCTACAAATATTTTGTCATCTTTTTATACAAATTTTCTTAACAGTTTAAAACCATATTTTCGAAGACAAAATTGAACATTCTGCAGTCTTTGAATAAAATATGCAGGGCCAAATCCTGTTTAAATCCACACAGATGCTTAGGGACTATTCTAATTCCTGGAGAAATCCTCTGGAGTTTTTCCACTGACATTCATACGAAATGGACCAAATTCTTCTTAAGCAAAATCGGGTAAACATTAACATTTGCGCAATAATCTCCCACAGACTTCAATAAAACCTTTGTCTGCACTAAGAGTTCTGGTTCTGGTGCCATGCCTATGTTGTGCTTGCTAAAGGACACAATTTCTGGAGCTTCTGCAAAATACTTCCTGCCTATAACATCTGATGAACTGGCAAGTAAACAGGCCAACAAAAGAAGCACATATTGAGAAAAGAGGCAGGCTGGCTATTAGATAGTTTATCCTGGTTAGAAACCATGAACTGCATGGTGAATCTCTGAAAATTGGCACATCTTATAGGAAAGACAGTAAAACTCCCTGTTTCTAGTCTAGAAGTGTCTCACTCACTTTAACTAAGGGAACTGAATTTTCTTTAATTTCTTACATGCTGCAGACAGTCACTGAAAACTATAAAACCACCCAGAGATAATCACAATTATTTTCTCCTGTTTTCTAACATGCTGCATGCTTTTACACAATAGGGATGCGCACTATTGCTTCATTTTTTTGATTTGATGCTTAGGAGCAGAATCTGATCTTTACTGGCATAAATGAAGTTACTCTGGGTTTACATCATTGTAACTAGGATCAGAGTCTGTCCCTATCTTATCCTCTGAACTATGTGGCTGGCTGATCTAAAAGTAACTTAATGATACTGCTGCTCTTCAAATATGACTTACAATATAGATTTAGCACAGGTAGCAAGGATGTCATACCCAGATCCCCAGGACACAGGGGTCCTTGTGGGATCGATCCAGATATGGCAGTGGGGTAAATAATGGCAGCTGCAGGGGTTAAGGTAGCTGTTGCTCAGCCAACATGCATTCCCAGCAGGGCTCCATACCTTGGATTTGGTTGGCTCCCCCCCTCCCATTCACCATGACCTGTAAATTGCAAGAGACTCTGGCATCCCTGTCAGTAAGATGACACAGCTCTGTGGGCCAAATCCATCCCACAGGCTGCATGTTTGACACCCCTAAGCTATAGCAAGAGAAAAAAAAATGAAGAGCCCAATTCTTTTGTTGCTCACTGCTGTGAATAGGAAGTAACTCCCTGAAATTAAGAATAGGACTGAGAGTAGAATCTAGCCCCAATCAATACATTTATGACATGGCTAATTCATTATCCATCTCTTAATAATTTCTTGTTATTTTTATAGTCTTATTAATGGCTCCTTTCTTCAGCATATACATATATTTGAATATTCCTTATGGTCTCATCTTTACGTTTTGTGTGTTCAATTCCAACCCCAAGCTTAAAAGTTATGCTTCTTTTTTTCTAGAATTCTACAGTTGAATTGTGTTTAAATAGGCAAAAAATATCTGCATTCCTCAACCCTACCCTGCCTGCCTGCCTGTGCCTCTGTGACAAGGAATTTATGCTGAATGCAATTGTTCCTCATTCCTTAATCATGACACTGGCAAATGTATTGTACATAGGTGGAATGAGGCTGGATGAAGGGAAAACCCACTGCTGCAAAAGCAGGAATAGTAAGCTTTGGGGAGAAAATTTAAATATTTAAATATAGAAAAGTGTACGTTTCTTTTAACATTGTCCCTGAAGCATACTATAAAGCAAAAGTCCCAGCATTCTAGAGAGCTTCAAACACAGAGCACAAAGCAAACTTTGAGATAGTGCAAACATAGGCAGCGTGTCATTTAATTCTTATACCTCAAAGAGGGCTCTGTAAAATGAAGCTAACAACAACAGGCCTTCAACACAAATTTTACCTTTAAATCTCACTTTCTCTCTTTCCCCAGTTTCACTTTATCTTTCAACCCCTCTGTCTCAACTAAGATATTTCCAAGCTCCTTAACCCTTTGTTTCACAAAGTCCTAGAAATACCTCCTCTACCCAACAAGTGGGGAGTAGAAAGCATTAGAACAGAAGAAGAGGCTGGGACACAAAAACAGGGATTCTAAAAAGGCCCATATCCCCATCAAAGACCCTCCCTTCTACAACACTGTCCTCACTCAAGTACAGCAAACTGGTCAGCATGGGATGGACTTTAATTTATTTTAAGAAAAAAGCTTGACTGATCATTACCTTGTCCACCAAAACAGTCCAACTTCTAAGAGGCTGGATC
>NW_005841998.1:1192385-1246663 GCF_000455745.1 Alligator sinensis | reverse complement strand
CTGATGAACCTTGCCCCTGGGCAGCCACCCTTCATAAACTTTTGCACAATGCCCCACTCCCTCACTGCACTACTGCAATGCCTGCAGGGGCAGTACTTCCTTCCTTGTACTGCACATGTGGGCAGCCTCCTCCTTAGCTCCCTCGCTGCACCATGTCATGGACTCCCTAGTGCTGTGGGCTGCACCACCCTGCCCACTGGGGCAGGAGCAGGCTTGAGGGAGTGAGGGACAGGAACTCTAAAGACCTCAATTGCAGCAGCAGCCAGGTAGGAACCCAAGGGCAGTACATTAATCACTTGCAGGCTGCATGTAGCTTATATCTATCTATATTTATATCTATATATAGCTATATACATAGCTATATATAGATCTCTCTCTCTCATATATATATCATTTCATTTCAAAGGCCAAATCAGTTCCAGTTGGGCAAAGCCCAATAGTCAAGTTCCAAAATTTGACTAAGCAGAGCTCAATCATCATGTCTGTGTGGCTCTACCACTGGGCAAATATTCTCCCTCTCAGACCCATTTGTCTGAGGCTCTGGTTACTCCCTAAACCCATTCTACATACAAGTCCCAGGCCCAGAAGCCTTGGGGTTCAGATGCGACGTCTTGCGAGATCTTAGCCAAAAGCCTGAGGGTTGCACGCAGCTTATGGGCCACCACCTGAACAGCCCCATTGTACCCCAAGGATTACCCCTAAATAACACTGCTAAAGATTGTTAAGTCTTAGGGAGGAGTCATCCTTTAGAGCCGCAGCCAGCAACCTTTTCAGGTTGTAGGCTGAAATGACGAAGCTTGGGTCAGAGGTGGGCAGGCAGGTGCTAGGATATGGCTGCTGCCACTGTTTCTTTTCTCCATGACAGCATGGGGAGAGTTCCCACAGCCACTCCTCCTTTCCTCCATGGTGGCAGAGGACAGAGACTGTCACTGAAGTATATTTGATTCATGAACCATATTTTGCTGACCCCTTGCTTTAGAGTGGTTGGAAACTTCTTACCACATGGTGGGTTCTACCACATACACACACACACGATTGTTTTGTACCACTAATCAAGGAAACAGGAAAGAAAATAGATGCCCATCTCCAAGGTGTGAACCTACATACTACTAATATCAGCAGGCTTTGAATGTTCATCTTTGTAAAGGTGGTTCTAGCTCTGCAAGTTCTGGCAATATAAAAAATACAATGAATCACCTTTAAAAAAGTCTGTGTGTTTAAGCTAAGACAGAACAGGGATCATTAGTGCTACTATAATTATAAAATTATAATATTTAGGAATATGCAACAACAATGGGTAAAGGCAGAATCTGCTTAACAGTCTTCCTGTTTATTCTGGTTATTAATATTTGCGGCTCTCACACCCAAACTTTAAGAGGTTCTGGACACACCAATTTTTTTTTTTCGCTGGCAAAAGCTGTATATGAACACCTTCATTTTCCCAAGGCTGTGCTACTTATCTCTTCAATAGCAACATTAGCAAAATAAGATTTCCATTATTACCTCTTAGGGTATAATATGAATCATATGATCTTCAGATAAGCACATATAACTTCAACAAAAAATAACAAAAGTTGATACCTGTATCTGAAGACAATTTGGCCATGATGGAACAACTGTCGTCTGTCCTGGCAGAACTCCAAAAAATGTTATCACAATAATCTAAGTAATTTGATGCCCCGATCACACTCAATTCCCCCTTCATACACTTACAAAAGCAACTAAACTAAAGCACGAAAATGGACAAAAGTACTGGAGTACTGCGTCCAGTTCTGGGCACCCCACTTCAAGAGGGATGTGGACAACATTGAGAGGGTCCAGAGGAGGGCCACCCGCATGATCTGGGGACAGCAGGGCAGACCCTACAATGAGAGGCTACGGGACCTGAACCTGTTCAGCCTTCACAAGAGAGGGCTGAGGGGGGACCTGGTGACCATCTATAAACTCACTAGGGGGGACCAGAAGGGTTTGGGGGAGACCTTGTTTCCCCAAGCACCCCCCGGGACAACAAGGAATAACGCCACAAGTTGTTGGAGAGTAGGTTCAGATTAGACATCCGTAAGAACTACTTCACAGTCAGGGTGGCTAGGATCTGGAACCAACTTCCAAGGGAAGTGGTGCTGGCTCCTACCCTGGGGGTCTTTAAGAAGCAGCTTGATGCCTACCTGGCTGGGGTCACTTGAGCCCAGTTTCCCTCCTGCCCAGGCAGGGGGGCGGGCTTGAAGATCTACAAGGTCCCTTCCGACCCTACTTCTACGATTCTATGAAAAGCAAATCTGAAACTTCATGCATTAGTCAATGCAAGGGAAATGCATATAAAACCTGAATGTATGTCAAGATATTCATTAACAGACCAAGTTTATTCTGTACTGAAACTATCTTTCCAGTCAAAAGAAATGCACACAGAGGTAATTAAAAGGAACAAGTAATTTGTTTGATGGTAAAAAGAATTCTCAGCTCCATTTCTGAGAGATCAGTGTTTTCTATGGTTCATAAAAACAGCTAAAACAATTCTTAGGTCAGATACTGTAAGAGCTCCCCCAGTTGCCCTCCAGAAGATCTACAGGAAAACATGTTCCATTATCTTTGCATCTTCATCATCTGGCAAAATCTCAACCACTCCTTCCTGTGAAGTGAGGATGGAGATAATTTCCTTAGACAATTGTTCATGCTTATTCTCTGCACATGTATCTGCAATCTTCTTCCAGCCTTCCACAGTACAGACGGTATCATTTAGTATAATTTGTTCCAAAGCATCTGATAAAAAAATAATATAGTTGCACAATATTTTTCCTAATAATTTTATGCACTGATGTTAAACATAGCACAAGAAGATGCATCTCTCATGGGGGATACAACTACAAATTGATTGTTCTTGGTCTCTTCCCAGTTGGATAATTCTAAGGACCAACAAAAGAAACCAAGAACGTGGTTCCTAAACTTTTTACACTCACAAAATACTGTCAACTCTAAAAATTTCTCAGGGTCCACCATGCAACCTTATCATCAAATATTTTTATTCGTTTTGGTGTTACTTGCAATTTAATTGCTTTGTTATTGCCCAGCTGGCAATAACAAATGATATATCAAGAAACATTAAATAGATAACAATAAATATCTATATATTTACATAACTTCACAATAACTGTTTGTAAATAACATCTTACTGTACTTACTCTTCTCACTCATTTCTTCCAACAGATGTAAGCCATGTTGCTTGTGAGCAGTAGAGATGAGTGAGAGGACTATAGCCCCAATGGATAAAGATGCTGGTTTCCTATTCCATTCTTCAGTTAGACAGCAAATTAGCTCAATACTAGCACAGTTTGTCAATAGGAATATGTAATCATCTAAAAATCAAACATCAAAACATTATTACTTGAATATATTCACACATGATATATGACCATGGCCCAGATTCTGATCTCACTAAAACACTCTGAAGCAGCAATGTCAAAGATCTGGGCCACAGTGCTGCCTGTGGGTCTTGGAGCAATAGCACATGGGGTCAGTTCGGGGCATGCACTGAATCCAGTGCACATCTGGATCAGGCCCACAAACCAACCCCATGCCACTCTTCTAGCCCACAGGGACAGATAAGCTTGACACCCCTCCTCTAGAGAAACTCCCGTGAAATCAAGGTAAGCCCTAGCATTAGTTTTCTAGGGAAAAAAAAAAAAGAAGATAAACGTCAGAGTAACTTCACAGATGATAAATTGTAGAGTGCTGTTGCAAATACCAAAGAGGATAGGGAAATAATTAAATTATAAACCTTGTGGTTATTGAAGCCTTGGGTAAGAAATAAAATGAGACAAACATGCAACCTAACAGAACCAAGTAATATTAACGTGAAAAAGGATTTTAAATGGGAAAGAGATACTTGAAAGGCTAAGCCTAAGGGGACGTAGGGAAGAACAGAAAGCAAAACTGATTTAACTTTGCACTGTAATACGGCCACAAAAAGAAGCTAATATGACTTTGGTCTGTTTATATGGAGATGTCACATCCCAGATCAGAGAAGTGATAGCCATTTTCCATAGGGCACTGGTGAGACTGCACATTTATAAGAATGCTGCAGAAGCACCACACTAGCAGGTGGAGGCTGACATACTGAAAAGATTTACTGTGATTTACAGAAAAATGATTGATTGAATAAAGGAAACAAAAATATATGAGCTAAGTAGCACAACCCTGCAATATACTACAGCTAGCTCTTCAGTGCCTACTGTATTTCCTGCTGCACGAGGCCCTAAATTTGTATCCTTTGGCTACATGACTAGACAGGTCATGAATATTTTGAAAGGAAAGAACTACAGGAGAAATCCTGGCCCCACTTAAATTACTGGCAAAGCTTCTATGGATTTCAGCAGAGTTAGCATTTCATCCTCAAGGGAAGGAGGAACTGGTTAATGTGAGGACTCCAAAAGGTAAAATGCTGCCTTTTCCATGAGTGCATCTGCATGCAAATGTTAAAAATAGCAACTACAAATCGAAATGGCTGTGCTTTCCCTTTTCAACAAATGGTACTTTCATAGTAGTGAAGCAACAGTAGAACCCAGATTTTTTGCATGGTCCACAACAGGTTGTTAAAATAAGACCAACCTGCTCAGCTGCTTACTGTGGCTTTTACTTCAATGGGCACCACTTCTCCAATCAGCACTTCTCTTGGAGCACAGCTCTGCCCTATGTAACTTATTAGAGAAGCAGTATCATTTGGAATAAACTCTGCAGCAGAAAGCTAGAATGCTTCTGTGGTCCTGTACAACTGTTTGCTGTGCCTACATATACCCCCCTACCTAGATCACAAACTCGCATTTTCTCAGGGGTGTAAGGAACATAAAATTGCAATTTCTACTATACAAGGAGATGTGGTTATATGAGAAAGCAGAAATACATTAGATGAAATCTAAACCCCAAATGAACACAATTACAACAGACCTAGGATTTCACACCAGCAGACCTGGGGTCATGGCTGTCTAGCTATGTGTTCAAATGTACTCTCTATCATAACTCATAGTCAAACTAAAATCCAATATTTTGGTGTTGATCCAACTACTTAGGCACATGCAATGAGTAAAAGCACATGTCTAAACAGCGCAGGATCAGGACCTTAAAACAGAGATATCATAATGTATATATTACAGAAACACTCATGTACACAAACACAAGTTGTGAAGCATGCCAAAGAGAGATAGAAAGAGGATTTTTTATACAAATGCGTGAACAACAGATAGCTGATAAATCAAAAAAATAATATTAAGAGGGTAAGTAAATTCAGTCACACCTAACTTGGCAATAGTCTTTTACTCCCACTGAGCCAAACTTCAATTCCTACAATGTCTAAGCAATAATACTTCACAAAAATATGCAGAGAACTCTATGTGGCTGCCTGTAAAAAACTAGATGGAAACCGTGACAGTTGGTTGGAAAAACAAATATTGTGTAGTTTTTACAATGACCTTGAGGTTGTAGTCCTGCTAAGAAACAGCAAAGATAGATGCAGTCAGACAGCCCCTTAAACACAATTCTTATGAAGAAAGCAGAATCTAATGCACTGGTGGACAGAAAACATTAGGGGAATTTTCACATCAAAGGGAGGGCATTCTGTCACTACTTTTTATGTTAAGATCATTATGTACAGAATTAGATTTTTCACATGAATGCATTAATGCTTGCTTTAAAAATTCAATGCAAAAAGTTACCAGAAGGATTTTTTTTTACCTGAACAAGATGTTCACCGAATCAATGATGAAAGACAATGTAAGACATATTCTGATATTTACCTGAAGAAAAGGATTTCAATTGCTTTATATAATCCATTGCTCCACAAATCTGGCCCTGTTTACACAGACACAGAGCAGCTTTCTTGTGTATATTGCACTGACTATAGACAATCTGAGCCAACGCCAGGCATGTGGACTTGCTGTACGGCTCAACCTCCCCATAGTCATAAATCACATCTCCTATTGCTTCAGAGAATGTCAGCCTGAAGGAAACAAGGTAGTAAAACAAACTAGTGTTACAAGTGAGTTTTCATAATTTGGAGTACAGGATTCCCTCACCAGCAATGGGCCATGGCGAGGGATCGAGAACACCTGGTATACAGAATATTAAGCGTGGATGCTCAAAACCGTGGTTGGCAAAGCTGTAGTTAATGAGGGAAAACTGTACTTCAGAATCAACCACAATACAACTATGTTTTGTAGGTATCTTAAGGTACCAGACTAACTTTCCCTTCAAACCTTTGCTCTCCCGCCCCATCTTCTACAACGTTCCTAGCCTGATGCCAAAGCAGAGGGGATTTCTCCTTCTTTTCCATACTGTCTGAGTGCACAAGAAAGTCCCATCAGTACCTAGTGCTGTCTCAGTTCTTGGAAGTTGGGACTATATCCCTTGCAACACTCCTGGATGCATGAAATCCCAGATGAGTTTCTAGGATGCATGAGGAAGGAGGAAATGTATATGTACAATGTCCAAACTGTGACATATGGGAAGTCAGGAAAAGAGGCTGTTATTTTTGGGATGGAAGCCAGATGAATGGGGCTGGACCTCTTTCTTTAGGAAATTCAGCTAGATGAGTGCATGTTTAATGAGGATGGTATATAAGAACCGGACAACATTCAGAATAGTTGGCTAGGGGAACTGTGTGGAATTGGACCAACTTCAGTCCAGGGAGAACAGTTGGAGATTTTTGCTGCCAGCCTCATAACTAACTCAAATGAGCATATAAATAGAGCAGTTTTCAGAAGCTTCTAACTTGGCCAAATCTGGATGAAATGTCACAAGGATCAAAAAAGGCACTTCCTTGGCCAAGGAATATCAAATATCAACCATCTACTCCAGAGGACAGAAACACTTCAAAGGCTCCATGGTGAAAATAACTGTTCAATACTGGCAAAAAAAACCCCCTTTTCCATATCATTTTTTAAAGAAATAAATGGCTTTTAATTAAACTTTCTGTAGGAAATCATTTTGCAGAAGACAGTTGACATGAAAAATTTCAGCCCAAACAGTTAAAAATTTGAAAAGTTATAAGCAACATATTATAGGGACTTAGAATGGAAAGTGTTGAGCAAGTTGAACTTAAACATTGGTACCAACTTTGTTTACAAACCAAATGATTATAATATTTGTAAAGTGCCATTTTAAAATCATGGTACGAACTGTAATTATGTCAGATACATCATTTTTAACCTTGTTGTTTTGGCACAAGGACCCAGGTTTTCTATCCACCTACGCATATAAGGTATGCCATGTTTCAGTATGATACCACCACTTGCAGCATCTTATTGTTTTATTAATTTCCCTGATTCCAGTGCACTAATAAAACACTTAAAAAGCTATTTTAGAAAGGCTGTTGCAAATGGTGGCAAAAGGAGAGATAAGGAAATATTGCTTGGAGTCAGTCAAATCTAAATCAGCCAAGTCTAAATCAGTAGATTTAGAATCCAGGTTCAACAGCCAAAACACAAGCTAGGCTTTGAGAATTACTGCTATGGTTTTCACATCACTTCAAGCCCAGGTGCCAGAATTATAATTAAGACTAATGCCAAGCTGAATGCCAAGTTTGTTTCATGGGATTTCTACCACCTTGAGACCAATCTGAATTGGACCTAGAATATGGGTCCCTTCCAGTTTGGGATCTGACTCATAAAGCTAAATTGCAAAGGCAAATCTGGTTCGGGAGATTCAAATCTGAATGCATCCTGATTCTCATAAATAAAATGCAGGGATTGGGGGCCACATGCGAGTTAACAGTTCAGGCCTCTCTCATAATTCTACTTAATACTGTGGATGATATTAATATTATCATTGACAGTACAACAAAAGTTATGGCTTTCCAATAACTGCTGACTTCTAATTTCTTTAAAAGGTATCAGACCAAACGTATCTTTTTAAAAAAAGGTATTAGACCATATTTGAAAATCTTTTTATGTACATTTTTACTGAAGTGGAAGAGAGAAAGGATATGGAACAAATTTGTGCTCTAGAATGATCTAACAAAATTGACAGCAACTTAAAAGAAACACTATATTTGCAAAAATAGCTGTCTGTACCTTTCATTTGTCTTAGTTTATACTCACAGTGAATTTAAGCTGGATTTAACAAATGGCATCAAAGAAAGGTATCTGCTCATTTAACACTATCTGCATGGGTCTAATTTACAAAAAAAGGAGGAGGAGATTCACTATAGGTAGGGCCTGACTGCTTATGAAAAAGCACAAATACAAACTTTCACAAAGGGAGGGCACATACCCCTATAATTCAAAGAGCCCCACAATCCCACTTACCTTTGCTGTGTGACCCAGTGTATAACTAAATTTAACTGTTTCTCAGACAGTGCACATTTGATTGCTTCCAGAGTCATAGCTGCATTCAGAGGGTGTTTAACTGCAGTACTTGAGTTTATAAGAGCCTCAAAATATTTCAGCAAAGGAAGAATCTTCCCTTTAATAAAACCAAGTGCTAAGGGAAGAAAAGGAAAGCCACTGATCAAAACACTTAGGAAAACAGCACTTTTACTATATTAAAATTTTTAAATTTCATTTGGCTTTGCTAATGTTCCCAAATTCCCTGGTGCCCAACCTTTTTGCCCTGCAGGCAGTGATGCCTGGTCCATCTGCAGGTCAGATCTGGCCGATGGGCTTGATTTGGTAAACAGGACAGGAGCAGAGGGACCTAGGGGACAACCCAGCCCTGATCCAGCTGCGTGGGGGAAAGGCGTGTGACCCAGCCCCAACCCAGGTGGGCTTGGGATTTGGTAGCAGGGGAGGCATAACAGTATTAACTGTCACTGCTTTCCCACAGAGAAGTTTCCCAACTC
Organism: Alligator sinensis; assembly: GCF_000455745.1. NCBI lineage: Eukaryota > Metazoa > Chordata > Crocodylia > Alligatoridae > Alligator > Alligator sinensis. The sequence continues at coordinate 1,237,839 of NW_005841998.1, read as the reverse complement.
ATGAGGAGCCCTGCAGGCAGGATGCTATGGCTCCACAGTTTGGATTTGACCCATGGGCCAGGGGTTGAACATCCGTGCCCTGGACAAATTCTCACTAAGGTTCAAGGTGCAGTGCCCCCTTAGCTGCCTTCCCAGTCATTGAGAGCCCAGACTGCCCTGTAGCAGAAAGGCTGAGTTCAGAGTATTGGGTCTCATCTGTAAACCACTAAAAAGCACATTTAAAAAACATGTGTATTTAAACCAGGCAGTTCACAGTGATGCTGACGGGAGTAAGACTGAAACTCCTGCACATCACTTTGAAAATACACCCCCTGTATTTTCAGAGGTGGCTGCCGTTGTGGGCTGGGCTTTGCATCCTGAGCCTCGCTGCAGCTGACCCAGGAGCAGCTCGACACCATGTGCATCCCGCCACTGGGCTGGAAAGTGGGATGCATGTGGTGGTGAGCTTCTCCCAAGCCAGCTGCAGCAGGGCTTGGGGTGCAAAGCCTAGACCACAACAGCAGCTGCCTCCGCCATGCACAGATGCGGGGGGGATGGAGGGGGGACGACATATGCCCCCCCCGGGGCCTCTAGGGTACACACAGTGGCAGGAGCCTCCCGTACGCCTGGACCAGCTTCCCAGGCTCGATCCTCCCACCACTCGCCTGGCCGGGGCCCGTCTCCTTACCCCTGCTCCTGCCTCACTCTGTCCCTCACTATGGAGGCCTCAATCTGGCCCCTGCCCCTTCCTTCTCCCACGGACTGACCTGCTGGGCTGGCATTGTGGGGGGGTGCATATGTACATGCACGCTCAACCCCCTCAGCCTCAGATCAACTGCAAGAGGCTCCATGATCGATCGACCAGTTGGTGACCACTGCTCTAGTTCTTGCCAGGAGCAACACAGCAACAGCTTCAACCACTGACATTAGCAATCATACCACAATATTTTATGTTGCCAATTCAAAGGAAATAATTGTAGGGGGGCAGGGGAGGCAAGACTAACAATATCCCAAAGAGTGTATTTCTGTTGTTTTGTGCGCTTAAGCATTCTTATTAGACTAAAAATTAGATATATTTTAGATCTGAATGTCTAAATGAATGGAATGAAATATTGCGAGATGGTTTCAGCTAACTACCTGGGATAAGCAGTAGGGACCAAACTTTCAAAGTGCGGTTTGCATGCATCTAATTCATGAGTGGAAATAAGATAGCTTCAGGCTAGCTCTATAATCAGAGAGAGAGACAACATTCATCCTAAGCCACATTTAGACCTCCCCAGATCCTCAGCCTATTTCTCTGGACAAGCACAGAAAAGGTAGAGGAAGTAGCAGCAAGTCAGCCACGCTGCCACTACACAAGGGCAATCCAGCAAACTAATCCCTTTTCATTGCCTGAGTGCAAAGTGGCCAAACAAGAGATAAAAAGACTGAGCCCCATAGGCTCTTTGGTTTTGGAAATGTTACAAGTAAACCCCACAGTAATTCATGTTTGCTCTCTCAAGGTATCTTTTAACATGAATTAGAGTGCCAGATTCCTAAATGGCATGAAACAGTGCTATTAAAATCAATGGACTAATACTGATTTTTATAGGCTGAGAGTCTGTCCAGGACTTTTTTCAGCTTAAGTCCATACCTTTAAATTTCAACAGGGTTTCTTCATTGTGAAGGATTCCTCTAGGGCAGTTTGCTGCATAAAGTGCTGCAGCCTCATACTGACCACTTGAAAATAATTCATTGAACCTGGGGGAGGGGAGACAAAAGAAAAGACAATGTAATGTGGCATTGGAACAAAAATAAAAAAGAATGACTGGCTGGTTTCTGATCTAAGCTGCTTATGGTGGGTTTATACACCAACAAGAAAGTGGATGACATACCTGATGGTGGGCTCATCCAGCAAGCTCATCAGCTGGCTGTCTATTTGTGACAGAAGTTTACATTCTGCTCAGCAGAGGCAAGGGTTTTGCTGCTGCTGCTGCAGGGAACCTTTGAGTGCAGATGTACTCAAAGTTCTGCCAACAAAACCTTGTAGCAATCGGCAGTCTGCTTAGTCCACAGCACAGATGATGGGGGAGAAAGGTAGGTGCCAGACAAAGTGCAAGCAGCTACCTGATTTATTGCTTCTGCCAGGACTCTGAATTATAACGGAACCAAATTTAAGTAGGCACTAACAGAGAGGCACATGCTTATAGTACATTATTTCAGAATGAAATAGCATGCTGGCTTAATTCACATTAAGTAACACCTTTAGTATAAATGCAGACAGCAGGGCTAGGAGGTACCTTGTGGCACTGGCACACATTATAATAATGCATGATGAGATCTGATCCTTATCCCAATAATCAAACATCCTGCCATGCCACATCCCCCAAATGCACCATTATTTTAATGGGATCCTTGCAACCCAAATGTGGTTTGGAAGGTACTTGTCAGAGGAAGCCAAGGGGGTCCCCCAACCAGGGAGTTTAACCCTATGTGCCCAAGCAGTCCAGCCTAGCAGAGACTAGCTGGCACACTGACTGCCTTAACCCGCAGTTCTCACAGAAGCTGTGGGATGAAATTCTTTAAAGCACCAGGTCACAGCAAGCCTCAGAGCTTGCCCAGACCCAACACATTTTCTGCCTTGCTCTGTAGTGCTGCAGACTGCAATACTGTAAACTGTGTATATAGAACTGAATAAGGATCCGTGGTGTTTTTTTTTACCTTTCAATGTATTCAAGCAAATCTTCAGCCTCTTTACTCTTGCCCGGGTCATATTCAAATACATGAGAGATGCTAGAGACAGCAGAAGCTGGAATATAAAAAACTTCAGTGAAGGGTAAGTACATTATAATTTCACTAGATAAAATTAGCATAGAAGTTGCCAAAGTAGAACAAGCATGAATAGACTGTGATCCATAGAAACATATATTTTTAGAACATGAAGACTGAAACCTGTTGCATTAACAGGCAGGAATGGACATTATATATTAACCAACGATCTTTCCATTGTTTTAGGAGACTAAGACAGCTCTTCTTAGTGAACGCTCGGTTAGGAAACACTTCTAGTTACCCCAAGTAAATTCTAGGGCAGAATGTTCCTACCTATGTTTCCAACCTTATAATGTAGGTACTGGATTCTGTACCTAAGGGTCAAATTCGACATACTGAACCATTCTATATTTCCACCTGAAAATGAATGCAGCTACATAGAAGGTATGCAAAGGCAGAATTTGAACCTTAGCTCTGGGACAGGAGCAGAAACCACATTTAAACTCCCAGTAGCAGTGAAGCGCCAATATGTAAACAGATTCTGATCTCTATGAAACCCATGTACCTTCACTGAATTCATAGACTTCAGATCTATGAAGATGTTATGGAAGTAGAATTCAGCTCACAGTGTAAAAGCCCACTGGAAGGGTCAGAGTAAAGTGATAATGGAGGTCTGAAGATCTTGTTACATGATTTCAGTATAGTACAAAGTGCATCACTGCACTTTATTTCAGCTCAGAAAACCTTGATTGCTGTCACTCAGAGTGTGTTACTGCTCATAAAAGAGTTGAGCACTGCAGAAGACCAGTGGCAATTTGCTGGATAACATTTTAATGATTATTCATCATCTCTACTTTGGGATGAAAAAACCTGGATGTCTGGAATCATTAACAGCAAGAGACCTCTGTGAGCCCAGAACAGAAGGGACAGGAGAATGAGCAGCATGTGAGAGGAAGTGTTTATAAAACCTACCTCTGTGTTTATAAAGCCTACCCAGCCTCACCTTTACCTAAATAAAAGTAAAACACCTCAGTCCAAATTCATTCTTGTATAATTCTAGCAATGTTTTTCCCCCTATGTCTGTATCTTTGTTGTGGCCAAAAAACTTTTGTGCCTAAATGCCACACATACAGCAGCATGCAACAGGGAATGGGCATGTTTCTTAATGGATCTAAGCAGGAGTCCAATTCTAACCAAGGCCTTAAAAAAGTGACCTCATATCATGACGACTGGGACTTCCAAAGTTGGGCAACTTAGGGGGCAACTTAACTCCCACTGATTGTCACAGAACAGGGACACTAATTCCTTTCATCCCACTTGAAAATCCTAGTCTAGTTTTGGAAAATGAAAAGAGAATATGCCAGATTTACAGCTGACACAGGATGGTATAACCCCACTGAAGTCAATGGAAATATACCATTTACACCATCTGAGGTGTAAATGTTATATTTTATAACCCCATATTTTTTTTGTGATTGATAATATTTTATTTCAATTTCAATCATTTTACCTTCACCAACTTTCTCTTGTTCCATAACTTGAGAGAGAAGCTCTTGCAGCGAGGTGTTCTTGTCATATTTTGCCCAAGCAGAAACAGCATTTGCAACCAATGTAATTCTACTATAACTATAAGCAATTAAAGAAGGAACAGCACATTTCAGTAGACCAATGTACTCAGCCAGACCAGCACAGATCTCTGCAACCTTATGGTTGACTTCAAAGTCCATGACTTCAAGGACCTACAAACTCTACCCTGCATCACCCCACCAATATTCTTCTCATCTTAATCCCTCCTCCCTTGCTCTACTGAATTGCCTATCCATGCCTTTGGCATGAAAAAGACACCTCACCTTTTTCCTTACAACCCCACTGAAAATGCACTTCTTCCATATGCTTAGGATGGAGGTGCATTATGTTTATGTCATAATGAGCCAGATGCCAGCAAACTCTACTCTGGTTTTCAGATGCATTTTGGGAACCCATAATCCTGGAGCCAGTGAGTCTCTAGTATAATTTCAAGATTTCTAAGCGTTGTTCTCTATGATACCAGTTAGAGCAGCCCACTAAATGCCCATTTGCCATCTGAGAACCCCCTTTGTCAACCGCCATCCCCTCCATAAGAAAACCCCTGGCTGCACTCCTGTGCCAGCTCTACCCCTATTCTGCTGCTGCAATGCAATACAAAGTGAAGAGGACTGGGGACCAGGATGTGTCTGTCCCCTTGTGCCTGCTTTGCATTACTCATCTATTTAGATTATATGCTTTTTGGAGGAAGCAGCATCTTCCCTTGTATTCTACAAGACGACAAGTGCAATGCCAGAGATCGAATAATAGATGTACTGCAAATATTATTAACAATGTCAATATTAATAGATACTTATAACAATCTATTGAAGTGTTATCTATGGCCCCCCTGCCATGTTATATTTCTGGTAACCAATAAATATCAACTAGCTAGCCACAAATATGTTGAATTTACAGTTCCATAAAATGGCAAACAAGCCTTGAAAATATTACTCAAAAAAGTGGGGGCACCATGAGCCTGATATTGGGAAGGTTCTCCCCAGTGTCAGGCTCATGGTGCTCAGAAATATATATTTTTTAAAAACAGGCAGGCATTCAGTCAGGGCTACCGGGGCTGCTTTTTAAAGAGCTGCAGCATTGTGAGCCCAACATCAGGGAAAAACCCTCCGATACTGGGTTCACTGCACTGAGCAGTAAGCAAACTGAGCAGTAAGGAGAGAGCAGTGGCTCTATGAGTAACTCTGGGATAAGCAGCTGAGGTGTAGGACTGCCTTGAAGACGCTTTTCTCTGTGCTAGTGACTTGGGGGGGCAGATTGCTGTTAGTGTTTGCCTAGTACCTGGTGTGTGTTTGGGATTTTTTTCCTGTGGTGTGTGATTCCTTCCTTCCTCTCCTATTTCTCTTTGTTCCCTTCCTTCCTTAGATACAAATAAGGCGGCAAAGTACCCAACAGCTACTTTGCCTGACTCTTCACAAAACAATTAAGCTGCCAGACACCTAACAGAGATTATCTAGGTAAAGGGGGAAAGCTGAAGGAGGAGATAACAAAAGAGATGGTTAGACAGCTTTTGTTGAGTCTGAATGAATTCAAGTCAGCAGAGCCACATGAGCTTCATCCCAGGGTCCTGAAGGAACTGGCAGACATCTCGGAGCCCTTAGCAATGATCTTCATGAAGTCGGAAATAGGCCAAGTACCAGAGGACTGGAAAAGGGCCAGTGTAATGCCCCTCTTTTAAAAAAGGCAAGAAGGAGGACCCAGGGAACTACAGACCGGTTAGCCTCACCTCAATATCTGGAAATTATTGAAGCATATCCTAAGGAAGGCCATTTGCAAGCATCTGAAGGAGGAAAAGCTGATCAAAAGCAGCCAGCATGGATTTATGAAAAACAAACCGTGTCAAACCTGATCTTCTTCGCTGACAAAGTAACTACTTGGGTGGATGAAAGGCATACTGTGGCTATTGTGGATCTGGACTTCAGCAAGGTGAGAAGATCCCACATAATCTCTTGAGCAAGTTTGTGGATGTGAGCACATTGGATTGTGAACACATTGGAGTATATAAGTGCAATTCAGAAGGATCTTTGCAGATTAGAAAGCTGGGATGAAGTTAACAGGATGAAGTTCAATGCAGACAAATGCTAGACCTTGGGAAGAATAATCAAAAACACAAATACAAAATGGGTGACACCTGACTGGATGGCAGCACCATTTAAAAAGGACTTGGGAATCTTGGTAGACCACAGACTCAACATAAGCCTGCGGTGTGATACAGCCACACAAAAGGTGAATGTGGTTTTGGGCTGCATCAGAGCATGCAAGATGCATTAGGTGCAAGCCTCTTTATGTAGCAATAGTTAGGTCTCATCTGGAGTAGTGTGCGCAGTTCTGGGGTTCACATTTTAAAAAGGACTTGGACAAGTTAGAAAAGGCGCTGAGGTGGGCAAGAAAGATGATCAAGGGCTTGGAAGGCAAGTCCTACAAGGAGAGGCTGAAGGAGCTAGGCATATTCAGTTTGCGGGAAAAGCGCTTAAGGGGGAACATGATAGCAGTCTTCAAATACTTGAAAGGTTGTCATAAAGAGGGAAAGACCTTTTCTCTCTTGCTGCAGAGAGGACATGGGCCAATGGCTAGAAGTTGCCACAAAGTGAATAGTCAGATAAAACTTCTTCAGTGTGAGAATAGTAAGGCAGTGGAATAGGCTGCCTAAGGAAGTTGTGGACTCTTCATCACTGGAGGTGTTCAAGAAGAGGTTGGATAGCCCCTGGTCAGAGAGGATTTGGGCATAGCTATGCCTATTTTCCACCATGGGTATTTCCCATGCTTCTGCGCTTTGCTGGTTGTGTCCCCCGCCCCTTTCTGTTATATGTCAGGGTGTTTTTAAACCTCCCTCAGAGGCATTGGATGTTGGCTACAACTAGGGTTGTGGACTTCAAGTGGGGTGTGCCAATTCTGCTAGCAGCAAAGCCAGAGGATCCTGGCTACAGGATCTTGCCCCTCCACTTAAGGTCAGACCCACTGCCACACAGTATGACCTAGCCGGCTTAACCGAAACATGGTGGGATTCTACACATGACTGGGAGGTAGGCATTGAGGGGTACAAGTTGTATTGGTGAGAGAGTGGGAAAAAAAGGAAGGGGTGTAGCTCTCTATTTTAGGGAGCAGTACGCATCTTCCATCATCAAGGGGGGGGATAGAGGAGGGGAATACCGAGGCATTGTGGGTCAGGATCCAGGGGGGGCCAGGGGAACAGGACTTGGTAGTGAGGGTCTATCACAGACCTCCTCATCAGGACGATGAGCTAGATGAGGTATTCTTCAGGCAGCTCTCAGAGGCCATTCAGGCAAGGGAGGCAGTGATCATGGGGGGATCTAAATTACCCGGACATCTGCTGGGAGGAGCAGATGGCCAAAACAAACTGCTCACGTAGGTACTTAAACTGCATGCAGGACCTCCGCCTACCCTCCACCTAACCCAGGTGGTGTCCAGTCCCACCAGGGGTAGCACCTTGCTAGACCTGGTCTTAGCAACAGGGGATGATGTTGTGGGGAACCTGAGAGTACACAGTAACCTGGGAGATAGTGACCATCACTTTATAGAGTTCACTATCCAGCGAAGGGTGGGAAAAATATCCAGTGGGGCTAAAGTGTTAGACTTCAGAAGGGCCAACTTTAGTAAACTTAGAAGGCTAGTCAGTGAGGTGGCAGAACTCAAGAGCATCGAGCAAATGGGGGTCCAGGAGGGTTGGAGGTTTCTCATGGGAGTGATCCTTGGGGCACAAAAGGAGCCTATCCCCTTACGCAGGAAAGGGGGTAAGGGGATAAAAAAGCCCCCTTGGCTGAACAGGGAACTCCAGGAAAGACTGGGGGCAAAGAAGGAGATTTATAGGCAGTGGAAGCAGGGGGCAGCCACCAAGGAGTAATACACCTCCCTGGTGTGCTATTGCAGGGAATCAGTTAAGCAGACCAAGGCAGGACTGGAGCTTAGGCTGCCTACAACAATTAGACAATAAAAAGTCCTACAGATACATAGTAAGCAAAAGGAAGGTGCAGAGTAACATAGAGCCCCTGCAGGACAAATCAGGACAGTTGGTGGTTGACGCAAGGAAAATGGCAGAGCTCTTCAATGAGTTCTTTGCTTCAGTATTCCCAAGTATTGACCAAGACAATCCCCCCATCTTGAACATAGACAGATGTCCAAAAGACACCAGATCGCCAAAGGTTAGTGCTGACTTAGTTAAGAAGCACTTGGAAGGGCTGGATGGGTACAAGTCAGCAGGCCCAGATGACCTCCATCCACAAGTCCTGAAGGCACTGGCCAGTGTCATAGCTGAGCCGCTGGCACGGCTGTTTGATTACTCATGGTGCTCTGGCCAGGTCCCTGAGGATTGGAAAAGGACCAATGTGATGCCCATTTTTAAGAAGGGGAGAAGGGATGAGCCAGTGAACTTTAGACCAGTCAGCCTTACCTCTACCCTTGGGAAAATACTGGAAAAAAATCAAAGAGTGCATTTGTGAAGGCCCAGCAGGGGAAATGATGCTGAAACGAAACCAGCATGGGTTCATCACAGGTAGATCCTGCCTGACAAACCTTATAGCATTTTATGACCAGGTCACACACTGCCTTGACACAGGAGCTGAGGCTGATGTCATCTATCTGGATTTTAAGAAGGTCCCTCTTAAAAAGCCACCCTCTAAGTGGCTGAGAGGGATCCCGGAGTCATAGTTGACTCCAAGATGAACATGAGCTGGCAGTGTAACGAAGCCATCAACAAGGCCAATCGGACCCTGTCGTGCATTAGCAGATACATGACCAACAGATCGAGGGAGGTGATGTTGCCCCTCTATGCGGCATTGGTCAGGCCGCAGTTGGGAATACTGTGTCCAGTTTTGGGCACCTCACTTCAAGAGGGACACAGAATCTGAAGAGGGTTCAGAGGAGGGCCACTCACATGATTAGTGGCCTCCGTGCAAGACCCTACAAGGGGAGGTTGAGGGATCTGGATCTCTTCAGCCTTCACAAGAGACGTCTGAGGGGAGACCTTGTAGCCGCCTACAAGTTTATCAAGGTAGGACAACAGGGAATTGGAGATGCACTATTTACCAGAGAACCCCTAGGAGTAACTAGAAATAATGGATGCAAACTAATGGAGAGTAGATTCAGGTTAGACATTAGTAAGAATATTTTTATAATAAGGGTGGCCAGAATCTGGAATGGGCTTCCAAGAGAGGTGGTATTATCACCTAACTTGGTGGTGTTCAAGAGGAGGCTTGATAGACACCGGGCTGGGGTCATCTGACGTCGGTCCTCTTTCCTGCCAGGGGCAGGGGGTCAGACACAATGGTCCTTTGTGGTCCCTTCTGACCCTACAATCTATGAATATCTGAAGTCAGGAAGGAATTTTACCTCATGACCAGCTTGGTATGGACTGTCAGGGTTTTTGCTTTCCTCTGAAGCAGGGGGGTTGGCCCTCTACCTGGAACCTCTTGAGCATATAATGACATTTTATAGAAGTAGGACATTGGTTACCATGGTTCCCTTCCTTCACTCGTGGCAGATTAGGGTGTTAGGTCTATGTTGTGCGAGGGTTAAGGATAGTCTTATACAGAGTTTTGATTATGGTTGTATAGGATGGTTAGGATAGAGATAATCCCACCTCAGGCAGTGGGGTTGGACTAGTAAACCTCTGGAGGTTCTTGCCACCCCTGCTTCTCTATGACTCTACTGCACTGGTTTCAGCTGCACGCCTGCTTTCTTACATTCCTGGGCGCCCATGGAAGCAGCCCCTGACGAGTGGGGGACTCCCAGCTCCCCAGCTGCTGCTTCCAAATTTTGTGGCGGGGAAAGGTGTAGCTGTAGAGCAGGGAGTTTTTTACTCTCCAGTTCCGGATGCCACCCCATGCTGGCAGCTGGCTTTTGCACAATTGGGGTTTGAGGAATTTTATGCCTCGCTCCCAGAATTGTGCAAACTGCCATTCACATGTAGCATGGCAGGTAGCGTGTTTTGGAGAATGAGGCATAAAATTCCTCAGACTCCAATCACATGTCTGCCAGCAGCCTAGGTAACAGAAAGGACACTGCAGAGAACCCTCCCAAAGCAAAAGCAAATATGACAGGGGTACCTGTACCTAAGCCTCAGTTTCTTGTTCAATGCCTCTGCCTCATCTCGTTGACTTAATGAGCGCTTGAGCTCTTGCTCTAACACTGCCCTGCTCTCCTGAGGGATGTATTTTGTTATTATGTCACCTTTCAATTCCAGCACTCTCTTCTCTAGCTGAGCTAGGTGTCTAGAAAGAGTATCCAAGTTGAGTGATTCTTTTATACTCAGACCTGTGGAAGAAGAAAATGCCTTCCATGAGCTTTGGCTGTATAAACCCCTACAAGAAGCCCCCACCCAATGAATAGTGTAAGAATCCAAAAAGGGCTTGCACAGAAGGGCTGAACTTATCATAAGCTGTCCCAGAATCAAGGAAATCTCTCCTCTGATCTGTACTGGCCTAGCACTGAATTTAGCCCAGAGACCTCAAAATTTGCACAATAGTAGCAACTCAAAGGACATAGAGAAACATGAGGCAGAAGTGGAACTAGGCTCTGCCTCTATTTCCTGGACAAACCAGTAGAACTTGATAACAGCAGCATATATATGCTTCCCACAGAAAATTAGATTCTCTGGAAAGTGGTATGGGCCAAATTCTCTTACATCTATTAGGCATATAAGCGGACTTTGGTGCCTAATGTGATTGGATTCCACCGAGTTGCTGAAGAACCCTTAATACAAAAGGTTGGTGGGTCCTCCTCCTCGTAGCTGCTTTTAATTAGAGACTCAGTCTTAAAGACAAGATGCTACAAGGTAGATGCATTAATGGATGTTCAAGGATTTGAACAGGGTAGAACAGACTCATACTTAGATGCCCAAGTCCACTTCAACATCCAGTAAATAGAACAGGATCTGGCCCTGTTTCCAATGAAGCACAAATCCTCTTACAGCTACCACTTGGTCAAAGTGGCTGTGCATTACTCCAAGAGGTGCAGATGTCTTGCAGATTCAATGCACATAAAGTTTCTCTTTATTTGAGGACAAAGCACCATCTCAAAAGACACTCTCAGAAGAGCCGTATAGTAGATTTTACCTGGTATAGGCTTTGCAGGGTTTAATTGCTTTCTTTGTGTCAAAGCTTCTTTAGAGGGCACCTTTTTTATATCTCTTATTTTCATTATCAGATTTTGAATTTTAGCAGAATTTCTCTCAATGATCCTTATTCTGAAAAAGGAAAAGAGTCTCATTTTTTCCCCACTACTTTTGAATCCGAGACCAGGGGTAAGCAACCTCCAGCACAGGGGTCAGTGAGGCACACAAAGGCATTTTGCTTGGCACGTGCACCTCAGAGGCTATACCTCTATACCTGCATAAATGCAACCAAATGGCGCTAGCCCTTAAAATGCGAGACGTAGTAAAGCACTTTCCCAGCCTGGGAAAGTGAATAAATTATGCATCCTCCATTTCACAGGTTTCATGTTAAGGCCTCTTAATATACCATATTTACCCAAATCTAAGACTTCAAATTTAAAACAATCCCCTCCATAGTTAGTTTCTATATATGGAAAATGATTAAATTTGTAGTAATTTTTCATGTTTAGAATCTAATTATTGGAGGGTTATCTTAAATTCACCCCCCTCCCCCATTGCAGCAGGACCAGTACCACTAGTGGGACACATGGGGGGACCCCCACCCCTTCCTGCCTGTCCTCCCCCTCCCCCGATGCATGTACACTCCAATACCTGTTCCCTCCTTACAGCACCGGTATAACCCGATGCCTGCCCCCACCCACATATACCTTGCCCCTCCCCTGTACCTGGTTTCCCCTTACACGCACTGGCAGCATCAGCTGCATCTTGTGTTTTGCCCCAGCCTGGGGCAAGAAGTACAGAGCATATGCTGCCTCTGACCCCAGTGCAGGGGCAGGGAGCAGAGGCTGAGGGGTGCAGGTGGACAGGGAGAAGCAGCTATGGTTCCCACTCTAAGGGCATGTCTACACACTGCCATATGGTGCTGTTGTTATGGCGCTGTACTTTAGTGCTTCCTTTTGGAAGCACTAAAGCATGGCACAGTAACTGCCCATACTGCACCATGCGCGTGGTACATGGTTAGATTTTGCCGCTAAGGCAACATAGCTGCCTATCACATGTAGACCTATGTGATTGATACATTGTTCTAACATGACACAACATATTACTACATCACCATACAGCAACTTGCAGATGCACCCCAAGTATTCCCCTATACAGTATGCTAGAGGTGACCTTACTTATCTTCAAGCTGGAATGCTCTTTTCCTATAATTCAACAAAGTTGTAGGCTCAGATGCCAGAGCTTTTAATTTTCCATGAAGATAAAATGCACTCCTGTGGTTGTCTTTTAATGCTTCAATAAATGCATCATACTCCTGTTTGACTGATGTCAGAATGTTCTTGTATGCTGAAACATGTTCTATTATCTGTAAAAACATACGTTTGGGTGGGGGTTTTTTCCATTTGCAACGTTATATACTGAGAGAAGTAATAGCAAAACAATTCTGCAAAAATCTTCTAACCACATCACAGGCAGATTAAATAAAAATCACTGGATATAATACACACTTCACATGGTTTCACTCTGCAACGCGATGCTAGTGCACAAGAACCATAAAGTGAAACTGGCAAAGCTTGTTTTCATCGTCTGGACTGACTGAAGAGCACAAAGCAGACACTGGATACAGCAAAAACTAACCTCTATTACTCCACTGACAATGCTGAGGACTTTCTAAAAGTCTTCTTAATATGAGACAAGGAATCTAATACCCGAGTTTGATTTCCCAAGTGCTTACTAAAAATTACCATATTTACCCATATCCAAGATTACTTAAAATTTAAGATAACCCGCCACCCCTAATAATTAGATTTGAGTCACACAAAATTATAAATTGGTTATGATTTTCCATGTATAGAATAATTAGTGGAAGGTGGTCTAAATCTGTTCCCCCACAGCTGTGGCAGGAAAAGCAGCAGCAAGGGGTGAGGGGTCAGATTCTTGCCCCTTGCCTGCCTCCCCATCCTTGTCTGCGCTGCCACTTGCCCCCCGCCATGTTACCCACCTGCTGCCTGCCCCCACACTCCTTGTACCCTCCACCCCCTGGCTCCCCACCTCTTGCCCCCTGTGCACATAACTGCCTCTCCCAATCTTCCCACCTATCTCCCCCATACCTGACCCATCTCCAACCTATGCCTGCCTCCACCACCTCCTTCCCTCCCTGCACCTTTCATTGACTGCTTACCTTCTGATGCTCTGCAATCAACAGCAGTGATAGCTCTAGCCCAGCCAGGGAGAAGCAGAGGCAGCAGCTCTGGGCCTGGCCAGGCCAGGGCTGGAGCCAGAACAGAAGGAAAGGTGGGGGAGGGAGGCAGAAGGCAGGGGGGACAGGTGATGCAGTCCCCCCACTGCATAAGTCACCCCAGCTTGGAGCAGACAGCAGCTCAACTCCAGCTCCAGTTCTGGCCCTGACCCCAGGGCTCAAGCTGGAGCAGAACTGCTGCCTTTCCTGAGGCAGTAATCATACCCAAGGCAAGGCTTTTTATTCCCACCATGTCTTACATTTGAGTAAACATGGTATTAAGCTCATTAAAATGAGAGTTAGGTGGGGAAAGAATCCAACCCTCTTGAGATTTTATGAACCAGCTTTCTGTCTGCAGTAAAAATAAAATAAAAATGGCAGAGTTCAGAAAGAGAACAAATAATGGACATAAGATACTTTTTCCTCAATGCAGCCAGTTAACAGGCTACCACTACAAGGTTTGATCTTCCTTCCTTGTGTCCTTGTGACAAGTTATTTATCAGAATTTGTAGATTCATTGAAATCTGACACAGTCACACTTTTAGCACTTCTGCTACAGCCTCAAACTTTGTCAGGGTAGATTTGATGTATATAGATCAACATGGGTCTTACAAGACCAAAGGAAAGACCAACATTTATACTAAGTCTCTAAATCTATTTATCTTATGAATATATATAGTAATAATGGATTTCAGGTTAAATTAATTTAATGCATCTTAAAAACCACTAAAACATAAGTGTCAGGACAAAGTGTCAGCTAGTTTTAAAAGCACCTGCTTAGTGCATAGCTGCGTTACAGAGAACTCTGTACATTCTGCTTATCTGGGGAGAAAGATATTCAATACAAAACCATAAGGAAATTAGCATGAAGACAAAAAAAGAGTCTTTAAAGATAAGAAGTAAGACCCCTAATGGAAAAAATGTTAAAACACAGACACATTTTGTGAGGCTGCAAAGAAATTAATCATCTTCCAGGTCTTGAGATAGGAGGCAATACGCTGGGTATGAAAGCAGCCTATCCACACTGGCACCAAAAAATTGTTTCTGTGAGTGTCATTATCCCAGAATACTCCAGTGACATGTCATTCCAGTGCTTTGTAAAATGATCCTTTATAATGTATTAAGAATATTATATCCATTGTTGTAATGTCTGATTTCAGACACTATTACTGAAACTCAGGGCAATTTTCTTTCGATTTCCTGGCACAAAAGGGGTTTGTCAATTGTGCAGCAAATCTGCGATGCAGGGAAAAATCATCTTTTAAGTCAATGAGCCCATCCTCCTGTAAAATGTAAACTGCAGAGTCCTAGTAAGGGGCTCAGAAATTAAACACTAAACTTTGGGATTTAAAAGCCAAGAAAACATCAGTATCTAAGAGCAGCCATGCTAGCAACACAGAATGTTCACCTTAAATCATGTTGTATGGTTCACAAATTAGGTTGTTTTTTTTTAAATCACACTTTACTTTTTCTATAGATACTTTGCAGCTAAGATTTTGGGAACCTCTGACCTTCCCCTCAAAAGGAAAAAAAGCAAACACTTTTCAAATGATCTTCCTTTCCCTCAATGCATGACTGAGTTAGAAATCCTGAGAAATAACATTTTGCTCACATCAGAAATATTTACACACAGAAGTCTATTCTAAGGTGCACTCCTGTCTAACTCACCAGGTACTTTGTCACCAACTAAAACAGAAATATGCAGGCAAGTGACTCTGCATCTCTTGCTGCTAAGCACCTGTCTGCACCATCCCCAAACCACGTTCAGGAGTGTCAGACTCATTACGAAGCACAACCCATTCAACATGCACCAACTCCTGAAAATGAGGTGACGAAGCTGCCTTAGAGCAGCCCTGAGCCCCTGCCTAGAGATGCCCTTTGGCCCCATCTCAGACATGCTTCTTAGCATACCTGAGGGCTGCTCTCAGACTAAGCTACCTCTTTGAAGGGAGTTGGTGCTTGCAGACTATGGCATATATCATGTCAGTGCTCTTAAACACAGCATGGAGGCAATGTGGACAAAACCCAAACACTGTAAAGGAGTAGCTGCTTCCCTGTTTCAGAAACGCCAAATGTCATGATCAGCTCCTGTTACCAGTCAAGAAGTGCTCAGTGCAAGCAGAGGCAAAGATGTGCAACTGTGATATGAATCCTAAAGCCCCAAGTGGCTGTCCTAAATGCAAAGACAGGAGCGGCAAAAAAAGCGCTCTGTTGGCTCAACATTCCTAAAATATCTCCTTACGCTACAGTGTGTGCATGACTCTCGTCTGGGCAGCCTGGGAATGACAGAGCAGCGCCAAGATGTCCTAAACAGCAGGAAAGCTATCCCTATGTATCTCTGGAAACTGGTCTGCCCTTTTCTCTCCCAGAGCTGGTCTGTCTGGGTCAGAGATGAGATAAAACATACTGGTGAGGCTACCCTGCTGCTTCAAATCCTGTGCCTGAATGGAGGAACTGAATTTCTAGGGCTGTCAAGCCAGTCCCTTTAAACTGCTGAAGTTTCATAATTAAAAAAAGCCCACCAGTCTGTAAGATAACCCTGCTGGCTGCTCATTTGCACAGAAAATGTTTTCCTCCCATGCTTTGTTACCTTGTCAAACACATGTCGGTATATAATGTAATACTCCTCAACTGGCCCTTGCTCGGTACAGCCCACTTTTTCAACTTCTGTAAGGATGTAGCTTTGTATGCTGTCCAGAAATGTCTGATCACTCCTTGAGGGGATGGGAGGGAGGATGGGATGCCCCCTCCCTCTGATGCTACAGGAAGACATTGCGGACAAATGACTCAGGCATTTCTTTTGGCCAGTTAAGCCTGCTGTTGCCTCCTCTTCAATTAAAATTAACACTTTGGTCAAAGCCTGCAAGAGAAGGTGAGACCGTTAGACCAACATAGCGCAAAGGAGGCAGGGGCTTGAATCCAGGAGCACTGACGTCCCCAATCGAGCACAAAACGTTTGGGTCCTCCACAAACAGCCCCTCTGACTCAAGGTCCAACTGCTTTGCCACAGAGACAGGAAGAGACCTCGTCTAAAACAGGGACGGCCAAGTGGCCCCGGCAGCCTCTGCACGTGGTGGGTGGTAGGAAGGAAGGAAAGGAGGACAGAAAGCAGAGCAAGAGATAAGCGGAGAACTCAGGACAGGCAACAGAACGCAGAGCAGCCGATAACGGGAAGCGCAAGGCGGACAGCTGGACGCCAAACCATCGATTCCCACGAAGTCCCACCCCCCACTCAGATGCCAAGGGCGTCCCCCCTGTATGCGGCTGCCGCCAAGCCCCTCCTCCTACCGGGGCGGAGCTGCGTGTCTCCATAGCAACGAGCAGCAGAGACGCCCCACCCCCGCTTCCGGCCGCAGGACCGCGCCTCTTGCCCCGCCCCTACCAGTCACCCCGCAGCGAGAGGCCTGCCCTCACCACCGCGTGCGCGGCAGTTGGGGAGCGCGGGGTGCATTGTGGGAGAGGGCAGTCCCGAACGCGCGGCGCGCGACCACCGCTACCAGCAGCCTTCGCGGCCCGCGCGCCCCAACCGCCCGGCCACGCGCCGCGCTGCATGTCGGGAGCTGTAGTCTCCCGCGCGCGCATGCGCAACCTTTCCCAGCCGGGCAGGGAAACCCCGTGCAGGCCGAGCGCGTCCCTTTCCCCCGGCGCCGCCATTTGAGCAGCAGCAGCTTCGGACCCCTTTCCGCCGCCGCCATGCAGATCTTCGTGAAGACGCTGACGGGGAAAACCATCACCCTCGAGGTGCGGGGCCAGGCCCGGGCGGGCAGGCGCCACGTGGGTGGGTAGGCGGGCGGGCGGCGGGGCCCCTGGGGCGTCCCACGTGTGCTCGGTGACCCATGTGCCACCGTGTCCTCGCGCAGGTGGAGCCGTCGGACACGATCGAGAACGTGAAGGCCAAGATTCAGGACAAGGAAGGCAAGTAGGGCCGGGCGGGCGGGCCGGGTCCCCGCTGCAGGCGGACCTGATCCCGCTCAGCGCCACCGACAACTCTCGCTCTTCCAGGTATCCCCCCGGACCAGCAGCGACTCATCTTTGCGGGCAAGCAGCTGGAAGATGGCCGCACTCTGTCCGACTACAACATCCAGAAGGTGGGTCTGGCAGAGGGGAAGAGCCCAGGGGCAAGGAGTCGGAAAGAGGCGGGTGCGGGTGGGATGTGCTCCCGGGGCTTGCTGGTCTGCCTAGTGAGAGGCGTAAATACATTGGAGTGGTGGCAGAGCCTCTTCCACTGAGCTCCCCCGCAGCAGATGTCTGCTCTGTGCTTCTGTTCGCAAGTGAAACAATGCACCGGAGATGCGGTTACAGGAGGACTAATGGGACCAGGTCTCCGGAGCATGATCAGCATCACACTTGATCTCTGACTGTAAAAGCACCAGCCCTTGGGATCTAGCACTTGGAACATGCTAGCAACTTCAATGCATTCGTAGTAAAAACTGCTTGAACGGGGCTGGTTTGACCTCAGCTCACTCCCTGACTGCCACTCCTTATAATCCCTCTGGCTCTGCCTGTGAACCCTGGTTTGAACTAAGGGGCTTGCCCTATGATTACAGGCACCAGTAACAACCCCAGGCTCTGTTCATTAGGCCTAACTACTATGTGGACCCTGATGGGCAGTTTCTTCTGGCTAGTGTAGGTGCCTGCCTACAGCATGCTTTTCTTAAGTGCCTATAATTTTCCAAGTGCAAAATTAAGAAAGCCTCATCACCAAATAAGAACCATGGATTCTGTAACTGCACATCCAGCATGTGTGGGAGCCTCTTTTTCTCACCTGGTAATATCTTTATCAATAGGAATCCACTCTTCACCTTGTGCTGAGACTCCGGGGTGGTGCTAAGAAGAGAAAGAAGAAGTCTTACACCACTCCCAAGAAGAACAAGCACAAGAGAAAGAAGGTTAAGCTTGCTGTGCTCAAATACTACAAGGTAAGGATAACGAATTCAAGTAGAACTGATGTGTGAATTTGATTCTTTGCTAAGAGTAAGGGATCTGAGATCCAGTTGGGCACTTGCTGCAATTCTTATTTCAAAGGGCTTGCTGCTTCTCTGGCGAGCTGTGTGGGAGGTACCCTTTGAAGTAAAAAGTTGCAGCAAACTGCTGAGTAGGTTGTCCTTAATTTGTCCTTAACTTGCTATGAGTTGAAAAGTGGGGTGTGAACCATCTACATAAGAATTACTTGGGTCCTACTGAGAGGTAGTTAGCTAGCTACCTTCTGCAGAAGGAAGGGTGGGATGGCACTTTATAGAAACTAATAGCTTCAGAGAAACCCAACTCATCAAATGCAAATACCCGCTACCCTAATCCTAGTCCTATGTATGTTAAAAGGAAGCAGGGGTTTTTTCCTACAGAAGTAGAGCCTCTCTGTACCAGTTAATCTCTGTGCTCCCCTGCCCTACCTTCTGCCTAGTTTCTACTGTATTGCAGTGTCTACAATAAACATTGCATATCCCTTAATGTGCATTTATGGAGTCCTCAGCTTGAAGTCTTCAAGTAACTGACTTTTATGTATAGGCAACTGAACAGGGAGCTTGAAAAAGCAGTGAATTTCCTCTAAGTCCATTGTAAGTTCTGGCATACTTTATAAACTTCTGTCTATTCAGAAGTATAGTTTCTTAAAATGAAGGGAAACTGGGCTGGTGCAAGTAGCTGTTTTGGTTTGCAAAATTAGTAAAGAACCTCAGATGAAAGCATTACCCAGGATGAATCCAATATATAATGGATTGAGTTCTACAACTATACAGTGTTCCAGTTTGTGCTAAATAGGGACAAAAGCAAAAAGGAGGTGTACATAGTGAGATGTTACTTACGGAGCTACTCCTTCTTTCAGGTGGATGAGAACGGTAAAATCAGTCGCCTGCGTCGAGAATGCCCCTCTGAGGAGTGTGGGGCTGGAGTCTTCATGGCGAGCCACTTTGACAGACATTACTGTGGCAAATGCTGTCTGACATACTGCTTCAATAAACCAGAAGACAAGTAAATGCATCTTATAACAATAAAAACTCAAGTTGTATGATATTTAGGATTCATTTTTTTTCTTTCCTTGCAATATATGTAGCACTGCCTTTATTTAGGAGCAATTTGAGTCTAAAACATCAGGGAATGTGAATGCTCTGTTTGCTTAACAATGAGCTAATGGTGTTACATATGCCTAAGAAGTTTTCTAACTGGATTTAGTGATGTCATCACTTTCTTCATCTTGAATGTAGGGAACAGAACTAAATTATATGATTTTTACTGATGAAAATGGTTTTTAAATTGCATTCTTGTGCTGTTTCTAAAATCACGTGATAGAACAGCTTTAATAAAATGGACACCGCGGATGTTTGCACAGCTGATTACATCTGTGTTTGTCACCTTTAATATCCTATTAATTGTTGCTTTCTATATATATATATTAACCTGAGAAATACATAACTAGGGATCTGGGTTTTCCCGGATTAAAAACCCCAAAGCATGTGATTAAAATGAAAGGCTCCTCACTCATCTCAGACCTGCTGGAAATGGCCCCTGGCTGCCAGGGCTATGGGGCCAGGGACCCTGGTCTGCAGGAGGGGGCAGTTGCTGTAACAGAGCAAAGCATGGAGCCTACCCCTTTCCTCCCTGCCCCCCCCAGCACCTGCTGCCTGCCTGTGGGGGGGAGTGGCTCTCCCCTGCTGTGTACACTCCCAGGCTGTGTATGAGGGGAGGGGGCAGGTGTGGGCTCCTTCCCTGTTGCTTTCCCTTGGGGCCTCCTGGCCCCACCCCCCACTGCTCCCTGGGTGAGCTACCTGCAGCCTTGTCTGACTCCTGGCCAGGGCCCTGCAACCACACATTGCAGCACTGGGCCCCCAACCCCATATAGTGCCCAGCTGGGCAGCAGCTGCAGCCCTGCCTAACTCCCTCTGAGGCCTCGATCCCCACACCACAGTTTACCTACAGCAACTTCTCTCCAAGCTGCCTGGTAGCCATGTGCATAGACATGAACACAGCACCCCCTGCCTGGCTTCCCTCCTTCCACTCCCTCCCCACCAATTCCCTGCAGGCTGGAACTCTGCCAGTCTGCAGAGTTCTGCAAAACTGCAAAATCCATGGGTTTCTCTGATAAAATGAGAAATCAGTGTTTTCCTCTGGTAAGGGGGAAAATCTAGTTTTCTCTGTTTTTCCATGGCAAATGGAAAACCTGGACCCCTGTATATGATTCAGGACTTGTAAAGGAATGGTTGCTTAAAAATGTAATTTAAAATGTAGAAACTTGTATGTATCATAAGACTTATTACAAACTCCTACACTTAATTTCAATCCGATTGTGTGGCTACTAGGAAACTTCTTACGGCTTCTATCACCATGATACCTGGAACAAGGTTGAAGTGCTGTAACTGATCTAGGACAGGTGGGCAAAATATGGCTTGTGGGCTGGAATCAGCCTAACAGGTCATTCTATCTGGCCTGTGGGGGCCCTAAAAAATTTAGTAAATTAATATTTATTTGATCCTAGCTACCTATCAAAGATGGCAGGACCCAGGGGGAGCTGGCAGCAGGAGCCCAGCCCTGCCCTACCCCCAGCCATTTCTGTGCTTCCTGTTCCCGCTCTATTCCAGCACCACCTGGCTCCCAGCTGCATGGCTAAACTGGGGAGCACAGGGACCTGATGGTACTGGGGGAGAGGGGTGTGGCGATTCCCACACGCATACCACACTATATATCTACACCCATCAGTCACATCTGACACCTACAGAGATAATGGCCCTTTACCACAAACCCCATACCTACCCACACCCCATGGAGCATGTGGGTATGTGTGTGGATACCTCACCCTGTACACCCATAGCCCCCCCCCAAACATACCTACCCCTTCACTGTCCCAAAGGACAGCACTGCCTAAGCCAAGTAAAACTATTTCTGGGATAACTGCAATGTTCCATTCTACAGAAAAACCAAATATTTAAACAGGGACTAGACTATTGTTTAAATGAGAACCTTAATGTATTGTAACGTTTTTCCAGGAATATGATTCCCCTACCCCTCCCTTATGAAGCTAATAATCCATTTCCTTCTGAAAATGAGACAGAAGTTGCTTGTAAATGCATTTTCCCAGAAGGGTGCCACAGCTGGGTCAGGATTTGTTGGTCCTAGATGTCATGACCCAAAGGCATGATTTTGTGTACGCTTCGGCACCAGAGTTATCCCCACCAAGTTGCAGCTTCATTGCACGGGAGAGTTTCCTGTTGCAGAGGAAAACCCCGGTGCAGGGACGAGTTTCCCGCTCTTTTTTGCAGCTTCTTTTGCAGGGTGCATTGCTCATGTTGCAAGAGGAATGCACGGTGCAAAAGAGTTCCTGCCACCGGTATGCAAATTTGTCCCCCGCTATTGGCTAGTTTTAAATTATTCGCACGTGGCAGCTAACGATTGGCTTGTTAGCCGTATAAGAGGCTTGAGCGGTTTCCGCCCAAGCCAAAGAGGACTCCATATCCATCTCGTGAGGACTCGGGTACACGGCAGGGTAATAGAAACCCTGTGTGAGATCCAGAGGAGCCTGGCAGCCTGATCCACCGCCCACCTCTTCCCGTCTTCGAGCGCGACTTTTATAAGACGTATCTACGATTTCCATTTTGGTGGCTCGTTCCCCCAGAGCATCCGGAGCTCTGCACCGTGGAGCCTGGCAACCTCCACGAGACCGTCTGTGTTGTCTGTCTGTAACTGCAACTCAATCAAGTTTTCCAGCCTACACCACTGCCATCTCGGTGTAAGTAAACAATCTTTAAAACTACCGATACGCGTTTGTGCCTAATTCCAGCTCGACGGCCTTCCCTCTCCGACCCGGCGTGCCCGGGCTGCTGGCCACAGCCCGCATGCAGCGCAGAAAAGGGCTTGGGTCGCTCCCGGCCCGCACACTAGAAAGTAGCAGTCAGTATCTACACCCTCCTTAAGTTCATGGCAAGGCAGGTTGTAGAATTTTGAGATTGGTGGTTCTCAGCCTTTTTTTGTACCAGGACCCATTTGTAAGCATCAGTGGCCAGTCCTGACCCAGTGCCCCTCATTCCCAACCTGCAGCCCCCCACCTCCCAGTGTGGCATGGAACTCTGCCAGCTTTAAAGTTTGTTCATGACCCTTTTGTATATTGCCATGACCCACGGATTGAGAAACACTGCTTTGGATGGTTCCTTCAAAGCAATTGGTAGTATTCTCATATTGCTTCAAGGAAAAAGCTCAAATGTATGTTTTGCTATTTAACAAAAAGGCACAACAGCTGGTTAAGATTTGGGGATCATGGTTCATCATATTTCCAGCATCTCTGCACAATTAAGGAGAGCATTCATTTGACTCATCCCTCTGCAAAGGACTGGAAGGTGCCGGATTCTGGCAAGTTCCCTCGTCTCCTCTGTGGGCTCCTATGTGACCTGACAGCATTTTTCCCTAAACTACTCTGCTACACCCTGAAGAGACATCAATCTTCCAGGGAAAATAAATTATGTACTTATTTTTTAAAAGACTAGGAGCTTCCCTGCTGCTTCCCAAGATACATTTTGCAGAGAGCTGCGTGCATCCTGGAGCAGCAAAGAGTGATAACTTTTTACTGAACAATAACTAGTGGTTTATTTTGTTATGGAAAACTAGGGCTAGAAGAAACCTCAAGAGGTCATCTCATTCTAGATTGATTTAAATCATTATTTAAATCACTGGTCAGGAAGCCTCAATTTAATCATTGTTTTCTACAAGTGCATTCTTGTTTGATATAACTTTAATACATATTATTCACAACTCAGAGATAGATACAGGTTTCATTTTTAGAAGGTACACGCTATACATTTTAAAGTGGTGATTTATTTTGATATTTTTCAGATTAATTTTTTAGCTACAATCAGAAAAATGAATTATGGTTTGGTTATTTACCAAAGCTGATTGAAGCAGATACTTATGAAGTCATTGGGCGGTGAACTACCCCCAATTCACTAAATTAATTATGGATATTTGGGGGATATTTTTGCCATGCTGTATTAGGATGACATCAAATGAGCGCTGCAGCCACATGTTATTAGCTTGGGGCTTTCTTGACTTTCTTCTAGATTTCTTCTCATCTTTGATTTCTTTTTTTATGGCCTGGCACGCCTGCTGCCGTGATGGGTTTTCCTTCTACTATACCATTCCCTCACTAGATCTCAAATCAATATACTCAGAAACTTATCCCTCAAGACTTCTGGAATATTTTACTGCCCCTTCCTCCTTGCATTTATCTCCAGACTCCTCCCCCTTGCCCAGATCTACTCCACCCCCAACAATCCTCTATTCATTTAACTTCTTGAAACTTCGCACTTTTAGAGAGAGAGAAGGGCTTGACTGCATACACAAACTTGCAGAGAGACAATAGGGCCAATGGGTGGGTAATCAGGTCTTTTATTTATCTCTCAACTCCATGTACAGCTGTTAATAAGGATGTTATCTCTTGAGACACAAATACAGAGTTTGAGAACTGAAACTAAGCATCACAGAGATGCTTAATGGGATCTTCTAGACTGAGCACTGAGTCCCATTGGGTACAGTAGTTCTCTTTAAACTTTACTAATCTATAGAGGAGCCTCTGGGAGCCCCATAAGATTGGGCCCTTAATATAGTCCATGGCCTGTTGTGACCTATTTATAAAACTTTTCGAAAAAGGTTACATGACTATATTGTCTCAAACAGTATACGATTAAAAGGTATAATCCCTATTCCATGATGATATCTTTGATCTTTAACATATCTTAAATTAAAACCATCTTTATACAGGTTTATTTTTTTTAAGCATCTTAAAAATTATTAGATTAAAAAAAAATTGATTTAAATTTAAAAAATCCAAAATTTTTTTTTTTTTTAAATTGTTGCTTTTTATCCATTCTGTTTTTGTTTCCCTAACCTTTTTCAAAGTGGGGTAACCAAACTGGACAGAGTACTCACCGAACACTGGAAGGATCATTTCTCTCAACCTGCAACTGGTGTTCCTATAAATACTTTGTCTGCTTATGGGCTTTTTTGCTACAAGAGAACATATTGAGTGTAGTATGTTGGCTCATATTCAACACATGGTCCACTGTGAGCCCCCAGGTATTTTTCTCCAGTACTGTAGCCCATCCAGTGCTTCTCCATTCTGTATTTGGGCACAATTTTTTCCATCCCAAGTGCAGGAATTTTCACTTATTGAATTTCATTTGATTAATTTCAGACCATTTATCCAAGATCATGCAACTCTACCCTCCAGAGTCTCTATAGTTCCACTCGAGTTACTGTAATCTGCTAATTTGTTCAGTGTGCACTAAAATCCCAACTTTCATATAATTAATGAAGATACGAAATACTGGACCAACATAGACCCCTGGGGAAATCCACTTGATAGCTACACCCAACTAGATAATTGATAGGGCTGTGTGAAATTTCTCTGGGTGTTTCGTTTCAACGCCGTTTCATAGATTTCATAGATATTAGGGCTGGAAGGGACCTTGGAAGATCGAGTCCAGTCCCCTGTCCGAGGGGCAGGAAGTCAGCTAGGCTCAAAGGATCCCAGCAAGACAGACGTCCAAATGTTTCTTAAGAGCCCGGAGTAGGTGCTTGCACCACCTCTGAAGGCAGTCTATTCCAGGCCTGGGGGGCTTGGACAGTAAAGAAGTTTTTCCTTATGGAGGAGTTTGTGACTGTTTGACCTTGTCATCCCCTGGGGCGCTCTGGTGAACAGACGTTCCCTCAGATCCTGACGAACACCCCTTTTATGCT
The DNA here is from genome assembly GCF_000455745.1 of Alligator sinensis. Classification (NCBI taxonomy): domain Eukaryota; kingdom Metazoa; phylum Chordata; order Crocodylia; family Alligatoridae; genus Alligator; species Alligator sinensis. The sequence continues at coordinate 1,212,508 of NW_005841998.1, read as the reverse complement.
TATAGGCAGCCACCAGGTCCCCCCTGCGCCTGTGCTTTTCCAGGCTGAAGCATCCCATGGCTTTCAGCCTCTCATCATAGGGCCTGTTCTGCCCTCTGATCATACGCGGGGCTGTCCTCTTGACTCCCTCAAGCTTCTCCACATCCTTTTAAAATTGTGGAGCCCAGAATTGCATGCAGTACTCCAGCTGCAGCCTCAGCAAGGCTGAGTACAGCAGGAGGATGACATCCTGGGATTTGCTTGAGAAGCATCTATGGATGCAAGCCAGAGTTTTGCTCACTTTACCAGCTATGACATTGCATTAGTGGCTCATATTCATTTTGTGGTCGATCATGACCCCCAAGTCCCTTTCAGCCATAGTGCTGGCAAGCGTAGCACTGCCGAGCCCATAAAACATGCTGTGGGGTTTTTTCCCCCAAGGTGGAGTACCTTGCATTTTTTGGTGTCGAATGCCATCAGGTTTTCATCTGCCCATTTTCTAAGCCTGTCGAGGTTGGCCTGGATCACCAGCCTATCCTCAGGTATGGACGCTTTACCCCAAAGTTTGGTGTCATCAGCGAACTTGGCCACTCTGCTTCTGATACCAATGTCTGCATCATTGATAAAGATGTTAAAGAGGACAGAGCCTTGGGGGACTCTACTGGTCACGGTGCACCACAATGATTCACTTCCGTTGACTACCACTCTCTGGGTCTGGCCTCAGAGCCAATTCCCCAGCCATCAGACTGATGTAGCTGAGGCTGCAGTTGGCCAATTTTTCCATGAGGAAATCATGGGACACCAGATCAAAGGCTTTTCTAAGTCAAGATATATGATGTCAATCTCTTCTCACTTGTCCAGGTGATATGTCACCTGGTCATAGAAGGAGATGAGATTGGTCAGGCAAGACTTACCCACAACAAACCCGTGCTGGCTATCCCTCAGGATTTGCCATCAGCCAGTTTGTCAAGAATGGTCTCTTTGATAATTTTTTTCCAAAATCTTCCCTGGGATAAAGGTCAGGCTGATAGGCCTGTAGTTCCCTGGATCTACTTTCCTCCCTTTCTTGAAGATAGACACCACATTGGCCTTCTTCCAATCTTTGAGCACTTCACCTGAGCACCATGAGTTCTCGAAGATCCGTGCCATTGGCTGAGCTATGATGTCTGCCAACTCCTTAAGTGCCCTGGGGTGTAAACTGTCTGGGTCAGCTGACTTGAAGGTGTCCAGCCTTTCAAGATGTTCCTTTATATGGTCTACAGTGATGTAGGGTAACAGTTCTCCCTCACCCTGGGCTGGTGAAAAAACAACGTAAAATACCCATTAAGCAGGTTGGCTTTTTCCTGGGTGTCAGTTGTCCCAGTCCAATGTTACCCTCGCTTTTCCTCCGGCTCCCCACATATCTAAAATAGGACTTTTTATTGTCTTTGATACATGTAGCCAGTTGGAGTTCAGTTGCAGCCTTGGCTTTCCTGGTTCGCTCCCTACAGGTCCCGACCAGTGCAGAATACTACTCCTTTGAGGTGATTCCAGTTTTCCATCCTTTATAGGCTGTCTTTTTAGACACAGGAGGTCCACAAGCTCCCTTCAAAGCCAAGGGGACTGCTGTGCCCTCTTGCTACCTTTCCTCTGAGATGGGATAGACGTTGATCCTGAAAGTACAAACACCCCCTTGAGGAGCAACCACTCATCCTGAATTCCCCTCCCCTTTGAGTCGTGGTCCCTTATGGCCTTGCCAACAAGCCTCCTGAGCTTCTCAAAGTCAGCTTGCCTGAAATCAAGGACTTCTGCATTGCTGACTGACTTGCCAGCTTTGAGATGGATAGTGAAAGCGATCAGCTCATGGTCACCGTCTCCCAGCTTCCCTTTGATCATTAGGTTGCCAACTAGATCTTCCCTCTTTGCCAGTACTAGGTCGAGCAGCGTTTTGCCTCTTGTCATTCCATAGACTTTTTGAGTTGGATAGAGTTCGTCCACGCACGTGAGGAAGATTTGCGACCGTTCAGATTTGGCCGAGTGCTCTTCCCATGAGATGTCTGGGTAGTTGAAGTCTCCCATGACAACCATGCACCAGGAGCGTGCAGCCTCAACCAGTTCCTTGGCGAGTTCTTGATCCTTTCGACTCATTTCAAGCTCAAAACAGCAAAATCAAAATGAAACAAAGGGCTTCGAAACAGCCTTGAAATGAAACGGTAGTTGAAACATTTAAAAAGTTTTGAAACATTTTGAGTTTTGAAGCTGAAGCTAGGCTTGCCTGCAGGAAAATAGAAAGTAAGGAGAGGGGGGGGAAAGAGGAGGGAAGGAGTGCTCTAACATTGCCTGTGTACCTGGCCAGTGACTGTGATCCTTCCGAGGTCCCTTCCAATTCCAGTGCTCTGGGAGTGGAATGGAAAAACAACATAAAAGGCAGCATTGTTTGAACTGGCCTGCTTTCTGCCTCGGGGTCAGTTACTGAGCTCTCTTCCAGAAGCTCAGGAGCGTTAGACAGCAAAGGCTACTACTACCATTGATTTGATTTCCTACTTGCTGGCAAGATACCGAAACCTGACTACAAAGCCCAAACCAAGCTATAAGGCTTCACCCTCCTCTTGCTCAGCTGTGTTCAGGAGGAGAAAAGCAGCAACAGCCAGAAGAACGCAGAACATAATTTGTTATCAAACACATACACACACAGGCGCTTGCTTTTACTTGGAGCACCCAAAACAAAGTAATGAAATGATATAGGGCAGGGTATGCCCACGGTTTTCCTCCTTTTGCCATGTCCAGCCCCAAGGGCTTTTAGAAATGGCCTCTGTGACTCGACTGGTCATAACTTGGACCTCCTGAGATGTGTCCTTTTCCAGAGTTCAGAGAGTTGGAAGGAATGGACAGACACTTCCACCTCAGGGGAACCCTGGTCACACATGCTGACAGTGATGTGCGGGTGGGCAGTGCACAGTGGATGATAGGAGCAGCACTGCATCCATCATCCATTGCTACCATCATCTCATCACTGGTGTCTCGAACAGACACAGACTTGTGGTCTCTCTGGGTCCCAAGCTACAGAAACTCTCCCACACGGTCGTAGCTGTGGCTGCTCCGTTGGGAGCGTCCTGCATTCCCAGCTGAGAGGAGATGCTGATTCTGCTAGGCACAGAGCAGTTTTGCTGCCCGTATAGGAAGGTTGAGATTCTCAACAGCTTCCACTGACAAGATTCTCCCTGCCTCTCACCACAAACCTCCCCAAGAGCTGCCATTGCCAAGGGGATGCGACTGGGCACTCAGACCTGGTGTAGAACAGGCCTGGTTCATGTTGGTTTGCACCTGATGCAGGGACCTGACAGACAGGCTGCTCAGGGGAGGATTGGCAGTGGCACCCAGTGGCACTGGCTACAACTTCCCCCAACCTGAGGGACCCCAGGCAATGCTGGAGCATTTTAATTAGAACATGGAGCAGACTCGATTAACTGAACCCGCTCCAATGTGTTCTAATTAGAATGCGAACCAGCACATCTATAGGCTTCCCTAGTGGTTAGGTTAGGTAATGTATAGACACCTCACACCACCCAGCTGGCTGCAAGGGGGACAGGGTCAGAAATACCTCGGGGACGGAAGGAGGCCTTTCCCAGAACATCTAGCACAGTCACTGATGACTGAAGGCATGTCAGTGTTCAGAGGCTGAAGGCTTGATCCTGACCTGATATCGATTACCCAAGCTACAGTCCAGGCCACCAAATAACACTGGTTTGTACAACTGAAAATCTGGCTCTAAAAAAAGCTGATTTTCGCTAATCCACCTGTTCCTTGCGCTTGTAAGAATGGGTGTGGGACTAGAGATTAGGCATGGAGAACATCATGGGGATCTTACCTCTGCCGGGTAGTTTTAGGTCAATGACTTCTATTGTTCAAAATTAACTTAAACAAGCTTTCCTTCTCTCACACGCTGAGCAGCTCCTATCATGAAGGCGTCCAGAGCCACTCAAGCTGCCATGTCCAGGACCCAGCAAAGAGGGGACCCAACAGCCTTTGTGATGTAAGCACCACTATGACAACTAGGCGACCATGTCCTACCTCATAGGTGGCTGCTGACCAATGAGGGGCTGTGTATAAGCTTTCACAGGGCTGCATAAGGCTCCAGATCCCAGAGGAGGCTAAATTTGTTTTGTTGTAAAATATCTTAGTCTCCCAGATCACTTTTGAAGTTTCCTGTCTTCTCCAAGTGCGCTGTACCTTCCAACACTGACTATTTAAATCTGCCCATGGTTGAAGTTGTAAGAAATAAAAACAGGAAGGACCAAGAGAAGCTTCCTCTCACTTGCTAGTTCTTGGCCTCCTTTGTTTTCGCATCTTTTTGTCCAAAAGGGCTTGTTGTAGCCCTCAGATGTTACAGGACTGGGTTGCAACCATCTTGTCCACCCAGCCCACCAAATGCACCCTGCCCACATGGGTCTACATGGAGGCCCTACCCGCCCCCTCCATCCAGTGCCCACTGGTGGGTGCAGTGTGGATGGCTGCCATGAAATCTACTTGAGAAGCCGGTGATTCAGGACTTTAAAACTTGGCCCAGTGGGATCTCACACAAATATCTCATGAAGTAGAAAATCTATATATAAAGGTGATCTTGTTTCCCTCCCACGTCACTGCCATATCCTGTAAACATTAGTTATTTAGCTCATACACAACCTATCAGACTGACTATGATCACTGTTCTCAATTAGCAGATGAGGATAGTGAGGCAAAAAGAGAGTAAGTGGTGGGCCTAGAAGACATGTGCTGGTGCAGGGAACTGAACTGAGACTTTGAGTCCCTTCTTAGAGACCCCTGCTGTGTCAAACTCTCACTGCAGAGGGTTCGCTCTTGCTTTTCCTGAGATACCTGTAATTTATGGAGGGGGAGGGAGCTTTTCCCAATGATACTAGAATGGTTGTGCGTACTGCTAAATGAACAGGTGTGATTAAGTGCAGCATGTGCCTGCGTACACTGGAGGACACGCAAGACAAGTAAAATAAATAAGTGATTGGAGGAATTGTACAAGATGGTGGAACTGTTATATTTTTCACGTTAATACAGCATCTGGCTTAATCAGGCTCTTTGGTTCCTTCAAAACACAGTGAGAGACTGATACCTGCTCTGCACAGGGCTATCTGCATGAGTACTTCTCTCTGAACTTAGCAAAAGCAAGGTCTGTGATCTTAGGTGCGTTGTCTCAATTCCATATCAGGGAAGTTATGCCATAGTTTGCCATTCTATTAAGGCTGGCTGTGCAGCATCTTACAAGGTGTTGAGTACAAACATCAGTCTTCTAAAATAGTGCCAGCTAGTGGCCGGTCAGGCATACGGCATGTGCAGCAGTTTCCCCCCAATTATTGCATGCTTCTGGCTTGAACTTCAGAAACGGACATCCCCCTTTCACTCCTGCTGCAGGTGCTCAGCCCCTCTGAAAACTAGGCCATCATCTTAACTCCTTCTATAAAGAAATGGGATGTCTTCCATGTGCATTTTCCTCTTAGCTCATGCTCTCTCTTCAGATTTAAAGGAGGAAGAAAGCCTGGTTTGGTGTTTGGGGTCAAAGGAAGGAAGGAAGTCTGGTTTGGTATCTGGATTAAAGGTTCTTGGTTCACTTTACACAGACCTCTGGGGACAGATGTCAGTCCCGCCTTGGGACTGATGTGAAACAATACTCTGGAGTGCCAATCTCATTCAGAGCCTTGTTGCTGGCTCTAGTCATAAAAGACATGAGGTACAGTGATACGGAATAATGAAAGGCTTTGCATGCAGTTAGCCAGCTCATCTGATCTGCCCTTTGGATCTCCCAGTCCTCGGAAGGAGGTGAGCTTTAAAGGCTTCCATTACTACCCTGCTGTCCTTCCCTCCTTGCAAACGGGGGCGGGGGTGGGTGTCAAAGGCAGGCAAGAACTCCCACCAAAGGCAATATATCCTACACATATGCTACTGGCATTTCTCTCCTATTTAATAGTTTTCATTGCTTATTTAGTAGTGTCCTTACTTTCTTTATTGGAATAAAACGGCAACCAGTTCCTTTGACCTGGAAATATAAGTAAAAGTGTAAGGTCTCACCATCAGCCACTTGGCCTATTACCTGCCCCCCGTACTGATGTAGTTTAGCGAAGTTTTGACTTTGCTCAGAGGGATGGGCAGGATCCAGACCCACCCATCCTAAGAACTGCAGCCACTGACAGCAAATAGTGTCCGGGGAGAAGAGACAGGAGATGGAGTTCACTAAGAATATCACTCAGACCAAGGCAACAGGTTTCCCAGGTGTGTAGCGATGCCCTCAGTTGGGCTGGGTAGGCAAATACAAACATGCAGTTATCAATCAATCCATAGCAGCACTGAGCTGCTCTGCTCAGCAAAACGAATTTCACCTCCAACATGTGTATTTTTATACAAACCAAAATAAAGCAGTCTTTCCTGCCTAAGTGCAGGGGGGCTGGACCTGATGATCTTGTAAGGTCCCTTCTAGCCCCTAACATCTATGAAAAAAATAACAAAAATAAACACAACCTATATTTTTGGCCTTGATTTTTCCCCTCTGTTCTGACACAGGGTGACCATGAGTTTCTCCCAATTTCACACAAAACAAACATGGCAAAATGTCCGTGAAGGAGACAAATTTCAACCTTTACTTTTGCCCCCCATGAGGTGAGGGGGAATAACTTTATGACCCCGGGTGAGCAACTGGTGGTGGATCAGCTTGGGTCCCAAACCACATGACTGAAACGTTGCCAGCATGGGCTGGTTGTTTCAGACTCTGCTTTTCCTGATACACCAGTGTTTTTACAGAGAGATAATTAACACACAAATCCATATCTCACCATACATTCTTATTGGATGGCAAGGCGCCTGCAGTGTTTGCTGCAAGGGAGAGGTGTGAGATCGTCACCACCCATGTCTGAGTTTGTCCTATTTGTCCAGCAGTAAAATTGCAGTGACTTATGGCCACAGGGTTTCTGCGGCAGGATGGTGAATGGGTGTTAGCTACCTGCAGTGAAAGCACACCTTTTTTGCAATTGGAGCTGTAGCACCCGATAGGACAGACATTAATAGAAGCTACCTGTCTGGGCAGCGATGCACAAACAGGTATAGGCTGACAAATGCTTGTCCCTTCATTCTTCCGTGTGATGCCATCAGTTTCTTGACATATAACGCACCTGCTGATAGCCCTGGAATTTAAGCTTCTGGTAGTTTTTTCCTTCATGGTCCCATGCTTTCCCCATGTCCCAGCTTTAAAAGTCTCCCTGAGCATGGTGGCTGGAGGCAGTGCTCCTTCTGCTGAGTGTGTGGCTGGAAAGTCTGTCAGTCACTTGAAATGTCCTTGTCCTCTGCAAACTGTAAAGTCTGAAGGCCAATGTCCTGGGGAGGGAGCTCACTGGAGTCCTCAGCGACTCATACTTTCAAGCAAGCTATGTGCTCAGGGAAGGGAAGCCTCTCTGTGTCAGGGTAAAGGTGGCCCCTTGTAGGGGTATGTGGGTCCTCAGAGGAAGGGTTAAAACGAAGACCCTCTGTCAGCACAGTGACCTAAAGGAAGGCCTCTTGTTGGCACCTGTCCACATCCACATTACACTGCTCATATCCTTCTGTTGGCTATCTAGTCTCCCAAGGAGAAGCTTTCCAAATGGGAGGTTTTCTCGCTGTCTCAGAACCCCGAGGTGTCCTCCTCAGTCTCCCTCCAGACAAAAATGAGAGAACCCACACCCTGCAAGGTTGGGCACAGATCCTCTGTCCAGCTGAGAGACTCCCGATTCAGAGCTGGAATCCAACCCTTTCTGACTTGCACTGGACACGTGGCAGTTCGGGTCTCTCTTTGGGAACTGAGGCATTTCAATTTAGGGTGTGAAACTACTGTCGTCCTTCTCCTCCGACAAGGAAAGGAGAGAAATTGCTGGTGATATGTTATTTCTTGCTGAGGGATTGTTCCTCCTCTTCTGTGATTCCAGCTCTTCCCTGAAGAATTCTTCCTCACTAGGCTTCTTATTGAGAACCAATGGCAGAGGCCTTAGATAGGAAAAAAAACAACCTAGTGGAGAATGAGATTTGTAGGTTAGAGGGATGTTTACTTCTTTGATTGATGTTTTTTAAAGCCAAGGCAATGAGTGTGCAACATGCCAGCATCACAGCCCTAGAGAATGACTCTGATCATGGACCTATTGGTAACGGAGCCCCAGCAGGCTACAGTGGAGTTATGCTAATTTACATATATGCAGAGTGCCCAGCGCAAAGAGGCTCCTTTCTGAGCAAAGCAGCCCACTGTTCCAGCAATGCAAAGGGCATGGAGTACGCTGGAGCATCCTATCTGACTGGCTCGCCCATTCTAAGTTCCAAGGATATTTGCTTCCCTGCCCACCTTTGCTATAGGAAGACTTGCAGGGGCTTAGCAGCGGGATTGGACCCCCATCATCCCCAATCTTTTCATACCAAAGCTTGAGGTCTCTTCACACTTTTAGCAGCTTCTTTGCACAAACAGTTGATAGAGAAAGCACTGGCAGGAAGGAGAAGGAGGAGGAACAAGGGGACAACAATGGCAAGCAAGATTTTTCAGTCCACTCCTGCAAGAGAGAATGCCATGAAACATTTTGGTCACTGTAGACCGATGTTAAAAATGATAATCCTCAGCTCTTACATGGACTTTCCCTCCAGAGATCCCAGACAATAGCAGTATCACTACCATGGATAGAAATCTGCAATGAAAAATGCTTCAATATTGTTCTGTTTGAGAGTCCATGTGCAGAGACTTTTCACACATGAGCCTATGAACTGAACTTCATCAGCCTCCTAGGTACAGAAACTCATGGACTCAATATAGTGGAATTCTGACACACTACAGCCTGCCAGACAGCTGACTCCCCAGGTACCTCTCCACTTTTACCTGCGCTGCTACATATCCCTTTCCCCCCCCACCCCCTGACACCTCCATTTCCATTGACTGGCTTTCTTGCCTGCATGGCATGCCAGCCTCTGGCTTCTTTACTGTTCCTTCCATCCAGGAACAGCGTGCGCGCACACGTACACACACACACACACACACACACACACACACACACACACACACACAGAGCCACCAACTGCAGGTGCTTCCTCAGCCTGACAAAGGCTTTTTCAACTTGAAAGCTTGCTAGGATATATTTTGGTAACTATTCAGTTGGTCTGCTAAAAGATACCAAATTAGATTGACCTAAAGGACCTTGTCTGCCAGTGCCATGTCCTTAGACCAACACCCCTACCACCTGACAGGAAGGACACATGGCCCTGGGCACATCTAAGCCCCAGGGCTGGGGCTGGCAGGGGGAGTTCTCTGGCAGCTGCTGGAGAAGAAGCTCCTGCAGGAGAGAAAAGAAAGGCCCTGTCAGTTTGGCTGCCTGAGATACTGCTGGTGCTACTGTGCTCCTGTTCACCAAGTTATTATTTTACCTATTGTCATTTAAAATGGTGGACCAGCCTGAGGCTGTAGGGGAGGAGGAGACCTCATTGGGGCGCGCTACCATGTTGTGTAGAGGCCCCAGTGCCAATGAGGGCATGCCTTAACACACAAAGTCACACATGTCACGAGTTTTGCTTGTCAGCAGCCTGAGGTGTAGTTTCCCAGAAACCCCTACACCTATCTCCTTGAAAGCTGGCAGGCTTCATGGCCTCAGTCGGGGCTACCATGCCTGCAAGTTTCATCCAAATCAGGCAGGAAATTACAAGGTTATAGGCAGTTACATGCTTCCCCATTATAGCCTACGGGCAAAACATTGAAACAGCAAAACATTTTTAAAGAAATGAAACAGAACAGTGGTTTCAAAATGAAACTAAAAACTCGAAACGAAACACTGTCCCAGTGAAACGGAAGTCTAAACGAAACGGTGCTGTTTCACACAGCCTTAATCGTTCGCCCAGTGGTCCAACCAGTTTTGTACACACTTCACACCACTTTCATCTCAACTATATTTCCTTTGCTTACTAAAGGAGAACATCATGAGAGAGTGTCAAAAGCCATATACCCTATCCACTGTTCTCTTGTACCAAACTCTTATGCCGGTGCTTCCCAAACTTTTCCTCAGCATGACCCCATTTATGGCTCCATTTCCTCAGCATGGCCCCCTCACTCCCAATCCACAGCCCCCTGCCCCTGTGACCCTATCCACTGACGTTGCAACCCCGTTTGGAACCATTGTCTTACACAATGCCCTGTTTTCCCCACAGAGCCCATTACCTTGTCACACAAAGAATTAAAGTTTATCAGACATGCCTTGCTCTTGATGGATCCATGCTGGCTGTTTTTGATCACCTTGTTCTCCCTCCAGGTGTTTAAGAAATAGATTCTTTGATAATATGCTTCCTAATCTTTCCAGGTATTGAGGTCAGGCAGACTGGTCTGTCATTCACTGGATCTTCTTCCTTTCCTTCTAGACATGTACCACATTTACCTTTCTTCAGTAATCCGGGATGATAACCAACCTCCATGAGTTCTCAAAGGGAATAATAGCCAATGGCTCTGCAATTACTTCAGCCTGTACACGGAGTACCTGTCATACAAAGGCACTGTTTTATAGGAGAACTAAAGAAAGATCTCGGGTAGCAATCTCAGAACAGCATTAAAACACATACAAAACAATACACGGTGGTAGTAATATTACTTTACCTGTGATAATTAGCCATGACAGTGGGACTTTTACACCAGGACCTCCAAGCACTTCGCAAACATTAAACCGCAACATATGAGAAGTTGTTGGTATTATCCTAGTTTTACAGATTGGGAAACTGGCATAAAGCAGTTTAGAGGCACACATTTCAAATTTTAATCCACACCAAAACTGGGACTGGAACTTCGCTGTCTTACTCCTCTTCCTCCAATTAGACCACCCCAGTCTAAGAAGTCTCAAATTCTAGATGAAATTCTGTGAATTAGGCTGCAGAAAATGAAGGTTGAATTTCATCAAAGAGGTATAAAATCCCACAGCAGGCTGAGACAGTGACAGTAATCCCTTCCAATACCATCTGTCTCCCTTTTTATTCTTTTAAGGTAACATTTTATGACAGAAAGACCCATTTTTATCAACTGCTAAACTCAACCTGGCTGTCAAACAGAAAGACCATAAACATTCTGCCCCTTTCTGATATCTTCCATTTCTAAATGAAACATGACAGCAATCCATATCCTTCACCAAGGAGTTAACACTGCCATGTCACTCAACATTTTTCTACAACTAGTTATGGGGTTATAGAGCTGGCACACAACTGCAGAAGCAAAGAACACCACTGTTGCCTAAAACACAAACTTTTGATTTTGGATTCAGAATTTGGTGTCCTGGCTGAAAATTCAATGAACTCTCACAAAAGAAGCCCCTTTCAGAATAATTTTTAATATTAAAAGTTTCAGCAAGGTGGCCTAAAATAATGCCAGGCCATGAGTCCCTTGTACTAAAGTACAATTATTTAAAATCCTGGATCCCAAGAAATTGATTCTTTAACTTCTTTTTCTTCGTAGCAGATAATTTGATCTCCAATCTTGATATCTGTGTACTGGTCCAAACTGAGGCCACACTCCATGCCAGCTTTTACTACCTGGACATCATCTTTAAAATGCTTCAGTGATGTTGAGAGTCCTATGGAGAGAATGTATGTCAATACTAGAAAAACAGATCTAAGGCTCACGTTTCCCAGAATATGAATAAGTTCCCATATCCCTTTTTTTGTATAGCAAATGAAGAGGCCAATGTGAAAATGTTCTGATTTTTAGGGATGCCAAACACCTACACTTTACTTCAGGCATTGCTCCCTTCAAACAACTTAACTTAGCTAACACCTGATCTCTGGATGCTACTGCCTTCCTATACCGCTTTGTAACAGGGAGTCGGCATGGGGAAAGAGCACTAGAAATATGCATCACGGAAAGGGCTGGCCAAAGCCAATTCTGCATGCATGGCTTAAGCAAGTGCATTAAACTGACTGAACAACTTTAAGGGGCAAATTCTCTTATCATATACATATATACATTTTACATTAACTTCAAAGGGTTGTGTGTATTCAAGGACAGAGTTTGGGCTCAAAACACTAATTCTATCTGGTGAAGACATTAGAGATGCATGTTAGATTATAGGCTCTCATGAGTCTTTCCAAAGCAGTTTTCCTTACCTTTCCAAATAACATCACCATTACGGATTACTTTAAACTTCATTTTTCGATTTAACTGTCCCTCCTGCACTCTGCAACCAGCCACTGGAACGTTCTTATTTTTTTTGACTGTGCCATAGAATATAGCAAGAACAGACGCCTCCCCTACAGAAAAAAAAATGGAAGTACTGAGCACAAGGGAATAAATTTGATAACACTAATTAGTGGCATAGTGGGCTCTTTCATTAGCTTGTAATCATCTGAGCATTCTGCTGCTGCAATTAAGACAGACAAAATGAGATGCAGAAGACACTAAAGTATAAAGAGAAAGCCATCATGCAAAGTAAGATCCATGTGTTTTTTCCAATGTCTCAGTTTAAAGCAATGCTGAACTCAGTATCAAAACATTCTTCCTAGCGCCATCCATAAGATGCTACAAGATTTACCATGCAATCAACTTACCTATTTCAAGTTCATGCACAGCCAAAGGCAATCTTCTACTCAACTCCTCTTTCAAGTCTTCAATAAGTTTGTAGATAATATTATGGAGTTTAATTTTAATCCCCTTTTTAGCAGCCAACTTCTGAGTAGAGCTATCTGCATTCACACAGAATCCATATATGATCCCTGCCAGAAGAGACCATCAGAGCAGATAATTCAATATAAATACTGTAAATCATAGAGCTTTTTTTTGCTTTCAAGAAGTAAAGGAAAACATGCAGAGAAAACTGTCTGTCCTGGAATATTTTTTCTTTTTGGAACAATCTGTACTTAACAGCTGCTACTACAAGCAACATTACTAATAGCAGAATGAGCTCTATTTAGTTTCCCCCATTTTAACTTCTCCACACCTGTTTATTAGAGATCAAATGCTGGACTACATAGCATGTACATCAACACCTGTAATCCTGCCCTCTTACTGTAAAAATAGGGATCAATAGAAAACCCTGCTAAATAATATTATTTTGTAACCATCAATTAAAGGTAGCTCTTGTACAGACAGCTGGTCAGATCTTATAACCTAATTGAGCATTAAGCTACAGTAAGGATCAGGATGGAAAAGAAATCCTTAATTTTGGAGCTGGGCAGAAGAGTAGTTTGATTCCTAGTGTTAATCAGAGCAGCTTGAAGGCTGTTCTAATTCATACCCAGCAACCTATGGCTTATTCCCAACAGCTGGGAATAAAAAGACATAGGGCATGCTAGCCATGCCTGCTATGGCAGGAAGGGAATGGCATAGGAACCATTATGCTATTCAAATCATCCCTATTTAAAACAAATCATCTGGGACCAGGTTAAACAAGATTTATGGTTTCTTTGCCTCACTGGATCATTGTGAAACAAGACAAGTAAGGGAAGGAGGGAGTCACAGTTTGTAGATACTGTCCACAACACTTGACAATACAAGTTATGTCAACACATCATTCAGTTAATTTCCTTTTTCACTAGATTTCTATCCCGATCCCCATTTCCACTAGTGCTTATTTTATGGGGAAGTAACACAAAAACATTCTTATACTTAGTACAGACTTATACTGATAGTACTATTAAGGATTACACAATGAAAATAAAAGTCAAGCTTGGCCCCACAGCTCACTTAATTAAAGATTTCACAAAACTGTAACAATATGTGAATAAACACTTACCCTTAAAGGGTTCAGCCAAATTTATGTCATTTTGATTGATATCCCCTATTCCAAAATGGAGTATATCCAACTCACATTCATCTTTAGCATTATAACCATCCAGAATGTTTAGAAGAGTTTCAACAGAACCATCCACATCACCTACATATAGCAAAGGTGGTTGTATTATTGGCTTTGTAAAGCATCTGAACAACAAAACAATAACCAAATAAAGACAAATGATGCTATATGACAATTCTAGAAAATATAAAACATCAATAACATGATGCAATGCCTACAGCATTCTCATTTTAACATAAAGATTACACTTCTGAAAATTATAAAACCTTTAAAGTGTGGTAGTCTCTTCCAACAAATGTCTCAAACACAGCACAGGAAAGTTCCATGTTTGAGGTCTTTAACCAAATATGGACTGAAAATTGAGTTTGCCAACATGGTCAATCGTGCACACGCAGCATGGGATGTGAATAACGAACTGAGCTCCAACATGCCAAGGTTGTGGGTTTGGGGTCCCTACAAGCCACAAGATCTTTTCTGCCTCAGGCAGGGGGTTGAGCTAAATGACCTCTCAAGGTCTCTTCCAGCCCTGCTTGTCCAATTCCTCCTGCCTCCATGCATCACCATTATTAATAAAAACTCTGCTTATCCACAATACCACCAACATTAGAGTTCAGATTTTCTGAGCAAACAGAAGAAAAGCTTATCTACCCAAACAAGCTAATAACGGACCCTAACTACATCAGTTAACTCATTTGGAACATGGGATGTGGACATTATAGGGTTCTACCTCAGAGCTCTCATTGCTAGTGTCCTCTCCTATTATCAGCTGTGGGGAACACAAGAGTGTCCCATATGCACAGGACACCCAATGTACATGATTATTCAGCAGAATCAAGGCTTGGACATGCATGTGCAAAAAGTGGAATCTGCGTGGGCAAATATCTGGAAAGGAACACAACGTGGCAACAGGTTTAAATACGACAGCTGAAAAATGTGCACTGGAACAATGGCAAAGTCAACAGTATCCAAACATACCTTTAACAATTATGGGCAGTACATTCCTGTCACTCTCCTCACGCTCCTTTGGTCTCAAAAACCATACATCTTTACCGGCTTCATATTGTGCTCGTTTTCTCATTCTCCAACTCAGACCGTCGAACATCTCCTGCTGCTTCTCGTATTCATCTCTGTGTTTCTTCCGCTTTGCTTCAATAACTTCTATATCCTGTTTGATTTTCTCCTGCTGTTCAGCATAGTTTCTCCAATCCACTACGTTGCGTGCTATTTGCTAGGCAGAAAGAGAAGCCACACTGTTAACAGCCAGTACATAGAAGCAGGAAGAGCCACCTTAAAAGGCTTTTATAGTCAGTTATCAGTGGGATTGCTCTGGCTTTAACTCTGCTTAATTTATTTTCTAAAAATTACTTCACAGCCATTTTTACACAGAAGACAACTGGTGACCCTCTAAAGTAATCATATTCTGTGTGCCCTCTATCTGCACCCCCAACATCCCCCCCCAAACTTACCAGCTGTGATGTACCAAAAAAGGGAGGAAGGAGGACCCAGGAAATTATAGGCCTGTTAGTTTTACCTTGGTCCTGGGGAAGCTCTTTGAGAAAATTATCCAGGTGCACATCTGCGAGAGAAAAGCAGGGGATTGTATGCTTAGGGGCAACCAACACGGATACATTAGAGGCAGGTCCTGTCAAACCAACCTGGTGGCTTTCTGTGACCAGATCACAAAATTCTTGGACGCAGGTGTCGCAGTGGACATAGTCTTCCTGGACTTTAGGAAGGTCTTCGACACACTCTCGCCCCATTCTCATTAAAAAAATAAGGTGACTGTGGTGTCAATGCCTACACAGTCAGATGGGTCGCCAATTGGCTGAAGGGCCGCACCCAGAGAGTGGTGGTGGACGGGTCATTTTCGCCCTGGAGGGATGTGGGCAGTGGGGTCCCCCAGGGCTCAGTCCTCGGGCCCGCGCTGTTCAACATGTTCATTGGTGATTTGGACAAGGGGCTGAAAAGCACCTTGTTCAAATTCGCAGATGACACTAAGGTGTGGGGAGAAGTGGGCACACTAGAAGGGAGGGACAGGCTGCAATTGGATTTGGACAGGTTACGGGGTGGGCAGATGATAATAAGATGGGATTCAATACTGACAAATGCAGGATACTGCACCTAGGGAGAAAGAACCAGCAGCATAACTACAGGCTGGGGAACTCCCCTCTTGTCAGCAGAGGCAGAAAAGGATCTTGTAGTCATTATAGATTTTAAGATGAACATGGGCCGCCAATGTGGGGACGCAGTCAGGAAGGCTAACCACACCTTGTCATACATCCACAGATGCATCACGAGCAGGTCCAAGGAGGCGATCCTCCCCCTCTATATGACATTGGTCAGGCCGCAGTTGGAGTACTGTATACAGTTCTGGGCGCTGCACTTCAGGAGGGATGTGGGCAACATAGAGAGGGTCCAGAGGAAGGCCACTTGCATGATCAGGGGTCAGCAGGTCAGGCCCTACAAAGAGGCTACGAGACCTGAACCTGTTCAGCCTCCACAAGAGAAGGCTGAGAGGGGATCTGGTGGCTATCTATAAACTGGCCAAGGGGGACCAGCAAGCAATAGGAGAGTTCCTGTTCCCCCTGACCACTACTGGGAGTAACAAGGAATAACGGCCATAAGTTGACTGAGAGTAGATTCAGGCTAGATATCAGGAGGCACTACTTTACACTCAGGGTGGCTAGGATCTGGAACCAACTTCCAAGGGAAGTGGTGCTCGCTCCTACCCTTGGGGTCTTCAAAAAGAGGCTAGACAGACACTTTGCCAGGGTCGTTTGACCCCAGCATTCTTTCCTGCCCAAGGCAGGGGGTCGGACTTGATGTTCTGCTCACGTCCCTTCCAACCCTACTAACCATGAAACTATTGCTCTCAAACTTGCTGGGCTGTATGTTGGCAGTTGGATTGGTATCAGCCAATAGGGCTGGTTAATAATCAGCCATCGGTGCCAGCCAAAAAAAAAAATCTTTATCAGTGCACCCCTACAAAGAACAGATATCCCAGTAACTCTCTACATCTTCCTCCCTATGGCAGACATAACAGTTGATAGGTTAATGGGGGGGGGAAAAAACAAAAACCTCCATAAACCTTGGAGGTGGGTATTTTTATTTAGAAATAAAAGGTGAAAGCTGCTGGGAAACAACTACTGCACCCCCCACAATGGGTCATTCCATTTAACAGGTGCAGAAAAAATGGAGGGCAGACCTGCTCATCCAAAAGTACAAACAGTCCTGCAAGCATTTGAAAAATATAAAATGATCAATTCATAAGATATGATCACAATCTCTCTAAAGGGAAGGACGAGATAAGATACTTAATACCCTTGCAGAGGAGCCAGAAGAGGGACTGAACTCCTAAGAAATATGTTACTGCTCTAATGATCCAAACTGCATCCATCTGCAATAACTCTGGTAGAGCCTACATCAGCATAGCTGATGCCCACTGATGCTTACATTTTAAACTAGTTTTCTCATTCTAAAAAAAGACAAAACAAAAACAATTAAGAATTGCCACACCATTCCTAGTCTAGACTGTTTGGGAGTAAAGTCATTGTGATATGTTAAAGAATAAAAAACAAAACTTAAAAGTTATCTGACAGGCATTCAGGATGAAAGTGGTAATTTATCCCAAAGTAACATCTTAAAGGATGCCACCTGCAGTCAGACAGGATGATCGCAAGAATTGGGAGGAATAATGAGACCAAACATTAACCTTCCATACCTTGGACAGGCAGGTTTTCATCATTCAACTGTACAAGAGCTCAATCTAGATGTATTGAGAAGAATAAGGAGTTAAGCACTGCAAGTGGTGGGAGAAAGAGGGAAGAGAGAGAGAATATTCCAGCAATTTCACTATTATTTTTATGGATAACCAAATTTTGGGCCACATGTAGTACCTTGGCCTCCAACCACTGGTTTAAGGTAGTAGTCAGACTGCCTTAAGTTATTATGATTCATTTACTGTTTTGTACCAAGTTTGCCCTATACTTCATATTGTAGCATAAGCTGTCCATTGAGTACTCCTTACTGTACCTCAGATTCTACTTCAAGAATTTCATCTCCTGCTGATGGGATTTCCTTCCAGCCCATGATTTCCACTGGCAACCCAGGAGTGGCAACAGCCATTGTTTGGCCATTTTCATCATACATCAGGCGCACTTTTGCCCAGCTTTTTCCAGCAATTAGGAAACAGCCTTTTCTTAGTGTTCCTCCCTGGATGACTGCTGTGGTTACTGGACTAGAGAGAAACATAAGGGGGAGGGGTGGGGGAAGAATTTTTTGTATTTTATCACAGTTACAGCAATTACCATATTCACTCACACACTGCATATACCTTTTCCCCAATCAGCTCTCCAAAACTGGGAAGCATGTTTTAAGTAGAAAAACTTGTTTTCTGTGCTGAACAGAGGTATGGAGGCATAGTTGGCAGCTATAATGGATGCTGTGCTTCTTTCCCTGCCAGCTTCAGGGAGACAGGGGCAGAGTTTACCTGTTCAGAGTCAGAACTGGTGTTAATCCTTTCATAGATGTGGCTAAATTGGTAGTAGCTTTCAGCTGAGTAGCCAAAAGCTGCTGCCAGTTTGGCAGTGACTGTGAAGGGGTTAAAACTCTATTTTTGGTGTGACTGCTTTTCTAGAAAGTCACATGGACTTTAGCTCTGTGGTCAGGACTCAGCCAGGACTCAAGAAAAATCTTTTCTTCTTCCTTCTGTCTTCTCAAGACAAGGTATGTATGGCATGTGAGAAAACAGTATATACTTTTAAGAAGATAAAATAAGGAAATACAAGCAACAGGAGCTCACTGAACATATTAACAAAACATTTCACTTCTACAGCGAGAAAATTCTAGAGTCTTATGAAGGAAAAATTAGGTTGTGCCCTTTTTGATTTCTTAAGATAGGTGGAGGTTAAAGAATTTTTTTTATCTGTCATCTAGGAGTTGAACTCATGAAATCATAAAAGGATTCCCAGAAAAATCCAGATTTGCCCTTGATTATATTTCTAATATAAGAAACTGAAAAGAACTCTTAAGGGATTTTGGAGTATTCTTTACAAAAATTCAAAATGCCGGAGGACTAAAAGAGGGGTGTACAACCAGCGGAAGGGAGGAGGTATCACCAAGGAGGAGTACTCCTCCTCAGCCCGGGAGTATAGGAGGGCTATTAGGAAGGCCAAGGCAGAGATGGAACTCAGGCTAGCGTCCAGGATTACGGACAACAAAAAGTCCTTTTTCCAAGTACACTGGGAGCAAAAAGAGGGCACCAGGCAATGTAGGGCCCCTGCAAGATGCAAATGGTAATCTTGTGGCTACGCCAGACAAGAAAGCTGATATTTTTAACACTTTCTTTGCCTCTGTTTTCTTGAACAGGGACCGGGATATTCCACCTACTAGAGGTAGGGACAATCTTGGGGATAGCTCTGTCAGGCCTTCAGTCAGCGCAGACTGAAGGCCTGACAGACTGTAGTTAGGGATCTTCTGGAAGGGCTAGACATTTCTAAATTTGCAGGTCCAGATGCCCTCCACTCAAGGGTGTTGAGGGAGCTGGCACGGGTCATCATGGAGCCCTAGGCCCGGCTGTATGAGCATTCGTGGTCATCTGGCCAGGCGCCAGGGGATTGGTAACTGGCTAATGTGGTCCCAGTTTTCAAGAAAGGTGGGGAAGGAGGACCCAAGTAACTATAGGCCTGTAAGCCTCACCTCAGTGCTCGGGAAGATCTTGGAGAGAATCATCAAGGAGCACATCTGTGGGGAGCCAGCAAGGGAGATCATGCTCAGAGGCAATCAGCATGGGTTCATCAAAGGCAGGTCCTACCTGACCAACCTGATTGCCTTTTACGACCAAGTAACTAAATCCTTGGATGATGGTGTCGCTGTGGACATAGTCTTTCTAGACTTTAAAAAGGCCTTTGACACTGTCTCTCACCCCATCCTCATCAATAAATTAAGCG
Organism: Alligator sinensis; assembly: GCF_000455745.1. NCBI lineage: Eukaryota > Metazoa > Chordata > Crocodylia > Alligatoridae > Alligator > Alligator sinensis. The sequence continues at coordinate 1,192,782 of NW_005841998.1, read as the reverse complement.
ACTGTGGCATTGATGCCTACACAGTTGGATGGGTAAAAAAATTGGCTGATGGGGCGTACCCAGAGAGTAGTGGTGGACAGGTTGTACTCAACCTGGTGAGATGTGAGCAGTGGGATACCCTAGGGCTTGATCCTCGGGTCCGCACTGTTTAACATCTTCATCAGCGACTTGGACAAGGGGGTGGAAAGCACGCTGTCCAAATTTGCTGATGACACTAAGATGTGGGGCGAGGTGGACACACTTGAAGGGAGAGAGAGGCTGCAACTAGATTTAGACAGACTACAAAAGTGGGCAGACGAGAATAGGATGGGGTTCAACATAGACAAATGCAGGGTGCTGCACCTTGGGAGAAGGAATCCACAGCATACATACAGGCTGGGGAGTTCCCTTCTTGAAA
>NW_005841998.1:1186376-1192180 GCF_000455745.1 Alligator sinensis | reverse complement strand
CCCAGCATTCATTCCTGCCTGTGGCAGGGGGTCAGGCTAGGTGATCTGTTCAAGACCTTCCTGACCCTAGCTACTATGAAAAAAGGTAACAGGTAAAAGGCACAACAGTGAACTGATTTTTTTTTTTATACAAGTCTCCTTGAAAGACAATTATTTTTAAAGGAAGAAAAAAAAAAAAAAAATCAGATTAAGTATTTAATGGACTGTTCATAAAATATTTGCTATTTTATAACAAAAACTATTGTTAAATAGAAACTGTCAGATTAATATTCAAGAAATATTTAAAAAAATCTTTATTACTAATACTTTCTTTGAAGAATATTTAGTTTGTGGTTCACTATTTACATTGCCCATTTATATTACAAGATTTCATTTGACTGGCAGGATGAAAATATCCTGCTAAGCTTTTAGCTGCTTATCTCCTGGTTCTTATGCCATAAAATAACACTGGAGAGGAACAGTTACACCAAAGTAAAGAGCTGCATTTGTTTAAAAAAAAAAGAAAGAAAGAAAAACAAAAGAAAACTTTTACTGAAGTATTTCTAAGAGTACTAGAGTTTTGTAATATAATGTTGTAATCAACACCTAAATTTTGGAGCAGAGATCATCTGGATGGTATATTTTTAAGTACCTGGAATAAATGCATTATAAACAGTAACCACAGATGTAAGGAAGACAGATGACAGGCTGACCTACCCTTTTCCTTTATCTATGCGAGACTCTATTACGACTCCCTTGACTAGGCCAGCGAAGTCTGCCTTCAGTTCTAGCACCTCTGCAAGAGCAACTGTTGCCTCTGCTAAGGCCATCAGGTTGTCACCCTGTTTCAAAACAGTTAACAATTAAGGTTGCAGCTAGTTAAAACAGAATCCAGAGATGATCTCTCATTGCCAGCTCCACAGTCCTACATGGTCCATAATTCCCAATACTGCAATGCACCCTAATCTGTTGGGGAGCATACCGCGGAAATAATACAGGGCCTGAGACTGCTGCTGTACTAGTCTTGAAGGCAAACAGTAGATGTTAAGGTGCAAGTAAGACTTCCTTCTTTCTCCTTTCATATCAGCAGCAACACTGCCTCAGTATCAGGCTAGGTCTAGGAACTGTAGGGGAAAGGATGTGGAGACAAGGGTTGCCCATTGGGTAGAAGAAAGAACACAGTTTGGGATTTAGCACGCATCCTTTTGCAACCAATTCTGGACAAACTGTCCAGAACAGACCATAGCACACTGAACAGGTAAGGTAATAATTGGATACCAGAAGGGTGAACAGAAACTTTTTTTTATTTTTTGTCAGTGTGAATGACTTTGAAAGTTTAATTGCAGTAGTGCATATACCGGCCTGAAACTTTGGAAAGGAGTATGGGATAAATTCAGAATGAAAGCAATGAAGTCATTGCTCTTCCAATTCTCATGAGGAAACAGTATGATCACCACAAAGCCAAGTACAAATAGCAATGACAGGATTTTAGATTACTGTAATTAACTATCAGTTACCAAAGGGGAGTAGGTTTATGCAACTTGCTCTCTCTTACCAATTGTGCCTCGTGTTCAGATTTGAATTATGCAATTACTTTTACTCAGTCTAACAGAAGTAAAACTCTTCCTCCAACAGCATTTTATCCAGCATGCAAACATGAGAAAGCGACAGCTTGAAGGATCCTGGAACAAACACCCACTAAACTTCCAGCATAAAAATTGGAGGAAAAACAACTGGAATTTTGTACTTCTATACCATTTCTCACTAGGGGACTGATACAGCAAAACACCAAATGCCTCTGGCTCTGACCGACTCCCATAGGAGCTGACAGCACTTTGCCTACCTTAGGATTAGACCCCCAGGTCAAATGCAAGGAACAGAAAAGTTTTATTTTCCCTGGGTCAAATGAAAACTTAGCTGCTTGCCACATGGTAGAACTCTGCAGACTTGATCACTACAGCAACAAAAATTTACCTTAAGTGCAGAGATATTTACAGCCTGAACATCACCCCCATAATCTTCACAAACCACATCATATGCCAATAATTCCTTCTTCACCCTTTCAGGATCAGCTTCAGGTTTGTCACATTTGTTTATAGCAAGGATGATCGGGACTGAAAGAAGTGCACAAGTGTTACAAACTGCAACCAGCCACAGCTTTAACCCATACAATCATATGTCCACCCCATGTACACCACACAAAAGTTGAGAGTACTACTTTTCTTTGTTAAATCTGTAAAATCTACACGGGGCAGTACTGCCTATTATGATCATCTAGAACAATGCATGCCATAGTCTTTACTGTCCCTCTCCTGCTGCACTAATATATATTACTAGAGTTAGCAACAGCATTGATTGGTTCCAAACCAACTGTGTCTCACCTTCAGCTATAGCACTTAATTGGGAAAAAGATCCTTGTGAGCCAGGAATCCTCCACTAAGAACAAGGAGAGAGAAAAATAAAGCAGTTCTTGCTCTTCTCCATGTATACTAGTACCTACAGCACTGCATCAAAAGCTAATATTCTTGAGGCACATTATGACAAAAAAAAAACTGTTCATCTTCTCCTTCCTACAAAGAGATCCCACATACTCCTTCCTGGAAAATGAACTGTGAAAAATCTGGAGTTTATGCCCTGATCCATTTGACCAAAAAGGAGTTAATTAAAATATAACTTCATAAACCTTCTGCAAATACACAAACTATTCAAACTGGCAAATGTCTTTTGATGGCACCTTGATCCATTTTAAGTGGTAGGAGTGTAATTAAAACTTGACAAGACACTTTAAAAGAAAACCTTGACATATCACAGGAACCAGCAGCATAATTTCAAATGTTCGCAGGTTTTGTTTGTTTGTTTGTTTTAATTTAGAGAAGAAAAATATCCTAAACTTGAATAGACTTGCACTGAATTCCAGGAAGAGAAGTTCCTTACCAATAAGTGGTGTTCTTTAAAAAGTGTTGCTGTCATGCTCATCCCCTGTGGGTAGTGTAACTCACTTGAGCATGGAGAATTTTTATCCCAGCTTTGCACATACAGCATGCACAGGCCCTGCCTCTTCTTAGGCGCCAGGTCAATTCACTCTTCCCAACCCTCCTTTTCTCTCATTTGCAGAATCCCAGGCTACCAGTGACACCAAGGAAGAGAGGAAGGAGGGTGGGATGTGGATCATGCATAAAGGACAGTATCTTAAAGAACTCCAGTTACTGGTAACTTCTCTTTCCTTCAAGGTTTGTCCAGATGCACAGTATACTGTGGTCCACTCCAAGCAGTATGCCATTCCACTGGAGGCATGCCTTAGAGTCCTAAGCTATCAGGAACTGGAGGACTGCTTTACTGAACACAGGACCTACTATGGAAGTTTGCACAGTAGTATAGTGCTCAATAAAGGTATTCATGGAGGAGGGCTTTAAACTAGGCTCACTGGGGGACGGAGAGCAAAGCCCCGAGGTAAGTGGAGAAGCAGGTGACATAAAGAAAGCACAAACTGGAGGGGACAACAGGGAAGGCCCTTCATTCTAAGAAAGTAGGGCAATCGGCTAGTTACCTTATATGTCTGTATATGAATGTATAGAGCCTGGAAAACAAGCAGAAAGAGTTGGAAGTCCTTGTGCAGTCACAGAACTATGACATGATTGGAATAACAGAGACTTGGTGGGATAGCTCGCATGACTGGAGCACTGTCATGGATGGGTACAAACAGCTCAAGAAGGGAAGAAGAGGAGGACGAGTTGTACTGTATGTCAAAGAGCTATAGGACTGCTCCAAGCTCCAGTATGAAACTGGAGATAGGCCTGCTGAAAGTCTCCAGGTTAGGATCAGAGGGGTGAGCAACAAGAGTGATGTCATGATGGGTGTCTGCTATAGACCACCAGACCAAGAGGATGAAGTGGATGAGGCTTTCTTCAAACATCTAATGGAAGTCTCCTGGATCACAGGCCCTGGTTCTCATAGGGGACTTCAATCACCCTGACGTCTGCTGGGAGGACAATACAGCAGTGTGCAGGCAATCCAGGAAGCTTATGGAGAGTGCTGGGGACAACTTCCTGATGCAAAAAAGTGTTGGAGAGGCCAACTATGCCATGCTCTTCTTGATCATCTGCTCACAAACAGGGAATAAAACTGTTTGGGAACATAGTAGTGGATAGCAACTCGGGCAGCATCAACCATGAGATGACAAAGTTCAGGATCCTGATGAAAGGAAGGAAGGACAGCCGTGCAATAAGGACTCTGGGCTTCAGAGAAGCAGACTTCACCTCACTCGGGGAACTGATGGGCAGGATCTCCTGGAAGGCCAGTCTGAGGGAGAAAGGAGTTCAGGAAAAGTAAATTTTCTTTAAAGGAACTTAAGGACACAGGAACAAACCATTCTGATGGACAGAAAGACTAGCAAGTCTGGCATAAGACCACCTTGGCTTAGCAGAGAACTCTTTAATGAGCAAAACCACAAAAGGAAGCTTACAAGAAGTTGAAACTTGGACAAACGACTAGGGAGGAGGATAACAGTATTGCTGGAGCATGCAGGGTTGAAATCAGGAAGGCCAACGTGCAATGGGGGTTTTTTCATAGATTACAGAGTCGGAAGGGACCCGCTGGATCATCGTGTCCGACCCCCTGCCCCTGGCAGGAAAGAGAACCAAGGTCAGATGACCCCAGCCAGGTGATCATCAAGCCTCCTCCTGAAGACTTCCAAGTTAGGTGATAGCACCACCTCTCTTGGAAGCCCATTCGACTCTGGAGGCTTAGCAAATATTGGTTTCTTGCCGGAACAAAAAATCCTCCCTTGAACATGTTCATAGAAATAGTGCATGAGTGGGAGTAGCCTGCAATGTAGAAACCCCAGGAACGTGCCCCTGCTCCCCCAGACTCTTGAAAGCACTCTCTCATGTCTGATCACTGCCAGCCAGACAGAGTCAGACCCAGGACTTGGATCTCAGGAGCAAAGGTGTGGACCCAGAGCAAATGCACTTTGGGTGTCATGATAACGCAGGCACAATGGCTCCATTTCCCCCACATCCACTAGAAAGGTAACATATCATTAAACACCCCTATGGTGGGGTGCGAGTAAAGCAGAAACACTAGATAACACTAGAGTTACAGCTAGCGAGGGACGTGAAGGAGAATAAGAAGGGTTTTTCCAAGTATATCAACAAGAAGAGGATCAGGGAAAGTGTGGGGGAGGCTTTCTTATCATCTTTCAGTAGGTAAAGGCTGAAGTACCCAATGCCTTTTTTATCTGAACCTACTCTCCAACAACTATCGTGCATCCACAGGTGCATCTCAAGTAGGGCCAAGGAGGTGATCCTCCCCCTCTATGCGACACTGGTCAGGCCACAGCTGGAGTACTGTATCCAGTTCTGGGCACCCCACTTCAAGAGGGATGTGGACAACATTGAGAGGGTCCAGAGGAGGGCCACCCGCATGATCCGGGGACAGCAGGGCAGACCCTACAATGAGAGGCTACGGGACCTGAACCTGTTCAGCCTTCACAAGAGAAGGCTGAGGGGGGACCTTGTGACCATCTATAAACTCACTAGGGGGGACCAGAAGGGTTTGGGGGGAGACCTTGTTTCCCCTAGCATCCCCCGGGATAACAAGGAATAACGCCACAAGTTGTTGGAGAGTAGGTTCAGATTAGACATCCATAGTGTCACAACCCAAGGGTGTGATTTTGTGTGCGCGCGCTTCGGCACTGCTAAATTATTTCCCGCCACGAGGAGCTTTCTTTGCAAGGTGCATTTCTCAGCTGCAAAGAGAAATGCACGGTGCAAAGAAGTTCCCGCCACCCGAATGCAAATTTGTGTCCCACTATTGGCCAGTTCTAA
>NW_005841998.1:1183658-1186202 GCF_000455745.1 Alligator sinensis | reverse complement strand
TTTAGAGCCTTCAACCGGATTGGGCTAGAGTTCACGTGGAAGGAACTCTTGTCCGCTTTTCTTCTTTCCTGTCTGTAACTGCAACTCAAGCAAGTTTTCCTGCCTGCACCGCGACCATCTTCGGTGTAAGTAAAATAATCTTTAATCAACCGCTAAGCGTCCGTGCCTAATTCTAGTCCGCCGGCCTGCATTCCCCGACCCGTGTGCCAGGGCTGCTGGCCACAGCCCGCCGCACCCCCCGAGGGCCTCGGACCGCTCCCGGCCCGCACACAGGAACTACTTCACAGTTAGGGCAGCTAGGATCTGGAACCAACTTCCAAGGGAAGTGGTGCTGGCACCTACCCTGGGGGTCTTTAAGAAGCAGCTCGATGCCTACCTGGTTGGGGTCACTTGAGCCCAGTTTCCCTCCTGCCTAGGCAGGGGGTCAGACTTGAAGATCTACAAGGTCCCTTCCGACCCTACTTCTATGAGTCAAGTTGCAGCAAGGGAAGTTTAGGTTAGATATTAGGAAGAACTTTCTCGCTAGGAGGGTTGTTAAGCACTGGGACAGGCTACCCAGAGAGGTTGTGGAATTTCCATCCTTAGAAGTTTTTAAGACCTAGGTAGACTATGACCTAGAATGAGACAGTTGGGGATGGTCCTACTCTGAGCAGGGGGTTGGGGTAGATGACCTACTGAGGTCTCTTCCAAACCCTAGTTTTCTATGATTCTGTGGAGCTCTGGGTAGCTGCCTTCCAAATATCAAGAAGAGAGACACTCTGTAGGAAAGCTATCGAAGCCACTTGGGATCTAGCAAAATGAGCTCTGATCTCTGTTGCCGAACCCATCTCAGCATGGGTTCAGCAACAGAACCCATGCTGTGTAGTGAGAGCTATGACTCGGTCTAAGCTCCGTTATGCCAGAAATCATTTGACCTTTAGTTCTTTACTATAGAAATGAAGATCAAAGGGAGACTGCCAGAAGAGCTTTCTTCACATAAAGTGTACAAAGCAAGGCCTCTGACTCTTGGGAGGGGGAGACAGGGATTGAAGGAGTAGGTTAATTTGGTAACCAAAGTGAAATTCAGTAAAAAGGAAATTGATGAGTGTCTGTAAGGAACACTTATCAAAGGTAAAAATCAATGGGGGGAAATCTATCATCAGTTCCTGAATCCTACCTACCAAGGGCATTTTCATAGACAAATGGAGTAGCAAGGAGACTATCATCAGTTCAAATGGTGGGCCCACTTGGGATTTGAGGATTACGTTTAGGTCCCACTAAGCCTTTCCCTGAAACAAAAGAACTGACGCTACTTCCTGGTGTCCAAAATGCATAAGTCTGGATGACTTCTGCCTGAGATGAAGGCCCATAGAATGGAGTCCTCTAACTTCCAGTCCCAATGCAAGATGTACCTGCAGTGGCTTAGTTACTCAGTACCTAGGAAATATACTGCTGAAAGAGTCATCTAGTGAGAAATGAACTAGTCCCAGATGCCAAATGTCTCCCTGCAGGGGGAAGGAAAGATTTCAAGTCTCCTTATTTGTTTAGGTAACACACTATAGTGTTACTGCCTGTCATAATCTGAACATTTTGTCCTGTGATAGGATGCAGAAATACATGACAGGCTCCGTGTACCAACCTGAGCTTCGGAAAACTGGCATGCAGCTTGGTCTCCTTGGCAGACCAGACACCACTGTTTGAATGTCATTCCTGTGTGCTTCTCACCCATGAGGGAGACTTTGTTACAATCATGACTAATGGATGAGAATGAGAAAATGTGACTTCCTGAAGGCATTGGCAGGATCCTTCCCCCATGCAAGGCAAAGAAGCACTTGACAAACAATGAAACCATCATCTCCATACCAAGGCTCACATTTGCGAGAGCCCGGCAGGACAAATTATGCTGAGGGGAAACCAGCACGGGTTCGTGGCAGGCAGATCGTGCCTGACCAATCTAGTTTCTTTTTATGACCAGGTTACGAAACACCTAGACACAGGAGGAGGGGTGGATGTCATATACTTAGACTTCAGGAAGGCCTTCGATACGGTATCCCACCCCATACTGGTGAACAAGTTAAGAGGCTGTGACTTGGATGACTACACAGTCCGGTGGGTGGCGAATTGGCTGGAGGGTCGCACCCAGAGAGTCGTGGCGGATGGGTCGGCTTCGACCTGGAAGGGTGTGGGCAGTGGGGTCCCGCAGGGCTCGGTCCTTGGACCGATACTCTTCAATATCTTCATCAGCGACTTGGACGAGGGAGTGAAATGTACTCTGTCCAAGTTTGCAGATGACACAAAGCTATGGGGAGAAGTGGACACGCCGGAGGGCAGGGAACAGCTGCAAGCAGACCTGGACAGGTTAGACAAGTGGGCAGAAAACAACAGAATGCAGTTCAACAAGGAGAAATGCAAAGTGCTGCACCTAGGGAGAAAAAATGTCCAGCACACCTACAGCCTAGGGAATGACCTGCTGGGTGGCACAGAAGTGGAAAGGGATCTTGGAGTCCTAGTGGACTCCAAGATGAACATGAGTCGGCAGTGTGACGAAGCCATCAGAAAAGCAAA
>NW_005841998.1:1130415-1183238 GCF_000455745.1 Alligator sinensis | reverse complement strand
ACTCTTTCCTGCCTATGCAGGGGGTCGGACTCGATGATCTATTGAGGTCCCTTCCGACCCTAACATCTATGAATCTATAAGAACATAGCTCCTAAGGGAACAGATCATCCACAAGGCCTGCATGCATCCGAGGCCCTTAAATGTCATGTGACTTCAGATGGATAGGCAAAAACTGCAAGTGTTCAAGCTAATGAACAGTATCCTAAGGAGTGTGACTAGCTTCTGAAGTTTCTGAGTGGGAAACCAAAGAGGCCACATTGAAAAAGCAGGAAAAGGCCCCTGGACCACTATGCAGGAAACCAGGAGGCATAAAGTGGTGGTCAGTGCTTCTGGCACAGAAGGAAACAAACAAATAAGCATACCTAGACTCACAGTCACTCTCAGAGTTGAAAGACAAGAGTCTGACATGGAGACCTTCAATTGGTGATGCTAGGTAGCCCAGAGCTGGGGTCAGTTCCCCAGTTGTTGTTGAACTGATGGATCTAGGATTTGTGCAACACAGCCAGGACAAGCAACAGAGACTCCAGTTCTGGCTAGATCATCAGGATACTCAATGCCCAGAAGTCAAAGAAGCACTAACAAATGGGATGAGGTAGCAGGGGGCAGCCAAGGAGCACTGTATCTTGGTGGAGCAGCCAGCTTTGGCACAGACATTCTTGGTAAGGCAAGGCTGATGCACTGGATTTGTGAAGATGAGAAGGCAGTGAACCAGCTGAGAAGGCCCAGAGAGCGAGCTCATCCCTGTGCTTCCTAGGCACTGAAAGGGTGAATTCTCTGCAACTGGATGTTGATGGGGGGACTTCAGCGCCAGGACACTGGTGAGACTTGTAACAACCCCCCATGAGAGATCAGATTCAGGAAAGATGAGGAAAAAGGTGATGATCCCTGTCCTGAGAGGTACTCTTCCTTTGGAATTGTCTCTAAATCTGTAATTTCCAAAAAGATGACTTCTCTGGCACTGATGACAAAGATGGTCTCTCTCAAGCAGAAACTTGCCCTGGGGGTTCTGACCTTCAGGCTAGGAGGCCATCGACTTAAATTTACCCAGGAGGTAGATCTGGAGTTTAGCTTCATGCTCCTTCCAGGTAGGGGAAGTGAATAATCTGTAAATTGTGCATCTTCCTAAGGATACTGGACTTCTCTAAATTGTAGGGGCACTAAATTGTAGTACCATCACAGAGGGGACAGCTTGAATCCAGACAACTTAAGGAAAAAGAAAAAGAAGCTCACTGAGCTAAGGAGACTACTTGGCACAGTTCTGGGAAGCCTTAGGTCTCTCTAAAAAATAATGGAGACAAGAAAATATACTGAAAAAGGTTCTGGGTGCAGCTATAAGCCAAGAACTTGGAATATACTACAGAAGCTTGGTCTTGTATGATATACTCCTGTACATTAGCATACCTAAAAAAACCAACATATTAATGAGTTAAAATATGCACAGTACCTTTGGCATTTTTAGCATGATGAATGGACTCTACAGTCTGTTCCATTACTCCATCGTCTGCTGCTACAACCAGTATGACAATATCGGTAATACGTGAACCTCTTGCCCTCATTGCTGTAAAGGCAGCATGTCCTGGAGTATCAAGGAAAGTTATCTTTTCCCCAGAAGGCAGATGAACTGTCAAAACACAATTTAAAATACAGTACATTATAAAGAAAAGTAATGTGCAACATTCATCATTTTAATGGATACATTTTTATTTTTAAAATGGTTTTTCTAGCCTACTGAAGCCAACAGACTACCTTTTCATAGCATATATCATATATATATGTAAAATAATATATATATATTATATTACTAATTATAATAATATTATATTACTATATATTATATATATTACTATTATTTATATATATAACTTCCAAAAAACAACAAAAAAAATCTGCTAATGAGCACAGGCCCTAAATAATGACAGTGCGGTACATCCTAAAGGTAATATAAAAATGATCTCCCAAGTATTTTAAGTTCATACGCCTTTCTATAACTATGCTGGCTTTTGGGACTGGGAGACAAACCAAATGGTAGTTTAGATCAATGATACATTTATACATGTTGGGATTGTCAAAGGACCCTGCAGCAGATAGGCATCCACTCTACATGGCCACAGCTGAAGCTGGGGTTTTTAAACTGAGATGAGCTGGTGCTCCAGCTTATATAAAAACCCACAGGTTCCTGGTTGGAGTGTCTTGATTTTCTGTTCAGGGTCACACTAATCACCAAATTTGGGTCAAGGAAGAATTTTTCTTCTAAGTCAGAGTGGCATGGTCTGTACAGGGTTTTGCCTTCTCTATAGCATAGAGCACGGTTCTCTCTCTAGGATCTTCTCAGCAAGCATTAAACAAGGCTTTCACTGTCACTGCAGTGGCAAGGCACTGTCGGTGCCCTCATCTCCTGTATGTTTACCTACGGTATATTATAGGACGTTTCTGGTATTTTGGATATTGTTTCTTGAGGCTGACCGCAGGGGTGCAAAGTACTAATTTGTGGATTCCTTTGATTAGCAATTACCTATGTAGAGACTGGACTTGATTGCCCAGGAAACCGTCTCCAGCCCTATCTTTCTATTTAAATGGAAGCCAGGTGCCTTACTGCCCTAGGCCCTTTTGAAAGTCCTAGTCATAGTACCTTTCATCAAGAAATAACCTAAAACATTTGGCATTACATCAACACCCCTCCTTCCACTTCACATAGGAAACATGGAGACTTCCGAAATGAAGCACAAGTCTTTAGCCACCTTACAACAATTTCCTATCTTCATACATACAGTTTTACAGCTTTTAAGAAAACACAGGACAGCTATACTCTAGGATGACCTGTAGATGCAGTGAAAAAAATGGTATCCCTGATAAAAATTATGAGGACTGTACAAGTGGGTATTTGAAGTTCAAAAAGCAGGGTATATGTAGGAAGTGAAAGCTATGCCCCACCTGCTATCAAACGGGGATTAAAAGTAGGGAGACGCTGTATCCCTGGAATTTTTTACTGTGGCTATGGAACAATTGGTACAATCATTATGAAATCTGCAGGGCAGAGTGATTTTAAATGGCCTGTCTTAGCCAAATAATTAACATATATGTAAAGTTATCAGGGAGACAGAAAGAACAACTGGAGACTCAAAGGAAGTGGCAAGATAAATGGACTTTTACCTAGAAGCGATGAGTACTAATAACAATTTTCAAAAGGAGCAATAAATAAAAATAAAGGTGTCAATACCAAGCATGAATGCTTGCTAATTATTGCTGTAGCAACTTTTTACAGCTGAGGAAGACCAAGCCTCTGATATGATGGAGGTATGCTGCATGCATACACCCAACTCAGCCCCACATACCAAATGCAGAGGTGAGGGTCCAGTCTGAGATCCACAAGCTGCACAGGCCATAAGGCTCTGCAGCCAGATCTTTGACACCCCTGGTATATGAGATTATAAAAGCCTACTGTTGTATTTGGATGTGTTCCTGGGTTATTTATTATGAAAAACAGAGATAGAGGAAGATGAGAGGAAACTAAATACTTTCAAAAATAAAATAAATGTATTTAAAGACATGAATTTTGAGAATAGAAAAGGGAAACCGTATGGAGAAAAGTCTAATTGCTATGAAAAAATCAAGTATAAGAAATGAAGTGAAATTCCAACAACTTCAGTGTGGGCAGGACATATGGTTAGGATTATGTAAAACAGACTAACTGAGGCCATTGCTATAGTGTCTGGCCTCCAGTTTTGTCAAGGAATCAGTGTGGGCGTAATACTGAGCAAACCTAAGAGCTCATTAAGAATTGCTAGCTACAGGAAAGCCATGTCCTCAACAGAAACAGGCAAGAACAAATTAAAAGCACTGCCAAGGACCTCTAGGATATATATCTATATCTACAGATCTAAAGATGACCTTCAATAATTTTTTATTTACAAGGGAAAGTCACTATCATCCATCTATTCATAAACAAACATGCACAAAGGAAAATGGGCAAATCATCTCCTAGCACTTTGCCTCCAGGTCATACTTGGTGGGAGCAGAGCAAACAGATGCCAATTCCAATTTTAGCAATCTATACACTAGACCAGGGCTTCCCAAACTTTTCCTCAGCGTGACCCCATATCCTCAGCATGACCCCTCACTCCCAACCCACAGCCCCTCACAACCCCAGGTGCCACCCACCCACAGCCCCCCAAACCCCTCCAGGGGCCCAGGGCCCCCAGCCCCTACCCCCACAACAGCACCAGAGCCCTGGCTGCCATCCACAGGCTGCAACGGCTGCTGTGGCCAGAGTGGAGTGCAGAGCCCAGCTGCTCCAGAGCAGAGCCTGGTGGGGAGAGAGGAAGAAGTGGGCTGCGTGCTGTAGGCTTGGGACTCCCTGCCTTGCCACCATGGCTACCAGGCTGAGGAGTCCCTTGCTTACCCGACAGCAGCATAGGCACATCTCTGCACCGCCACCGCTGCCGTGCCTGGCCTTGGTGGCACAGCACTCCCTCCCACAATGGGTCTCACCCGCTGAGCCACAGAGGTGGGTCCTGCCTGGAGCTGCTACGTCCTAGCTGCAGCCCCGCATCCCGCTGTGAGTGCGGAAATCTCAGGGGGCACATTTATTGCGACTCCATCTGCTGATGCTGCAACCCCATTTGGGGTTACGACCCACAGGTTGGGAACCGCTGACCTACACCATACCATTTCTCTAAGACACCAAGAAATAAACAGCATAAGTTATTCAATAGCATTTGGCTTACAGAGCCAAAGGGTTTGCCAGTGCCCTCGCTGAGGTTGGGCAGCAAAGAACTGCACCAGGCCTGGGAGCTAGGAATTGCGAACTGTATCTGCATTGCTGCTGCTTCTCTCCCTCCCCTCTCCCCAAGACGGTGGTGCAAATGCAGCTTCTAGACGATGGAAAGATGTAGCAGGATGGGGAGAAGTGGAAGCAGTTTCTAGTTCTCCAGCCCCAGTGCAGCCCCCCTGGGTGGAAGTTGCAGTCGCATCACAGCCAGGAAGCAGAGGGCTGGGAGAAACAATAGCAGCACAGGCACAGCTTCCATCCAGAAAAGCGCTCACTCAGAGGGGCTGGAGAGATGCATCTACACTGCTCCCATTACTACCCAGCCCCTGCCCAACCCCAGCACAGCTTATCACTGGCTGGAAGCTACACTTGCACTGCAGCTGGTGAATGAGTGGCTGGGAGAAGCAGTGGCAGTACAAGCACAGTTCCAGCTTGCTGGCTCCAGCTAGGGCACAGGGAAAGCCCCCTGCTGCTGATGTGCTGCAAAGCCATCTGGCTCAGGTTGGCCTGGAGCTGGGTTGTTCCAGCATGCAGCTTGAAAAAGGTTGCTGGCCCCTGGCATAAGCAATAGGGACTATGAGAGGAATTTTAGGCAGGCATGCTACACTTAACCAAACTGTAGTGGGGCCTGGAAACAGGGGTATCTTTATCCCCATTTCAACACAAAGTGTCACAGGATCTTTAATGGCTCCCAAGTGATCTAGATCTACAGTGCAGATCATGTGCATAATGCTTTTAGACTGCACCCAAGCAGCATGGCTTGTGATTCACAGCAAGATCATATTGCTATTAGAGCAGTGGTTCTCAACCCATGGCACAATTAGCACACTGCTGTGGCCCATGTGACTTTTTAAAAATAAAATAAGTAAAGACATTTGACAATGTAGAAATGAGAGGCATTACAAAATATTGATTTGTATTGCATTATTTTCAGATAACAGACACAAAACATTTTTAAATGGATACACAAGAAGTTAAGTTGCATGGGTACGGCCCACATAACACATTGAGAGCTGCAAATGTGGCCCACTATGGCAAACAGGCTAAGATCCACTGCTATAGAACATACCTTGCATGCACTGTTCTTCAAGTAAACTGTAAGCAAAGCAGCAATACATCAAAATTGATTATAATGTATTTATTATGGTAAACAGTGCATCGCAAACTTATATATATATATGGTTAAATCATACCAAGAAAGGCACCAATATGTTGAGTGATGCCTCCTGCTTCCATTGCTGCCACTTGAGATTTTCGCAGATTATCAAGTAAAGTTGTTTTCCCGTGATCAACATGGCCCAAAATAGTAACAACTGGGGGCCGTGGGGTTAACAAAGCTGGATCTGCAGGAGGCCTACAATTAACAGCAAAACATTTGCTTTGCAAATACCAGAAACATTATTTGTGTAATATTTAAGGTGATAATAATCGTTATGCATAGTCAGTAGCCATGAATCATTGCTTAATGCTGAATAGGTCAGTCAAGCTTCTCCCCAATTCTTCACATAGGAAAAAAAATGAAGTAATCGTAACTAAATCAAGCATTTTGCTCCCTTTATAGCAAACAACATTTGTGATTTCTGCATCATCTAATACAGCAATTAACTGGAGAAAGCAAAGACAACTTTTGTTAAGAAGCTGCATAAAAAAAATCTACATCTAAAACAAATAATTGTGAATCAGAATTCCTACATTAAGTTTCTAGGCAAAGCATTTAATCCGTTTAAAATTTACTTTTTAATTATCAGCTATGTATCATGTTTCCTAAGTTACAATTTTAATATCATTAGGAAGATATTGGCATAAATACATTATTTCAATTAACACAGTCAAAGAGAGCAATCAAAATGTTACCTTTTTACAACATCTTTATTTTTTCTCATTTTCTTTTTAAGTTCTCTCTGCTTGTATGTCATCCCTGATTTTTTAACAGCTTCCTTTACCCATACTTCTTCTAAGACTGAATTTGACGTTAGTGAGTCTAGGTCAACGTTGGTGTTCAACAGGGTTTCATAAACATGGTCTGATTAAAGAAACAAATTAGACAATTCAAACTTGATCCTCCAAAACACGTGGGACAGAAGTAACCTTTAGTACAGTATATTCTTTCATCCAATAATAGTCCAGTTCAAGGAAAAGCAAATTAGGTAAAGGAAGAGTGGCAGCTTTCACACTTTTCCTACATATACTGTATATACATGAACTATTTATACATTTTACAGTTGATTTATGATTTCCCATTGTATTCTATTCAGAAAGTATTTTTGTTTACAAAGTTCCTGTAATAACTTAAGTAAGATTTTCAGAAACCAAAGTCTCATTAAATGCTATGCCATATTTTATTCTTATGCTTAACATTTAAAAACAGTGTGCTTTATATCCTGCACATACCATACAGGAATAGCATTAAAACTTAAGTTCTCTGAACCAGTGGAAATAGCTAAAACAATTGCTTATAGTCCACAGGGAATCAGATGATCACAAGATACTGGTTCCAGCTGTTACAATGTACTAGAAATTGCTAAAATACTTTCCTTGCATCACTTTCCAAGGTGGTTCCATTACAGTAAATGTCAGAGGTATACAATGCAATTGTAAATGGGAGAGGAGTAGGCCCTTTTAATTGTAAATGGGAAGCAGCCAAAATTAAGTGCCAAATTCTGCCTTCCAGAGCTCATAAGAAGTCTGAATTTCACACTGTATTTCAGGTAACACTAATACAGCGTGAGCAAATGGATTTATTTTTCAAAGTTACTTCCTCTGTAGTCCTAATCTATCCCAATGCACTAAAAGTCATACCAAGTGCCCCATACAAATTAGATTTGTTTTGCAATTATCCAAGAGATATCTTTAAAAGTCCAGAACAGACCAATATTTTCTTTGCTTCAGCTCAAAGGAGTTAAGACTCATCATCATAAATTGGAGGGCTGCAAAAGAGCTACTGAAAGTGGCAAATCTGTTCATGCCACTGTTCATACCTTCTCTGGTATTAGAAATGCAGAACACATTGCAACAATTAAGACTTGCTAATGAGTGACATGAGCACCATTAGAAATCTTAATGAGTCAGCAGATCTCCGAGACACAAAGAGACATGGCGGATTCTTTTTGTTCTCAGCACAAACTGAGAAAGGCTGCTGAGGTGGAATTTTACACAAGTACAGAATTAGATTTTAACACTCCCCTCTCCCCTGCCAGAATATGTAGGTGTTACGAATATAATTATTCTCTGGCTTTGATGATCCAAGATGTCCTAGAGGCTTCACTGGACTGCACCTGAAATAAACATTAATGTCACCCATCTACAGCTGAACCAGCAACCCACCCAGCACAGACAAGGAGAGTTGCAATTTACATGGGTGGAGGTTACACCTGGTTTAAGCAGATGTAACCTCAAGTATTATAAAACTCAGCTTTCTTTGTATTCCACATTTTGCAATACTGCAGTTACATCAACAGCTGGAGTTGAGGCAGAATCCCAACACTGATGAAGCCTAAATACTTCTATTTAACAGACACCTGGCATTTTAAAAGAGAGGAATTATAACAGCTTATTTGCCTGTGAAAAGTCAAGATGTTCATTATCATAGCACTGTAGTATTATTATTGCTCCAATGTCTGTTGTCTTTTACTGTAGATTTTCAGCCTGGAAACCTCTCAGCACCTGAACCTCTTTTCAAATGAGGTCTGATGGGAAGATGGGCTAACATTGTAGTTACAGCTGCCCTACAGTTCTGCACTGAAACACTTACAGAATTCCAGTCAATTTACATAACAGGTAGAACATTTTACTAACAAGGGCTAGTGTTAAACTAGTTCTCTACCTGTTCATTAAAAAAGGTGCAGAATGAGAAAGAAAAGAAAATCCAAGTAACAGGAGGAGAGCATAAAAAAAAAGCTGGAAATATACACAGAAAAAAAAAGAATAGTGAATCTACAAGCATTTTCTTTTAATTTTATTAACACAATAGGCATTGCTGGAGCCATAGCTTATTTGACAATAGGCATTGTGATTTATTGTGGATGCTGGTAAATAAATGTTACTCTAGAGCAGTGGTTTTCGACCTGTGGTCCATGGACCATGTCTAAGGTCTGCAAAAGATGATTATGTTAAATCAAGAGTATGTGAATACTCACACATTCAAAGGGGTCCACACCACCATTCAAAATTTTTTAGGGGTCTACAAATTAAAAAAGGTTTAAAACCACTGCTCTGGAGAAACATTCCCCATTAGCCTGTGTAAAGCTTCGGCTGCCAATTTGTTTCGGAGGAGATTCAGTGGCCAAATCTCCAAATTCAAATCGAATCAGGAGACCCATTAAAAAGTCAAAATCAAATCCGAAGCCTCTGGATTGATTCAGAAAAGCAGAGATTCGGATCAGCTGGGGGGAGAGGCAGGCACAGCCGGAGGAGCCATGGGAGAACCTGCAGCTGCCCATCTATGCCTACCTCTCCCTGGGTGGGGGGAACCCTGGGAAAGCCCCCATGGCTGCCCTGCCCAGCCCCAGCCTTCCGGCACTTAAAAAAAAAAAAAGCCCCACACTCACCAGCTGTAGCAGCAGCAATCAGGGCCTCTGAGGGCTTGTGGCAGAGCCCCGCCTCCCCACGCAGCACGGGGCAGTGGGGAGCAGCGGGGATCACCTCCCTTGCCTGGCACCTGCCCCGTGGTGTGGGTGCAGTGTGGCCTGGCAGGGTACCGCATGCTATCTGGGAGCTGGGGCTGAGTGGTGCCAGGCTCCAGCTGACTGCCGAAGCCACCCCAGCTCCCAGACAGCATATGGCAACCTGTTGAGCTGCACTGCACCTGCCTGATGTGACAGCTGCTGCACAGGTGCCAAGCAGGGAGGCAATCCCCACTGCCCTCCAGGGCCCCATGCTGCAGTGGGGAGCCTTTGCCATAAGCCCCCAGGGACCCTGATCACCACTGCTACAGCCAGTGTGTGTGGAGATTTTTTTTTTTTTACATGATGGGAGGCTGGGGCCAGGCAGGGGATGGGGCCGGGCAGGGTAGCCATGGGGGCTTCTGCCACAGCTCCCCCCACCTGGGGAGAAGCAGGCACAGCTGAAGGAGCTGTGGGAGAACCTGCAGCTGCCCAGTTGTGCCTGCTTCTCCCCGGCTGATCTGAATCTCTGATTCTGAGTCAGCTGAATCAAATGCAGACAGTGAGTCAAATCACTGAATTAAAATCACTGTCCTGTGAATCAGCCAAATCCAAATTGAATACTTCCCTATTCGCACAGGTCTATTCCCCATATCATTCTTTAGAACTCCATTATTGCTTTAAACCATGCATGTGTGTGTATATAGATAAGATAGATAGATAGATATATTTTAGAATTTTGTGAAATATTTTCAAAAGAAGAAACAGGCTCACCTATGTCCTTATTCATAACTCTTGCAAGATCTTCAACAGTCATGTTCTGCCATATCTCTACTACTTCTTTTTTAACTTTAGGTTTTATTGATGATAATTTCTGTTTTTGTTTTTTTTCCCACTACAAAGGAGTTAGATGCATACATTAGAATAAATTAAGAAATACATTATTAAAAATAAGAATGCAAACTTAAAAATGAGTTATAAACCAATTCCTTCATCTACATTACATACTAAAATTATTCAAGAAACTATAAAAATTACTCAATGCTATTTTTGCTTCTCTTTCATCTAGAGCCCTGAAAGTCAATCAAATATTTTTTACTATCACTTCTAATCAATTTTTCTTACCAACTGGTGTCACAACATCTGGTTTTAAAATACTTCAATTATTTGAGCATATTTGGGAGGGGGGAAAGAAACTGCAATTCATTTGCATTTGTCTTATAATTCTAGAAAAACTTCTCTATCTAAAGCAATAGTTCCCAAACTGTGGGTCCCAACCGCAAATGGGGTTGCAACATCAGCAGTTAAGTTTGCGAGATTTCTGCACCCACAGTGGGGCATCGGGATGCAAAGGGGCTGGATCAGCTCTAGGCAGGAGCCGCCTCCACAGTCTAGCAGGTGAGGACCCAGCACAGAAGGGAGCACACCATCATGGCCTCCAAAGTGAGGTATGGCAGTAACCGCATGGAGTTGTGCCCCCACTGCTGCTGGGAGTGCTCCCTCCCACATCAGGTCCAGCCTGCTGGGTCATGGAGGCCCCAGGGGGCAGGGTAGCAGGAAAGGGAGCCCCAAGCCTACAGCAGGCAGCCTGCATCCTCCCTCCCCATTGGCTCTGCTCTGGCCATGCTGCCCACAGGGATGGGGACAGGGGAGGGAGGGCAGGAGCCAGGCTCCAAACTCCACTCAGGCTGCAGCAGCTGCCCCTCCAAACAGGTGTCAGCCAGGGCTTGGGTGCTGAGGCAGGGCAGGGGGCTGTGGGCCCTGGTTCTAGTGCACTGGAGGGGGGCTGCAGGTTGGGAGGGAGAGGCAACAGCAGGCCCAGGGGGCTGTGGGTCAGGAGTGAGCAGCACTGGCAGGGCCATGGGGCTGCAGGTTGGGAGTAAGGGGCCATTATGAGGAAAAGTTTGGGAAGCACTGATCCAGAGTAATTTTACATTGCATACAATAAATTCACTACAAACAGAGCTTCTATCTATACAATGAAAACACTTCTTGTACTGTGTACTTTCAGACAGAAAATAAAGTAACTGTTGGAACAGTTAATTACCGTGTCTGTAGCTAAAAGCCTATATTGCGATAATGCAACACTGCTGAATTTGTTTGCTTGCCAGAGCTGTGAATACAGCTGAGCTGACAATGTGGGGTATGCAGATGGGTGCAGAGGCTTCCACTGTGCCCTGTGAACTTTTCTGTAAGGCAGACTATGCAGCTGCCGGCAAGCACAGTGTAAATGGACCAGGTTTTCCAACTTCAGCACTGTTGCTCGGTTCATTTTTCTACTGTGAAGAGTAAGGACATGTTGAAATACAACTTTCAGCTTTAAAAAGTATCTCCCAATTTAGCAATACTTTGAAATCAGCAATCTAAGGAAGAAAAAAGAAAACATTTTCTTGAAAAGATAAAATGAGCAAAATATATTTAGCAACTGCAGTATTTTCTTTCAGATACTTTCCATTGTTTCTTCTTGCTCATTTCAAAAGTTTCTGTCCCCCTTTCTGTCTCTATTCACAAGTCAATGCGTTACTTGCAATCTCTTTTCAGGTCTCTTTGATTCTACCTAGTAACAGAGCTTATTAACCTTTTCAGACTCCAGGGCCTCTTCAAAACTTTTTGGAAATTAGTGGTACTCGCATTTAAAAATTAAGTTATTTTTTACAGTGCTTACTTCTTGCATCCCATGACACCTTTAAAAAAAATATCACAGGGTGGCAGTGTGGACAGCAGTGGGCACCGCACCCATGAAAGCAAGGCAGCACTGGCAGGGGCCATCTGGTAAGGCACTGGGGAGCTTGAGGGTGGATGTTTAGATCCCTGAAGGAGACAACTATCCTTACAGGAAGTAGAAGGGGGTGACAGTGGCTGCAGAAGGTGCAGAGGCTGGTGCTAGCTCAGCGCAGGACTCTGCTATGTCCCGCTCTTTCCAGCACACATGGACAGCCTGTCCCCAGTCTGTACCTGAGCAAGTGAGCACAGCCCATGCAGTTAGAGCTGCCCTTCTGGGGACCTGAATGCTAGCAACTGGAGCCACTATTCCCCACAGCCTCTCCCACCAATTCAGAGCATGGGAGGAGTGAGGAAACGAGCCAGGCTGAAAAACACAGCTCCCCATGCGTTTTCTGCAACAAAGCAAACTGCTCCAAGCACAGGGGCAGTTAGTACAGGGGCTGCTGGATGAGTGGATGGCAGGAGTTGTATTTTTTAGTTCAACTTCTTCCCCCACTCCTCTAATGCTCCCAGAGCTGATGGAAGGGGCTGTGGGAAATGGTGCACCAAGGTGACACTTGTCCACGGGGTGCCCAGCAGGTGAAGGAACCAGCGCCTCCTTGCACAGGTGCACACCTTGCATAGTGGCCAGGCACTGCAACATCCTTCAAAGGATCTCACAGTACCCTGCCTGAGAATTGTCAGTCTACAAGTATAAAATTCATGCTGGTCTTACTATATTGGATGTGGCCCCTGCTATACAATTAAACACCTCCACCAGTTATATTGATGTAGGTTTTCTAACTGTAAGCATGCTGCAATGGTACAAAATACTTTACATACAGAAGCAAACTGCATCTTGCATAAGTCCTGCTCTGAATGATCATCTTTAAAGGTTTACGCCAGTGTAATAAAATCAGCGCAGTCATATCAAACCAGATCTGTATAACAAAGACAGATCTTTTTCTGCCATGCCGGCCCTGTGCTGCAGGCAGTGCATGCTAGCCCCGTGCACATATGGCCTGAACTGGCCTGGTCCCAGAGCCAGTGTGCAGGGTTGGTCTGGCAAAGGCACAAGGTGGAGCTCACATCTCAGACTGACCCCTGTGCCACAAGCAGCACCAGTGTCACATGAGGGATCAGTTTAAGATCCATAGGCCGGATCATGTAGCTCCATGGGCTGGATCCAGCCTGGTGACCCTAAGTTTGACATGCCTGGTTTAGACCGTGCTACCAGTCTTGATGCCTGGTGTCTTCTCTCTCAGACATTTCTGTGCCATCTTCCATGTAGCCATTTGTGCTTGAACTCCTGAATTCACTATATCCAAAGCCGTCTCTAAAACTCATTTATGTTGCAATGCCTGTGACACCAAGCAGAAGGCAGTAACCAGACAACCAGTAAGAAATCAAGACAATGGACTGGACTCGAGATGTGAATGACTTACTGAGCAATCACCTGACCTTACTGCTATCACCCTTGTCCTCCAACACTGAATCTTGTTAACTCAAGATCAGATGCTTTTCTGGATTGGACTCCTTTCATGTGTCAGGCGCACAAAGCTAATAAGGCACACAGGACTTGCAACCCAAATCTAGAAATGCAGGCTTCAGTCCAACTGCCCATTGGCTTCAGCAGCAGTAAAAACTAAAGACTTCAGAATTTGAAACAAAGGCTGAAACTTCATTTGCTGCAGATTTTCATGAACTGTAGGTCTTACATATGTGTGCATAAGTTACTGAACATCCAAACTGATTATTTAAAAAAAAACAACCAGCCAACACTGATGACGTCCAACGGGAACACTGGGATGTCCTTGCTTTTCCAAATCAGATTTTTGCTGTTTTAATACATTGGGTATAGCTTTAAAGACACAAAAGGACAGCACCCCGGACTGCTTCCGGTGCTTTCAGAGGATGCATAAAACACAGTTGATTTTCACCTCAGCCCACATTGAACCAGTTAGGAGATTGCAAGTAGCCAGTTAGCAACTAGGCAGATCCCCAAGGAGCTCTGTGAGGAGCTGACTAGCTGAAAAGCATTGATGTTCGGGGAGAACGGATCACCCCTTCACCAGGCAACAAGGGTGAAGCGGCTACAGTAGGTGCTGCCAACCTTGCAGCTCAGAGAACCCGACAAGTGGCAGGGATTTGGCGTGCGCAGGCTGCATCCATGGGTGCAATGCAGAGCACCAGCCTGACCCCACACTGGATCTGGCCCACGGGGATCCCCAGAGGCTGGACACTTGGCAGCGGGGGGCAATGAATGCTGCCACGACTCCCTTGCCAACAAATATCTGACCCCGCGGAGCTGCACACCCCTGCGACGTGCTTAGACAAGGAGCTCCCGCCCATGGGCACCTCCCCCTAGCCTGGGGCAGAAGCCCCACCCCCCGCGCGCTACCAGGGGCCGTTGGCGGGATACACGCGCCGCTCGGAGCGTTCGAGGGGGCCGGGCCGGGCCCGCCCCGCCCCGCCCCTCACCTCACCTCACCTCGCGCGGGGGCCCCAAGCCGCCCTCCAGCCCGGGCCTGAGAAGACCGGAACTCATCCGAAGACAGGAAGTAGGGCAGGCGACCTTACAACCCAGAAGCAATCGGGAAGCAACGCGTCGGACACACGTGGTGGGAGGCGGGGCTTCCTTGCGCTGGCCAATGAGCAGCCTCGCGCCCCGCCCCACCCCTCTGCCTGCGGCCCAGTTGCTCCAGCTAGAAACAAGCTGGAAGACGCTGGCGTTGCTGGATGCGCGGGTGCTGGCAGGGTTTCTACAGGCATGGACTCGATCCCTGCTGCGGGAGGGCCGGCATCTCACACCGGCCGCCCTCAGCTAGCCAGGCACAGCACACCTCACCGCAAGCTCCGCACGGAATCGCGGCAGCCCGGGTCCCGCCTCTGAAATGTCGCTGCGTGCTGGAGATGTCCTGGTCCACGACCGTGCCCCCTGCTGCAGGGGAAGGCAAAAGCCTCGCCAAGTCCTGCCAGTCTGACCGAGGGGTGGAATGCCTTCCGGACCCCAAAAGAGGCCCTGCAGCCAGGAGCCTCGACTTCACTCCTAGCAGGAGATCTGACACACCCCAGTCAATGTGCCCCAGCGTTGGCTGTAGCCAACACAAAATGCCTCTGAGAGGCTTAAACATACACATGTATGTATGTGGTGTGTGTGTGTAGATAGATAGCTATATCTAGATACAGAGATAGCTGCACATATACACATAGAGCAAAGGGAGGGGTGGGGGAGCAACCAGCAGAGCCTACAAGCATGGGAAATACCCATACTGAAACGTAAGCAAAGCATAGCTAGCCTAACCCTAGATCATATCATCCCTAATCAGTGGCTGTCCAACCTCTTCTTGAACACCTCCAGTGATGGAGGGTCCACAACTTCCCTTGGCTGTCTATTCCAGTGCCTCGCTCCTAACAGTAAAGAAGTTTTTTCCAGATATCCAGTCTAAGCTTACTTTGCTGCAAGTTAACGTGTCAGGTCCGTATCCTCCCCTTGTCATATTGAAATGTTTGTAATAGTTGCCCATTAGCCAGTTTAGGAAAAAGGCAAGATTCATCTTCTTATCTAGGCCATTGTTTTGGCCTACGTGCAGAAGGTTTGGGCTTTGCTCAAACTCTTAACTCTTGATTTTTATCTTTAGAGGCCTTTAACAAGGTTAACCTAAAAATGACCCTTAAGCAAACATCCCACATTCCGAGAAATCAAACCCTAGGAGCCTTTGAAAAGATTGGAAAGAAAGGAAATTCCCCAAAGTAATTAAATGGTCAACAAAAGAAACTGACCCCAGCAGAATCTGTTGAGTAAGACCCAAGCCCAAATTTGGGAGTAGTGACAGGTTTGGGTAGGAGGGGCCCAAGACGGCAACTCACTCAATAAAAACTGTAACCTACTGTCCCAATTTGGAGGTAACCTCACTTGCAGAACAACTAAGGAAGAATTGCAAGTGTAGGCCAGATTAGGCCGATCACCTGAACCACCCTCTCCGTGAACACACATCTCTTAGTTCACGCTGAAGCTGCAGAGCGCTCGAAAGGGACTGAAGGAAGGGGACTTAGTCCTATCAGTATTGAGGTGAGCCCATTGAACCGTACTGCTGAGGCGAGCCCATTGAACCATATTACTGAGGCCAACCCATTAAATTGTACTACTGAGGAATGAAAGCATATCTAGGTGTTTGGCTTCTTGGAATTCTAGGATTGTAAGTATATTATGAAAATAATAGTATTGATTCAAATTTAACTTTTAGTTGTAATTGTAATTGTTTTAAGGAAGTGTATTTGGAGCATTGTTTCTGATATATGTAGTTATTGTGTTAATGTTTGTGGTATTTCTTAAAGCTAAGCAGTGTTACATGCGTAGCAAATAATTTTAAAATAAAATTGTGTTGTATGAATTAAGTGTGCAATCATTGTGAAATCGTGCAAGTAGCTAAAAATTTCCCCAGTCAGTGCATCAAACGAATCAGTAAGTTGTGTGGGATTTTCTCTATTCCATAACCCACTAGAGACACCCCTCTGCAGCAAGAGAGAAAAGGTGCTTTCCCTCTTCTCTATGGCAGCCCTTGAAGTCTTTGAGAACTGTCGTGTCCTTTCTTAAGGACCTTTTCCACACAGTGAACATGGACATAGCAATTATGTTGTGTTCATCTATAGTGAAAAAATTGTACACGTGACATCAGCTGGCAGTGGCAGGAGTCCTTCAATACAAGGGTGGCTCTTCCAGTAAATAAGGAAGCCACAGGTGAGTCCAGAGATGACTGCAGAGGCATCTTCGAGACCTGTGTGTTCAACAGCAGACATGGCCAATAGTTTCGGGCTCTTTCCTTTTTCTTTGTTTTCAAGGAGGCAAGAGTACCAAATGGGATCGCTCAACTGTCCCTCCACAACCACAGGGTGTGCAGATCCCACCTGTGATGTAATCAGTGGGTTTTGAGTAGACCCAAATAATCTGTTTTTGAAGGACTTTTAAAATTAGAATGTAAAATAGTTACTAGGGATCAGTGCAAATATGCTTTTTGATTAATCATATTTTTTGCTGACAGCTGGAAATTATTCCATTTATTGCCATAATGATCTTTTAATTAGCATTGAAACATGTTGTATCCACATGTCTTGTAACCACAGATGCGTACTGTTGCAAATTAAGCCTTTATTGTAGGTTGCTTATTTTTGTAAAAGATCTGGGAAAAGCCCACAAATTATTTCCGATGCTATAGCTAAGGATGATGTGTTAGGTTCTAGAAACTTTTTCTGTTGAACTGTGTGGTCAATTATTTGTTTTAACCCTTCTTTGAAATAACCAGTACTTATTATTTTTTGCTTTTATTGTAGTAAATGTACACATTTTCACATACTCATTTTAACTGCATATTAGGTTACTTGTCTTGTTTTGAATTTATTTTTTGTCATTCATTACTGGTCAAATGGTGGGTGGGTAAAGCAAAACTGCGTGTCTGTGTCCATATTAGCATGTGGAAGGCCCTGTAAATGTACATGCAAATAAATAGTTAAATAGATAAATATTAACTTGTATGTATGTGGTTATGGCAGTTAAGCATATACTTAGGCTTTTTACAAATCTGGTTGCTATTAAAAGTCCATACGCATTCATATAAAATCACAACCAATATCTTTTAAAATTAATGCTTTAAAAATTCAGCTCCTTTCTTGAGGTGCATCAAATTCTAACTAGTGTTGCTCTCACACACACACTGGGAAACCTAAAGGATAACAGTGAGCACTAGCCAGCCCATTCCTGTATGCTCTGGATAGTTACTGGTGTCACAACCCAGTGATTTTTGGTGCCTCGGCACAGTGGGATTTTCTTGCCACATGAGAGCCTCTTGCACAGCGAAAGTTTTTGTTGCAATTAAGAACCCGCTTGCAGGAGAGTTCCCGCCAATTTGCAGGGTGCATTTCTTCTTTGCAGCACAGAAATGCACGGTGCAAAGAGTTCCCGCCATTCGAATGCAAATTTGTGTCCCGCTATTGGCCAGTTCTAAATTATTCACACGTGGCGGCTAGTAATTGGCTTGCTGTCCATTTAAAATTCTGCGCGACTTCCACCCAAGTCGAAGAACTTTGAGCACGCTGCAGAGTGCCTCTAAAGAGATCTGACTTGCGGCTAGCTGATCGATAGACTGATCACCTATCGATCCTTCTTCCCGTCGCCCAGATGTACCCTTTCCCCGCCGGCTTGATTTACGGACGGATTTGCTGGCTTGGGCCCCGCCAGCTGGAACAACTCGCGTGGTTGTTCAGACGACCGGACCAGCTGCATCGCAACTCCACGCGGCGTAAGTAAACGTTTTTGCAACCATTAAACCTTGTCTGCCTCTCCATTCACCAGCCTGCCCTAACATACGAGCAATTTCTAACTCAACTCGAGTCGGCTCTGGCCGTCCGAGACAACTGGGAGATTAGTTCCAAAGCTTTCCTATAATTATCAAGACAGAAAAAGTGCAGCAGAACTTGGGAAATCAGTACGGTGTACAGGCTTGTGGAGCATGTAAGGGTGTCTAAAGCATAGCTGTCTCTAATTTATTCCTGCAACTAGCTAGAACATGCAGGACAGCCTGTGCAAAGGATTGATCTGAGGCAGAATACAGCTGCACATCACCATGTTTGCTGCAGCTGTGAGGACACTGCACATTTTTTTTCTGCATTAGCTAGAGTGCAGTCCATAATTACTATCTCTTTGTTATTAGAGAGGCACAGCTGTCTTTATGTTCTTGGAAACAGTTACTTGTACAGGATGAACTGGCATTTCTTTCAGATGTGGTGGAGTCCTGTCTTCTCAAGAAAAGTCTGCCTTTAAAAAATTAGTAACAGGCAATTGCATTACTTTAGTTTTTACCACACTGGAATCAAGAAAAAGAGCCAAAAATCTCTCTCTGTAACATGAGATATATATTTTAAGTTAAATATTGTTTTCTGGTAAAGGGCAAAATGTTTCTCCAAGAGGAAGCTATGGAGAGTTCTCTGGTTCTTCAGTGCCTAATTAGGATGACTGAAGGAGGGATTTGTAGGGACCGGCCATGGAAATGCCTGGCTTATCTGCGAATAGCACCATCTTGGACACATACATTTGGACTCCTTTCAAAAGGAACATTTCAAAAGAGCAGCAGCCAGATTTTTCTAATTGTTATATGGTGTGAATTAACTGAGAACAATTCAAATGCAGTGAAACACTCCAACTTTAAAGCTACTTCATCCAGGTTAACATTGGAGCAGCTTTGCTACATTTGAAATGTTCTTGGCTCCTTCATACATAATTCAAGCACTCCAGCTGTTGCCCTTTTGAAGCAAGGGCTCCAGATGGGGTTGCTACAAGTCTCAAACTTGACCCAACCTTTCCCCAACGTGCCTAATCCTGCTGTTTCTGAGTGGGTAGTAAAAACTTAGCTCTTCCTCAACACCTCACCTACAGCAGAACCTAGTCACCCACACCTCCTCATGTGGATCTTGTGGGCAACTTCTTAGCCTCTCTAATGTGGCCTAACATTTAAATCAAACCAGAGCTCTTAATCCTCTGATCCAATTTGCAAATTACATCTGTGCATCTGGTTTGATTAACAAAGCTGTTTGCATTATTGAGCACATCCTTAATACATAAACGCTCTGCTTTTCTTTTGATGCTCCTCTCTCTCTAAATAAGAGAAGCTGGATCCTGATGCCTTAACTTTTCCTATAATGCGCCTCCTTTAATCTGTCTGTCGATAAGCACCAGTCAGCATAGTATCCTGTTTTAAAGCCTCATTACTAGAAGGGATGCCATGATGTAAATTATATCCAAAGTTCACACTCAGGTTTGCTGAATCCTCGGTATTCCACCTTTTTTAATATCTGTCTTTTTAATTATTGAGACATCTTAATACAAATTAAGAGTCTAACTCATAGGATCTATATTTAGCCTAAACAATCACTTAACAAAAGCAAAAGTTGCTAATGTCGCTGCATTGATTTTGCTGTCTTGTTTTGCCCCCCTAGTTGCTCTTATCTGTGTAAATCAGACCTGGTTTACCCTGGATTTCATAGGATTGTGAATTCATGGAGCCAGGGAATATCTCTGACTTCATGTTTGTACCAGGACCTAATACAAGGGAGCACCAATCATTGCCAGAGCCTCAGATTACCACCATAACACAATGAATTATCATAAAAATGGCCATTCTTGTGTTTGAATTGTTTGCATATATAATCTCATTAACTGGGATTTGCTTTTTGTTTAAGAAATAAATATCAACAATCCCTTTCACAGGGAATTTGTCCACAGGTTAGTTACATAACACAGTCCTGAAGCCTTCTGTCAGATGACAGGGCTACAGCTTAATTAAGGTTCCACCATCCCTGTGTGTGTGAATGCAGATATGTTAATGATTTGATAGTGGGATCTCTGTTGCAGCTCTCTCTAGTTAAAAAAACCAAACAAACAAACAAACCTTTACGTAGATAGATGTACACAGACACTAAGAATGACTGGTAGCTGACATTTAAAATACAATGTATTCAATACAAGTTGTATTTTCAAAACACTTATTTGAATCACAGTTTTTCCTTGCAAAACATCCAGTCCTGAATCTGCAGGCAAGCAGGATTCATATTATTTGGCTCCATGCCTGAAACTGCAGCTTTTCTTTCCATAGGAATTAATGCAAATTTATTCCATTTGCAGCCAGTTTCCTACTTTGAAACTGTTCGCAGACTGCACTTACTAGAAAATAGAGTCCATGCGCTGATGAAGAACATAGTGGAAAATTCCAAAACAGCCTCTCACTTCTTAATCCTGACTGGCAAATCACTGCAGAAGGGTGCTGCAGAAAGGGAAATGTGTCACACAGATCTGGCTCTGACCTACTTAGCGAGCAAAGCTCTGCATAAGGCACCTTATCAAAGGAGACACCAAAAATCAAGCTTTTAACACGTGTCACTAAGTCCCCAGGAGGCAGGGGTGCTTGCTCAAGATCACCCCAGTGTTGTCTGTTTTCGGAGTGCCCTCCTCTGCCCCCTGCCCCTTCCCATGCTGGCCCTTCTACAGCAGGGGGGAGCCCAGGTTCCTCCCCACTCTGAGACCCTGGCCTTTCAGCCCTCACCTTCCATGGCTCTGTAGCCCTGATTCCAGGAGCTACCATCCACTTCTGCTCTTGAGAGAAGGTCTTTATTTCTAACTGGGGAGGCCAAGTGCAACAAAGCCATCAAGCAGACATCTCTGCTTCAAGAAAGGCACGTACCGAGGCAAAGGTACCAGCCAGAGGTTCTCTGCCCCTCCCTGCAAAGGCTTAAGCAGTTCCTCTGTCCCCAAACCAGGCAACACAGTCCACAGCACCCCCAAAGACTGCTCTGCTGTTCTCTTCCCAGCCTTCAAGCTCCTGAGCCCCCAAGATCCCCTGCTGGCCTCCTTCTCTCCAGATCCTCTTGTCCTCCACCTCTGCCTTGGCATTTAACCCTTCATTCTCTGTGCATAGGCTAGCAAGGTGAACCGAGTCACGCCCTCTTACACGAACAGGAACTCAGTGAACCCAGAAATCTTTGTGAGCCCCTAAAGAAGAATGTGTATTATCTAAAAGCTCATCTAACTTGATCCCAGCTAGGCAGTTGGTCCAATTAAAGGCTGGTGCTGAATGCACCAAAATAAGAAATCCTTGCCTCTCCAATGTGTCAGAACACAGCCAACAAGTCTGTCTGGTGAGCCCCGAACCCCCTCCCATTGCCAACCTGCACAGTCACTAGTTCACCTCTATGGATCGCTTCTCAGCCTGCTGGCTAACATCTAGCGCAGGGGTGGCCCACCCGCGGCTCCGGGGTCCAAACTTCCAAGTCCAACCAGAGTAACACGTTCGCTGCAAGCAGTTGTGTCACGTCATGTAATGCAAGGCCTATGGCAGCTGGCCACCGCGTGCTTGTGCAAAGATTCAAGGAGACGCATATTAACTTCTGAAGAGCCACGGGTTGGCCACTGCGATCTAATGGGGGGCATTGAAACTCTCAGGGCTGCGGGTCTGATGCCAGCCAAGCTGTGGCCCTCTAGAGAGGTAGCAGCCAGGTACTGGGTTTAACTGCCTGCTCCTTTCCTTGCCTTATTTGCACCTTCTTTGTCTTGGTCACTCCTTACTGGTGTGGGTAAAGCACAAGGGCGATGCTGGGCTCCACGTTAGTGCGGGGAAGCTGCGGTGAAACTGCAGAGGTCGGTGGCTCCGCAGCCCCTTGCGCAGGCAGCTGAGCCCATCCTCGGGCTTTCTTCCAAACCGTGCGAAGCCCCTTCGCCTGAGGCCAGAGCTGAGGGCCTGGCTCTTCCTGAGCTTGGGTCACTGGGATTTGGGATTCGCAAGAGGGCTGTATCAAAAGGACGTATAACCCCCACAGCTGTGTCGATCCTTTCTTTTTGTTGCATTCCCCCCCCTCACAACACCCGCTGCCTGGCTCCGGGCAGGGGCCGCCCTCACGCCGCCGCTCCCAGACTGGGCATCAGCCCGCTCTGCGTGGAGCACCCCGAGGTGCGGGCGGGGGCGCCACGTGGCCGCCGGGGGGCTCCCCGTGTGCCCGGAAGCCGCTGCCCCGCGCGGGCCTTTAGTTTGACAGCCCTCCATCCCTTCCTCCTCTCCAGGTCTTCACGGTGGAGGAGCTGATGCGGCACGTGGGGCATCTAGGCGGCGGGCACAGCAAGAACCTCTTCCTGAGGGACAAGAAGAAGAAGGGGCTGTGGCGGGTGACGGCGCTGCACGACCGGCAGGTGAACCTCAACGACCTGGGCAAGAAGCTGGGGCTGGGCAGCGGGACCCTCCGCTTCGCGGATGAAAAAGCCATGCAGGAGAAGCTGAAAGTAGGCCAGGGCTGCGCCACCCCCTTGGCCCTCTTCTGCGACACCGGCGGGGACGTGAGGTTGGTGCTGGACGCCGGCTTCTTGGACGGGGGCTACGACAGGGTCTACTTCCACCCCATGACCAATGCTGCGACCATGGGCCTGACGCCTGAAGACTTCTTGAGGTTTGTGAAGTCCACGGGGCATGATCCCCTCCTCATCCACTTCGAGGACAATGCAAAGTAGGCAAATATCACCCTGCTGCAAATTTTGCCAGGGCTTATTAGCCGATGACATACCAGCTACTTACAAATAACAGGCGGGCACTTACGTTTTTCACTCAGCAGCTTTGCATTTTATAACGCGGAGTTTCTTTTCTAATGCAAACACAACCTTCACATTGTTCTAGAGTTAAAAAAAAAACCATTTGCTTCTGCTACAAGATTAGTTTTTGATTTTGTGAATCTGATCTCTCTACATCTCTTGCTACACCACATACAGTTCCACTCTAGTCGCTTCACAGTATTCTCTTAACAAATTGGATAAAACAGAAACTTTTCTTCATTCACGCTGAACTGAAAGTTGAGAGGAGGGATGCGCTGGCTCAGCCTGGAGTACTGCAACATTTGCAAAATCAGTGGGACTGTGTTCTCAAGTGGCAGAGTCAGTCATGAAGAGGGAGGTAGATTGCATGCCTCCCTCTGCATTTGCATTGTGTTGGTTTGCCTAGAAACACAACTTTGCTATATTAAAGAAAACGTTTGAGTGTCTATTAGCTGTGGTGCAGGTTTATTTCCTTTCCATTTTCACAATTAGTTCAGTCCTGCAGTCTCACTGGAAACGGGGTCTCTGCTGGTATCAGTCCCGCGTTCCAGCCATTGGGTTTCCTTTGTTTAGACAGCTACTTTGATATATGTTGTGGGAAATGAGAGAGAGAGAGACCAAGTTCAGATTTAAGGCCAGATTCTCTCTTTTCTCTTTAAAGCCAGCAGGGACTGGAAATTCCCACAAGAAACCCCTTGTTGAGTTTGCTCCAGCTTGTTCTTTCACGGAGCAAGAACCTGCTGTCCAACAGAAAAGCCAGAGCACAAGGGTTTCAGAGGCCAAGCTCCACCTGCTAAGAGGCTATGCAGAAGCTCAAGTCCATGGTGACTCCCCACTTAAGGAGTAACACGCATTAGTTCCTGGGAATGTACTCTCTCCACCTAGTCATTCCTCTCATCACCTTAACAGTGCTCTACAGGAAGGGCACCTGAGCTCGTCTTCTGCACAAGGGTTATAGCAGCTGCGTGTGGTGAAACTGTCCATATATGGATCTGGGAGGGGAGATTCTAAATTATCACAAGAGCTGGGGGTCATTGAAAAGAATGTTATGTACCTGGAGCTGTGTGTCCAATTTTGGCCATGCTGTCCCAGAAAAAACTACCCAAGATTTTTTTTTTTTTGTGTGGCTCTTAAAAAAAACAACAAGCAGTTGCTCCCCAAGGAGGGAACAAGCACCAGGTCTGGAAGGGCCATAGCCAGTTGACATCATCTCCTTGGTGTCAAAAATGCTCGATCTTAACTGGAAGGCCAAGGTACTGATTTTTTTGTAATTGTTTCCGAGGCCAAAACAGTTACAAATTAAGTCCCAAATTTTGACTGAGCAGAGCTCAATCTTTCAAGTCTATATGACGCTACCAAAAATATCCTGCCTCCCAGACTCCCCAGTCTGGGTCTTCAGCTACTCCCAAATCCATGGCAAGCATCCTACTGTGCAGGTCCTAGGTCCTAAGGCCTTAGAGCTCAGATACACCATAGCCTTACCCGCTTAGCCAAAAGGCCAAAGGAGCAAGTTAGGGGGAAACCCCAAAAGCAAATCCCCCACCACCGTAAATTATATAGCTGAGATGCTCACATTTAGAGGCATTTGTAGATTCACAATGGTCAGCCTTCCCCTCCGTGCTCTCTTGCAAGTTTTGGTGAGCCACTACATTACATACATTTTTATTTCTTCTTCACTCCCACAGCTGAGCTGTCCCTTTTTTTCCCATTTCCAATGATTCCTGTTTCTCCACCAGCCTTAAATGTCTGGCAAACAACACAAAATGGAACCCCAAAGAGTTTACTGAGAATCCCTGTCACCCCCTTTCTTAGCCTGGCACAGTGAGGCCCTGCCTTCCATGAGGTGGAGCTGGACCAGGTTGCCCTGCAGTTCATCTGCATATACATTTTTAGAGCATCCCAGGGCTCAGGACAAGAACATTAGGTTCCAGTCTTAAGTTGGGGTTCATTTAGCATGTTGATCTTGTGGTGGTATTTAGAGTCCACACACATACTGAGCTAGGGGGTCACCATGGCTGGTAATGCTGTTGACTGGTGGGGCCCAGCCCAATGAACTATGTTAGTAAATCATGAGCTTTTGGATTTGGACTAATAACATGCTAAGATTTTGAAACATTTGAAGCGCCGGGTGGTGGTGACTGGTAGTAGGGCCACAGTTCTTGAATGACTCATGGGTTTGGAATTGATTTGGCTTGGAACAAGAAAACATTTACTTAAAAAAAAAAATCAAGCAAGACAGGGGGCACCTGAACCCCAAGGTCTCTGGTCCTTGGGCTTGTGTGTAAGATGCGTGCCTGGATTTGGGGAGTATCCAAAGCCCCAAACTAATGGGTCTAGGAGGGAGCCACACAGCCTTGATTATTGAGCTCTGCTCAGTTGAATTTTGGAACTTGACTACTGGGGTTTGCTCAACTGAATCTAGAACTAATTTGGCCTTTGAAACAAAATAATAATAATAAAAATGTTTGTATTACATGTAAGTAGGTGCCAAAGTGCTGCTTAAGGGAATGTCCATGGAGTACCTGTGCTAAAACTTGCTGTTTTTAAAAAAAGGTAACATGCATCAATACTGGGTGAACTAAGTACATGGGTACCATCTGCAAATTGCTACAGCCATGTTTACATTCAAGGTTATTGTTTTTTAATTTCCTCCTTACTTCCAAGTGCTCAGAGAGAGCAGGGTCTGACAATAAGGAGACAGGGAAGGGGCTGCTAGGGGAACAAGTTGGGGTAGGGGGAGGAATCAGAGAGCAAAGGAGCCATCTGACCCCCCAGATTTATTTTCCCTGCTGTAGCAGTAGGAAGGAGGACAAATTGAAGGCAAAACTCCAATAATTAGATTCTATACCTGGAAAATGATAATTTTATACATTTTCCCATATATAGAATCTAATTATTCGGGAGTCATCTTCTAATGGGGGTCATCTTCTGTTTGAGTAGATACAGTAATAAAGACCATTAAAAACAAAATATTTGAATTCTAAAAAAAGGAATCTCTTACAAATACAATGCAAGATCTATCTCTAGGACTTATGCTACATTTTAATAATATACCCTAGGTCTTCAAAGGATTAAAAAAAAAAGGCAGCCTTTTATGTATAAGGAGAACATACATAATATGATGTTGCATTTTTTTTCTCATAACAGAATTAAATCCTTTATTTTTTAGAAATTAAGACAATCACTAACTGATGTGAATTAGGAAAAAAAAATTCCATTCAGCTGATTATTTCAGTATTATCCATGGCACGGTTGTTAGCATCTACTGCTGAAACATTTGACATTTGCTACTTTTAGAGTAGCTGAACTATGAGGGACAGGTGACCTGGTGTGGCAATTCATATTTTCTTGCCCACCAAAAAGGTGCATATTCACCATAGGTTTTCCATCAATGCAGGATAGCAGATGCCTCACTAGGGTAAATGTTTGATCAGAATGGGCTGATCAATTAGGCTAGCAGAACCTATATGGAACAGTAGATAGGAAGATGATCAGCTACATGGACTTTTGTACATTTTAGTTAAATAAAAGATCTAAATACAACATCTAACAATGAGTAGGCAGATTCAATGAACTTTCTGAGCATTCTGGATCCACAAACCACAAGACAGCAGGACATTAAAATGCAGACCTAAAAATCAGCAAATGTTAAAGTACTGAAAAAAGCACTCCATTTAAGGTATCTTCTTCTGGGCACCCAAAATCCCTAAATGCTTTTGAAAATGTACACTAGTATTTCTATGAGATATCCATTAACTATTTTGAAGTCAGAAGACAACATTCTGAAGGAATAAAAATGGTTTTATTCACCAAGGCGCCCCCGGGGGTTACAAGAAATAATGGCCACAAGCTAGCAGAGAGCAGATTTAGACTGGACATTAGGAAGAACTTCTTCACAGTTAGAGTGTCCAAGGTCTGGAACGGGCTCCC
Organism: Alligator sinensis; assembly: GCF_000455745.1. Lineage (NCBI taxonomy): Eukaryota > Metazoa > Chordata > Crocodylia > Alligatoridae > Alligator > Alligator sinensis. Next base: position 1,156,114 of record NW_005841998.1, on the reverse strand, counting down.
AAGGGAGGTGGTGCTCTCCCCTACCCTGGGGGTCTTCAAGAGGAGGTTGGATATGCACCTAGCTGGGGTCATCTAGACCCATGCATCTAGCTGGGGTCATCTAGACCCAGCCCTCTTTCCTGCCTACGCAGGGGGTTGGACTCGATGATCTATTGAGGTCCCTTCCGACCCTAACATCTATGAATCTATGAAAAATGACTTCAATCACCTCAAATAAGGGCCATTAATGACTGAATGGTGCCTATATTTTTCAGCTACCTCTCCATTTGTGTAATAACTATTTGATATGTTTTGCAGGTCTTAAAGGCTAAGTACAGACAATCAAAAAGCCTGAGGCTGAATCAATTCAATCTAGGCAGCTTCCTCTAAGCTGTGTAGGTTGAACTGATATCCAATTTAACTGACATTCAGTTTTCAACTGGGAAAAGCCCAGGCCAGTAGGCAGGGGGCACTAGAGCACATCTCCCAACTTTCTGGCCATTGACAGCCCAGTCAAGTGTCCCCAAAGCTCTGCTGTCCTCCAACAGGAGGTTAAGAAGCCCCCTGTCTGGGTGCTGGCCCACCTTGGGGGAGCCTCCTCCTCAGATGGTTTCCCCCAGCCTGGGTTCCCCAGCCCAGACAACCCTGGGGAGCTGAGGCCCCCCACAGTAATTGCTTCAGTAGCTGCCAAAGGGGAGGGAGGAGACCTCTGGGCCAAGTGTCTGCCCATGCACCCCAGCATGGAGACACCAGGGAGTCCCCAAGTTGGTGGGGGGTCCACTCCAGCCCAGGGTCCCCCAGTCTGGCGCAGGCCCAGGAAGCTGAAGAGAGTTCTTTCCCTCCCTGACCCCAGCTCCTTGCTTTAGTTGCAGCAAGTCTCAAAGATAGCCTAGGGAGTGGAGGGAAAGTTCTCTGCCCTGCATTCGTTTTGCCTCAGACTTGCAGCAGCTAATGCAAAACTGGCTGTTGAGGAGCAAGAGAATTTCCCTCTGATTTCTGAGACTGGTAGGGCTGAGACAAACAGCAAACAAACCTGTTCTGTTACAGGTTTAAACCCATTTCTGATCACTTAACCTGGTTTATGTGTAACTTCTGTCCCCAGTGTACACAGAACCTCAATTTTCTTCCCTTCCTCCTCCTCAAAAAGTCCAACATTTCATACTTGGTCTTAGCAACAGTAATAGTCACCAAAAATCGAAGCTTCAAATACTGAATAGCTGAAATTGTGACATGTTTTATATTTACTTACAAATTTCCACCATATTCCTAATGTTTTTATAATACCCTAGCAATGTGTAGTCAAGAGCTGCAGTTCTTCACAAAATTAACAGCAGCAAGAAAAACTAAAAAGTAACTAGGAGCTCTACTCTACTCAGATGATACTCTTCTGAAGATAGAGCTAGTGTCATATTAATTAAGCACAGATTGATAATTCATTTAAAAACACATTTCTCCAATATTACTTTGCAGAATGTAAACACACACAAAGTGTGAATAAAATGGATTTGACATGTTAACAATGTAATGACAATGTATGAAATGACTACTTAAACAGTCCTTAATATGTATTTCTTAAAAAATAATGTGGTATTTTATGTAAAATGGTGTTTAAATTCTATGTCACACCCAGATTCGTTATTTTAAGGCAATTTTATTATCAAAGTTATTATCTACACATACAGTATCGTCTACACTAAAGATCATACATAAGCTCCTTTGCTGAAATTGTATCATGTCTTAGAGGAAGGGTTAAAGAAATAATACATTTTGGAAATGTTATTGTAGCATCAGACGAACCTTTCCCAAAAGAAAGTTAAATGGAAATTATACATAACATGGTATTACACCTATTGTAATCTTAAATTGGGAACAACACGTTTTCTTTTTTCTCTTAAATTGCTGTTGTGTTGCGTGCAGTTAAATAATTGTTGCATCCCCCAGATGTGTTTGCATTTTTTTATAGGTGTGAAGTGGTTCTCATATGACATTTCTCATAGATTTTATAAAAATAGTAGACTGTAAATGTAAGAGGCATTATAGTAGTGCAAGGCTTTTATTTATTTGGTATAGAATAGATCATAACCCTTGGAGCAGAGATGATCAGCTTACGTTCCTCTACCCTGTGATATGCTCTGTAAGGGAGATAGTGTTAAGAGAGCAGCTACATGGAGGGATTCTGCACTTTTTTATATTCATAAAGATATATGTATATTTGGAATAGATCCTGCCTGTTACCATACAGATGCACTTGAGTACAGGAATGCAAGAGAGGCAAACAGTGTGCATAGGAGGGTGAGAATTTTAAATCTCAGCCAAACTCACAAGGGTACTGAAAAACTAAATAAATGCGACATCAGGAGAAGTCCCAGTCTGAGAATATGGACATGGCCAGTCAGAAATTTGGTGAGGGCATTCTACAGAAGTGCACGTTAGTCATGACAGCTGTGCAGAATGTATTTCATAGAAAAGCAACAGAACAGGCAACATGCAGTGCTTTGGTCCTGCCAATATGCCATTCTTGACCTACACTGGCAGAAATTTTTTCAATGAATGCAGGCAGGCATACCTATGAACACAGAGCTGCGTAATCCCTGTACCTGTACCCTGTAACTTGGATTTGGCCATTAAAATGTAGGCCAGGTAAATCGAGATGGCTGTACTTACCGATACTACCAACCTTTCTACTATGGCATGAGGTGCTGAATGCCATTAGTCCCAACTGAACCTTGTGAAAAAGGGCTATTTACAGGATTAGAGTTTTAAGAATGCAGAAGTATGATTAAGACAGAGCATGAGAGAAATGCCATATATTATCAGACCTTTATAATAATGGGCAGTGTCCTAATTAACACTTGCACTGTGCTGTCTACCAAATAACATAAGGAAACCTTTGCTTTAGCCTATAATCCCAAAGCTTTTGCCATGCAAACTAATGTGTGTCTGCAACTAACAATAATGGGAACCAGAACGTACCTTCTACATAAGAGTCAGTGATCAAAAAAATCTTACCAATCTGAGAAAATATCACAAACGTGATTATTAGAGCTGAATGGAGAATGGAAATTGTTTTGTGGAAGATTTCAAATTTTTTCATTCCAATTATGAACAAAATCTAAAATGTTCACAATTTTCTTGAAAGAAAACACACATGAATTGCTTCAAGTTGATCAAAACATTTTTGTTTTTACAAGAACCAACTGGTTTGTTTTTATTTAGACTTCTATTTTAATACTATTATGCAAAAAACATTTAAAAACAAAAGTTTTTTGAAAAGGAAACATCAAAATGTTGCATTCCAAAAATTACCAGAATCCCCCCACCTTTGTTTTCCTCATTTACAAAATTTCATCAAAATTATTATGAGTTGACAAAGTGTTTCATTTTCAACAAAATACATTCGCCAATGGAAAATGATTTTGTTAAAACTTGTTCAAGCAACCTTGTTTTTTATAGATCATAAAAAAGTCTAACAGACTTATTATTTTAAAGTAGTTGTAGGTGCCTTATCAAACAGGCTAGGAAAAGCTGTCACTTTGATGTAAAAACTATTTATGGCTCTGACCTGCAAACATTTATGCCTATGTTTAAATAAACTTATGTTCATTATCCTGTTAACATCCATGGAATCAACTGAGGGGGGAAGTTGCTCATGTGCAAAACTGTTTTCAGGATTAACAGTTAATTTAACGTTTTTCATAGAAATTATTAATCTGTTTAGTGATTTGTAAGAAAATAAAATTATGATATTTAATATAAATTGGGATCTCCCAATACTTTCATGTATGTTTCCTTGGATTAATTAAATCTCCTTCTGCACGTTTTTAAAACAACAAATGCATACAAATCCTTTAACAGTACCAATAACAATTATCAACTTTAATGTAAAATTATAATGAACAAAACAATAGCTTACTAAAAGAAGAGAACAATCATAAGAAAAAAATATTGTAAAATGTGGATGACATTATTTACACTGTGATAAGTATACTTTCTAAACCACAGTCAGCTCATGTCTAAACACAAATTAAAAAAAAACACTAAGAAAATAAAGTAGTTAAAACACAAACATTTAGCATCAGACAGTTTTATCCTGGGAATGCCATTTGTTGAAAAACCACCTTACAAAAAAGTTATTGTTAATTTACTTTTGTTAATTTCCTGTCAAGTACATCTGAATATATGTGTGTTGTATGACTTGTGAATGTTGAAAACACAAGTGGAAAACATGAAATTCTGTGTAGCGTTAATATTCCAAAACCCCCATTTTATTATGGGATCCGGTCAAATGTGTTTGTAAACAGAATTTTCTTTTGCTGTATGCACCAAAATAATAATCAGCATAGATTTTTTTCTTTTAAAGAGCAACTTCATGCAGATAATGCTAACCAAGTAAGGCAGTGAAGTGCCAGTAAGCTTGTGGGATTCTTTGTACCTGAATATACAGTACATTTCCACAAAATACTACAGCATTTATTTCAGATTTACAGAACTAGATATAAACAGCTAGATTTTTTTGCTAATTATTAGCAGAAGCTGTAAGCAACCAGTGATGAAGTTCATAAACAAATGATGAAAGTAGTAGTTTTTTTCCTGGAGTAATTCTTGAGACCTTAAATGCTTGGTCCTTATGGAGATGAAAACTCCTTTATTCAGTAGATCTTAACAACAGTGCAATGTGCAATAATTCCTAAGACCGTCTAAAAAGTTTCGGCAGCAGACTCCAGTAGAGCTCCTTGATTCAAGGAAGGAAGGAAGGAAGGTTTGTATTTCTTGCCTGCTCTATTCATGAAGTATTGTAAAAAGTTCCCTTAATTATTTTTTATTAATGATTCCTATAGTCGCTGTCTTGTTACTTCAGAAATAAAGGCTTCATATTGAGATACTGAAGGACACTTTTCTCTCTGTGTTCAATTGAAAGGCAGAAAGAGAAGAAAGAAAACATGAGAAAAGCTTGAAGTGTAGAAGAGATAAAAAATACAGAGTGCAAAGTTGCTAACAGAACTAACAGCATGCATAGGAGGTGTTTTGGTGAGGACAAGAAAAGGACAGAATGCCAAAGACAAACTACATAACAGCACTTTCCCTGCTATGCAGAACAGCACATACAACTAAATAGTTATACATGATACTTTTGCATTTTCTGTCCCTTTCTAAAAAGAGTGACTTCCATATTATTTTCTAAGCTGATTTTATGTTTCTATTTTAAGGTTCTGACAATGTTTAAAAATATCCTAGAAATCTGGAATATATATCTATGAAAACAGTGACATTTTACAGGGGAAAAAAGTTTAAATAGTTTAATTATCCCTGCCTAGGCAGACAAAACAAAAACTAGTTACACAACTCCTGTTCTGGCTTACTACTATAAAAAGCAAGATAGAAAGCCAGTGAAGCAAGCAATATTTACATCTGTTAATGCAATGTGCACTTGTTCTTATACGTAATGCTGTTAGTTTGTTGTAAATGAAATTAATCTCATTTACATTTTGGGCAGGAAACTCACCACTTGGCCCACACCTCATGTAGTGGGTAATAGAATTAGGAGCTTTGTGGCTCCCTAGACCTGCTTTTTGAATTTCTGCTTTCTGGTATAGCTTCCACATCTGTAGGAAAAAAGCATTTCATATTATTTCATTTAGTAAGACAAGATAAAATCCCTCAAACATTACAATGCATTGTTGCTTAGTAGAATACACCTGCAAGAGGGCATAAAAGATGTTTTGTGAAGGAATGGGACCATATAAGAAGAGAGGGAAGGAAGAGAATCACTTTACTACTATTTACCATAGGCCTGTAGCCAATTCACCTTTATTTTTGCATTGAAAAAAGAAATCAAGTATTTAAGAAACACAAGAGGATAAAATCAACATTTAAAGAACCTCTGCCAGCATGAAAGAAAAACAAAACTCTGTTAGAATAAATGGGGCTGCATCCATTTATACCAGCAGAGAATCTGGTTCAATTTTTATTTTTTCACCCTAGCTGCAGGTAGCTATGCATACTTACTGAAACTCTGTAAAATGGGAAATAACCTTTGCATGCAGCACATGGAACATGCAAAATGCAATATCTTACTGTTCACCTGGAAAAGCAGTGTCAAGCAAACCTTCCATTGCAAGCAAAACTGTTTATAATGATACAAATACTTAATGCCCAACAACCATTTTTGACTGGTGGTTACATGTTTAGTGCTCTAAATTGTCATGCAAAATACTTTTTTAGCCTAGTTTTTCCTTGACTAAGGCCAGCAGGGAACTAGAACTGCAATAGCTGAGAGCAAGAAATGAATGCATTATGTGCTTTGTTAGAGAGCCCTCTGACTGATCTAGGAGCAACACTGAGGGGATCTAAAAAATCCCGCGGTCGTCCAAAACTTAAACAGAAACTAAAAGATGGAATCAACATGTGTTGGCATTTGACAGGCAGGGAAGTCCAGACGAACACGGAAAAACCCTCTTTATGAGAATGCTTTCTTTCAAATATAATAAACTAATAAGCTGACAAGAGTGGGTTTTTGAAATGTAATGAAATACTGCCTTATAAAGGGGCCTGCTCTTGTTCTCGTACTACACAATAAGCCAAGAACAGGCCCAGTGTAAAAATGTCAGGAAAATAGGATTACTTTTAAAAATCATGCTATCGCTGGTATGCAACACATTTGTCAGAAATCTAAAAAGCAGAAAGTTGTAATGATTCAGGCTGGAAAAGACCATTTCAGAACCCCAATTAAAGCTGTGCGGTTTAACCAGCTGCTTCTCATTAATACTTAAATTATTTTACCTTACTCTGGCACATAAAGTCGTTTGCAAGTAACTGTAAAGAAAAATTACACCAACAAAGTCTACTTCCAACTGCCAGAGTGAAATAAAAAGTTTTAGGATAAATTAGGATCAAGTGCTGAAGTGGTTTAACAGACAAGGTTCCTTGGGTGAATCTGGTATCTTTTATTAGACCAACCCAAATAGTTGGAGAATAGTTATTAAGCAAGCTTTCGGGTTCAAAAACCCTTTGTCAGGCTAAGGAAGTTTCAGCAGTTGGCGTGTGCTCTTCCTGGAAGTGGTTTAAGTTGCACATCTGTAATTTGGTTGGTCAGTCATATGCACAAGACAAAAACTAGCACAGGACAATGAAATTATTTTATATATAATTAGGTAAATGTTGCCTTAAATTATAGATATTGTATTAGTCACCAAATTAATTTGTTTGTGAAAACTTGTACTTAGGAAAGAACTAGAGTGATTCAGAGATGACATCATTGGCAAGTTTCCCCTGCCTCAACTTAATTTGGTTTGAGGATAACTCATAGTTTGAGGATACATTAAAACTCAATTTTTTTCCTTTCAATCCTTGGCCTAGCTACTGAATACCAACAGATATGCCATGCCATTTGTGGTGTTTACCTGAATAAAATAAGCTGTCAGTTCTTACAAGACTTAGCTTGCCATTAGTTAAAAAATATTAATGCTTGTAGTTTATTTTCCGAGTTCATGTCAGGTACTGCAGGAATTCGTATCTATGAGATTATACAGAACATATAACTTGTAAAATTTATTTCTGCTCTACATATGTTAAAATGGAATTAATCACATATGGAACGAAAAGAAAGGAAGCAAAACGAAGTGATTCAAGATTACTATATTCTATATATGTGAGAAGAAGGAAGGAAGTATGCTGACTATTTCTTTTTGTGTTTATACCAGGCACTAACTTTAGAGGAGATCTAGCAATGACATGAATAGGAGGTTCTGAACATAACTAGATTGTGGGGTGGGGGGGGAAGGGAGGGTTAACATCCCGTTAATATGTGATGTGTGTGAACATCACTTTGAAAAACACATACTTTTTCTCTTACGGAATCTCTAAGATACTTAACCTTCTCCACTTCCCAGTCCCACCTTCAGAAGTACTACATAATGCAGAAGAGACACAGAAGTGGCTTCCTCTGGAGTTTATCAGTGATGCTCCTACATCAGCTGGAGATTTTCCTAGAGAAGTGACACACAAAAACTAGTGCTTCTCTCCTGTTACACTACAGTACTTGTTCTTACAGCACTCCTGCCGTCTTGCTGGCCTGAGACTGTGAAATCCAATGTCTCCTTTTGGCTATGCTGTGACCTACAGAACTGAAGGTCAAAGAACAAATCTAGAAGTTAGAATTCAAAAGTCACTATTAGACAGATTTCTGCAGGTTTGCATATTGCAAAACTCCTTTTTATAATACAACTATATGTCAGCCCTAAATGTCTGTAACAATGTTTTTATTTCTTAAAACAATGTTGATGTCTGCATCAGGGTCTAATTTCTACAATCATTTTAAATATTAACTAATGTCTGGTATAATTTTAAAGCTCTATTTAAAATGTTTATTTACCACATTTTAAATGGTTCCCTTTTGGCATTTTCTGTTTAACTGGCCATCTTGTGTTTAACAGATGATTTCATTAATTATTCCTGAGCTGACATATTTTATAATTCATTTTTTTAAATTTACTTGACTTGAGCTGCACTACAAGTTAATATTATTGCCAAATCTTTATATGCCTCATTTTCTAATTCACCAGTGCTGTCTTTGAGCAGAAGAAATAATAAGAATTTCCACCATAATTAGTAAAGGTTTTTATTATTACACATTGTAAGATACTCATAAAACTATGTTACTTGATTCCAAATGAACAGAGCACACTTGACCACCTTTGTACATCAGACATTGGAAGACAGAGCACAGGAAAGAGAAAAGAATGAAGGGGGAGATTTTTTCAATGCAAATGCTAAACTTAGTTTGGTTGCTATCTTTCAAACACAAATTACCATTTATGTTTATGAAACTTAACAATGCATTTAAAGTTCAGATATTTAATAAATATGAACAGCAGCCCATATTTATTGTGCAAACTACAGGCACTGAATTATTTGCACTATAACTTACTCCTTGAGCAGAATGACACATAAAAACATGATATAAATAAAAAGCAAGACACTGAAATCTTTCTGAACATTTTCTTCGTAGTAGTACTGTAGTTGTGAAAGCAAAAAATAAGCATAGGCATTTTTACTCAAAATACGTAATCTATGAGTTGCTGTGCATCTGAAAGCAAATAATACAGCTGAGAAATATTGTCTTGATGAAAATCACTTAGTTCGTTATGCCATTTTTGGCAACGGAGCATGCAACTTCTTTAACATGCATTCAGTAATGTACAAAAAACCCAAAATACTGGTAACAAGTGACAAAAATACAGAACATTAGCTTGTATATTAAGGCTTTTAAAGGCATGCAAAAATATACAGTGCAATTAATGGTTTCATGCAAGCTTTGGTGTGGTTACAATTTTACATTCATACACATGCTATCATTCACAGATGAGCACTATATCATCATTCATAGATAAAAAAAACACAGACCTACAAGAAAACTACTTTTTAATTTTAGTGGAACATTCCCTAAACCAGCATATTGATGAGAACTACTAAATTCTATATCTGAACATATATATTTAATATTGCATCTCTCTTATCATACACAACCATACTCATACCAAACTGTTTGATTATCTTCAGAAACCAGTAATGGGGATTCATTCTCACTAGTATTTACACATGCAGCAGTAGTAAAATCACTACTTAGAGATGATGGTAGGTTACTGTTATCAGACTTCTGGTTATCAAAAGACTGCTTTTGATCTTTCTGTATAGATTTAACCAATGGGGAAATTGTCTGATCAGCTGTTTTTGATACAGACCTTTGAGGTAATCCACTTATATTACTAACCAATTCAGTGTTAATGGATAAAAATGGCTGGGATAGATGAGCCACAGTAAAAGACCCTGTGCTATCATTGTCAGGTACACCAATTTTATCACTAGACAGACTGCTGAATGAGAAAGTTTTGTCAAGAAAATTTGATCTTCCCATTCTTGAAGTCCTAGACTTGTCAGATTTATATCCTGAGTGATCTGGTTTAACTGTATCAGATAAATCATTTTGTGGAACAAAATTTACAATGTGAGCTGTATAATGAAAAATGTTAGAGGACTGTTGGTGCACACAGTACTCACTAGATGCTGATGGGGTGCTTCTATCAGCTGTAGGTGGTGCTGGATCAATTGATATAGGCTGCCTACTGTCCTTAGATAAAAAATCATGAATGCTTGTCCTTCGAGTAGTTCCTTCCGCTGTAGAAATCACACTGCTTGCACGAGGTAAAGTAGCATAAGGGCTGCAATCTTTTGATTGTCGTTGTGATATATTTGTTTGTATTCTTTCTTTTACTAACTTAGCTTTCCCTTGAGTGCTTGATGAAGATTTTATTGAAGAGCTGGTAAAATAGGTGTCTTCAGTTTTACGAGGGCTTGGCCTTACAAGCTGTTCAGGTTTTGCTGACCTGTTGTCTGAGAAGTCGATGGTGTTTTTCACACTTAATGACCTGATGATGCCACAGCTGGCAGATGACTGCTTCCTTAGTTTTTCTTTTCCTGCTAAATCAGCAGACTCAGATAAACTTTTCATTACTTCATCTAAAAGATTCTCTTGGCTTGACGATTTCGTCTGTCAAAACATATCCGAAGCAATGTATTGTATAATTCTCATTTAATTTCCAATTTTTTATCATGAAAATAAACACCAATTACTGCATATAATTAGTTTGTATGTAACGCTACATTTATTTTAACTGTGTAAGAATAATTAATCCTGGGAAAGTCACAAAAGGTACTTTACCACCTGTATGTAAACTATATACAATTCTGAGCTTTTGCACACATTGGCTTTAAGGAACTAGATTCACATGGAACGCAAAACTATCTGCAATTTATGAGTTACTGTTTCTTGTCTGATAACAAGAAGTTGATCAGTGAATCAACTAATCAGAATTTCTCACCCAGCTGCCCTCTATTAAATAACTAATTAATCAATTTCATAACAATTTGAACAACATGTGCTACTAGTTCTATCTGGAGACTGTTATGAAAGCTTCTATGTTTACTGATCATGGTTGAAAGTCCTTGGGGGAAAAAATCCAATATGCAAAAGCAGGAACATGAGTTTCCTTTTCTATACAAGAGGATTCACCAATCTGGAATTAAATGACTAAAGTCTAGTCCAGGGGTGGGCAAAATATAGCCCATGGGCCGAATCTGGCCCACTAAGGGATTTTATCCAGCCCGCAGTGGGTCACTCATTCCTGGCCAGCCCAGGCATAGGGGCAGCCTGGGCTGCGACGTGTGCAGCTGGTAGCACCGTCTCCCCAACAGCTGGCTGGCGGTCTCCACTGCCATCACTGGACTTGGTCATGCTGTCTAGGCACCGGGGCCCATTAGCCCTGCACCCACTGCCAGATGGAACAGGCAGGTGGGAGGGGTCTCCACGGAGACTGGCCCACGACCCCCAGAGGCAGGCAGAGGTGACCCAAGCAGGGTGTGGGGCCTGAGGCATATCAGCCCATGCGGGGCCCCGCCCCTGTTCTGATCCCACAGGCCCTGGACCCAAAGAAGCCGATGGCAGCAGCAGTGGTGAGGGGAAGGTAGTGAGCGGCTGGATGTGGAGCCACTGCCTTGCTCAGCTCCACACCGCTGCTACTGTGCCTGGCTCTGCGGGGCCCACTGGGTGATTCGGAGATTCGGCTGAATCAATTTGGGACAGTGATTTGAATCACTAAATTGAATCACTGTCCCCAGAATCAGCCAAATCCGAATCCAAAGCAAATACTAGCCGTTTCACACAGGCCTAGAGGACACTACATGTTATGCTTCAGAGTCCTGCTCCAGAGCTAGGCTTTATGTGACCCTTACTCTTGGGCTGTGCTGCACATGATGGCTGCTCCAGGGCCTGGTTACATGCAACAGCTGCTCTGGGATGTGCCACTGTAACCTGGTATGGAGTCAGCGTGGGCCAGAGTGAGCATCATATGTGGCGCCATCAGAGTACAGGCAATCCCTACTTAGCGCTCTTAACTGGTTCCTGAGAAACTGAGCGTTAAGCGAAATGAGCGTTAAGTGAAACTGAAAATATCTGACGACCCCAGATGGCGATTGCAATTGTTTTTAATGACCCAAGATGGCAATCGCAAGCATTATAATGAAACTTGCTGAGTGCAAAGTGAAATCAGGTATCAATTTCAAATGAGCATTATAGTAAAATAACGCTAAGTGAAACAGCGTTAAGCAGGGGTTGCCTATACCCTCTATGCTGCTTGCAGCACCATGGGCCAGATGATAGGGCCCTGAGGGACACATCTGGCCCGTGGGGTTGTATCTTTGACACTTCTAGTGTAGGTCTATGTTGGCATCCAGCTCTTGAAGTGGACTTCAATTACACCAAGTAATAAACAGTTATAGAAGATCGCTTCTGAAAGACCGACTAGCACAAGCCTGGTGACAAGCTTAATATATTTTTCTCCAGGATTTCAATTAAACAAAGCACGTAAGCACTTGTTTGACAAATATTATAGTCCATCTTTCTTCAGCACAGCACTTAAGCACAGTTTTACTTTTACAAATAGGATGGGACTTTCTCATATGCTTAAGTGCTCAAGTGAACAGGGATGGATTTCTGGTCAGATCTATGCAGGTATCGAGACAGGATGTAGGCAGGATTTAGGAGCTTTAGTAACAAAAAAAGGAATCCAGAATAACTCTACGCCAGTGACCAGAGAACCCTGTATGTTCTTAGATTCATTCAGCATCTACATTATAACCTAAAAAGATCCTGAGGTTCATAAAGGTAGGCTTCCACAAATTCAGTGAAGCACCCTAGTCTGAGCAGCTGGGTGCTTTACTCCAGTCTGACTCTGATGTAATTAAGAATGGGCTGGGGTGATGCCTAAACTTCACTTATGTTTCTAAAACATCTATGGCAGGATTTATTAGACACATTCTTGGCACACCTAACTCACACCAAGAGCACTGAGTTCAGTAAAAGCACAGCACCCCCGTTCCTGTCACATGAACAATGCAGCCACAAGAGGAGATAGTGATGATGTCCGCTTTTTACATAACAGTCTAGTGGTTAGAGCACTCACCCAGGGACTGGAGATGTGGATTCTAGACCTCTGTCAGCCTGAGGGTGTTCAAACATCTCCCAGAAGACAGCCTTACCTACCAGACTTTAAAGTCCTGGTGAGGGCACTTTATACCCTTGCTGTTGAAGCTGGACTACTGCAAGCATACAAGAGTCTTTGAGCCAGAAAGAAAATCTTGAAGGAAAGGTTTGGAAGCCATCTGGTCTTTTTTAAACAAATGCAGATATTTCTGGTTTTAACCTCAGGAATGTACAGATCCCAAAAGCTGGATCTAGACCAGAGCAAAATATTTTATGTGGCCATAAATGGCCCTGTTTCCAGCATCAGGACAGTTAAAGAATAAAATTTTATTCCAAATCATAACCAAGTCAAGGGAACTTAATTGTCTTGGCATCAATGATATTGTCAGAAAAAGGATTATATATGATGTAATTGCCTGCAACAACAGGACGCTGGACTTGCTAACAACAGAGTTCCTCTACAGTTCCTATTTCTAGTTTTATCTCTTGTAATGGGAATCGCAAGAATGTTTTAGGACAGCAGGGGTCATTTTTTGGCAGGTGTGCTACAAATTATCTCCATACCCTCCCCAAATACTACTTGGATGCCCTTAAAACCTTACTGAATTAAATCAGCCACATAGAATCAAAACTGAAAATACAAACATATGCAGAAAAAAATTCACATGCATTTTCCACTGTTTATTAAGACCTTAATTTATATTATTAGCAGCTTATTATAATAAAGAATTGAACTAAAATCTGTGTACATGCTTTTTTCTCTGCCAGCTGCTAAAATTAACAAGTAAAATACAATGAAGCACCAAACACTGTACAGAGTTCCTTGGCAGACTCCACATGGGCTTTTTACTTTGATCACTTTAATTTGTCGCTGCTCATTAAAACTGCCAGTTATTAGCATCAAAAGCGCTGTGTGGATGCTGTATAGCCACTCACACATGCATTGCTAAATAACAGCATCAACAGTCAGACAATTTTGTGTAAGTGTCCTCATCTTTCCTTACTTAATGCAGTGGCCAGAGAAGGGATGACCATCTCTAGATTCTTAGGCTTTTAAATGTTTTGTTTTCAAATTAAAGTAGGTTGAAGATCTATTTCCCTTTTAATAAGGGAAAGGCACAGTGACAGTTAAATGAAATACCTGTCATTTGAGCACCTCTGCTAGTCCCTGGTGGGCAGAAATATTTTTCCCCTCTGCAGACTGAGTCAAAATGCCTTATCCCAAAATGCCATTTAGCTCCTACTAAGCATAGTCTTACATATGTTCTGAAATGTTTTTACCCTTTTCTTTCTTGTTAAGCAAGTCTAAGTGTTGCACCTAATAATTAAGCTGACAATGTCTCATATCGTTTAAGGGGGTCTTGCAAATGAAATACACTGGAAGCACCTATTAAATCTGTGCGAAAAATAGGATATTTTGTAGTCTTAAAGCTAAGTTACAATATTTCTGTTTACAAACCTCAGTTGAGGTAATCTTGTTGCTTTCTTCTAAAAATTGCTGCAGAGTAACAACCTCACTCCCAGGAGAACCAGTTTTGATATGCTTTCCTTGATTGTCCAGTGTGTCAGGCATCTTTTGCTGGAGCACAGGACTAGACCTGGTGTGACTTTTCAAATACTGGATGGGACTGCTGCTGCTGCTAGACCAAGCCTCAGGTTCATGAAGCAGACTAAATTCCCCACTGCTGTGGCTTTGTGGTCTGCTTTGGTTGTTAACTGCACCTGCTTTTGGGGTAAACAGTATTAAGTGTTCTGTAACATAAATTACATGAACATTGTTAAACAATACATTCTGAACAATACCTGGACTACTATTAAAGATATTCATAATACTTGTTACCCGTGTTTCTTTAAAATGTTGAAGAATCTAGTTTTCTTCCATAATTCAAATCAAGCAGTCTACTATAAGTTTTATACAATTTATTTTCCTAGACTTACCTGTTGCAGCTTTTTAACCTGAATTTTCAGGTTTTCAAATAAAAGAACATCCTTCACTTGAAATCTGTTTCTGTCTCCATAGTACTAGATTCAAACTGGTACAATACAGGATTTGTTCACATATGTAAGTATATATTTGTCATCTCCTTATTATGTGATCTCTTATACAAATAAGACACCAAAAGTGGAATATGAAGAAAAAAATCTGTCAATTCTTCAACAAGGTTTAAAAAAATATATATTTCAGAAGTGATGTTCCTAACCAACTACTTCCCTGATGTTGCACTAGCAGGACTATGGCAATGACCTCATCTCTGTCCACCCCTTCCCCCAGTTTTATTTATGGCTTGGTATAGTGTGTTCTTTGTGTTTTGAGTAATGAATCTGGTAGCTGTGTGTGATAATTTGAAGTGATAATAATTCTGGTACTCTCTTGGGTAAACAAGTGCTAGAAAAACACAGGGGATTGGATTCAGTGGCCCAGGAAGCCCCTTCTAGGTCTGTATTCCTTATAATGTCAATTTTAGTTTAATATGATTGGCTACTTACAGACACGAAAAAAACCCCAAACCAAAACCAAAACAGTACTTTACTTTTAAGCTCAGTGTGCCCCCATGCCAAGTGCAGTGAATGCCCAGAAGAGGTATTGCGTTAGTTTGACTCATCTTGCCCAACATTTGTATAGATCAGGTGTTCCAGCAGGACTTTTTGGCATTTTACCTAATAGCCGATTCAAGCAGCTATTAGATAAAAGCACCAAAAAGCCCCTCTGAAGCACCCAATATATACAGACGCTAGGGAGCCAAGTTGAACTAATGCGCTTCCTTTTCTGGTAAAGCACTGTTTTTTCCCCACATTTGTCAGCATCCATAGTGACCTAAAAGCAGAATACAGCAATAAGTACAAAAAAAAGTCCTTTCAACTTTTAACGTTTCTTATGGGAACAGTGCCAAAATTTATGTTTAATAATATAATATGTGTATTATAACTCTTGCTAGTTCTAAATAATGTAACTACATTTTAAGATAATCAATAGTTTATATTAGAAATTGTTGATGTGCTACATACAATCTTGGATGCCAACTACTTCAAGGACCTTTCATAGTAGAAACTATCAAACCCATTAAAGCCAAAAGAAATGAACAAAGCCAACAAAATCCTGCACTAGCATTCATCCCTACATTTCTCAGCAAACAGACATAATCCAGAAAATATCTATCAACTGTATTACAAGCATTCTTATTCATATGAGCTTATGGGTACTACTCTAACATGTACAGTATTCTCCAGCCAATAGCAAATACAAAATCTTGTGGAGTGTCCATCACAAACAGTACTAAAATGGTTTAAAAAAATAACAGAGGAAATACTGGGAAAATTACTAATAAAATGGTAATATTATCTAATTTTTAAAGGCAAAGTTCGACATATTTTGAGGGTGATTAATAAATATATTTTGAAGCCATTTCAGTTAGTTTGTGTTGTACATTTTACAGATTTTACTGCAGTAAGATTCCAGCAGCACATGCATGCTATCCAACAAATTAAGGAGACTTACTTATTTGTTTGAAGTATTATTGAATTAAAATTCATTTTGTGGTTAATATTTATTGATATATTTCTTTTCTATTTTGATTAGGTTTGTTTAGACATAATTTCAAATTAATATATTGTAATTGCTTCTACTTTGGTATTTACTACAAGCATGTAAAGTTCTACATTGTTTATATTCATCCCTAATTTAGAAAATGAAAGGCATAAATGTTAAGAGAAAGACGTGCTATGAATTTTATACAGTAGAGACCATCTTACAAATGAAATCATGGAATGAAGCATATATGTAAATTCACCTACAGCATACCTTTGACATCATGGAGAGAAGCATTATTATTGCTATTGCTAGTGGATGTTCTGCCACTATCAAGGCTGGCTGGTCTGGAAGCTAATTAAAAAAAATCAGGAGACAGCATGATAAACAAAATTTTAGCAGATGACACTACCTTTACATTCTGATCACAGAATGCTCTGAAGCAGGTATCATGCACTTTGCACAGGCTGAACATGCCCACTGTGAACAAAGTGTTGTTTCTTACAGATCAGACAGCGAAGGGATTTCCAGGCAGTCCAAGAGGACACTTTAGAAAAGGGCACTACAGGAACAGTAAGGTAACAAGGAAAAGAAAAATAGAGTGCACGTTTAGAACTGAGTAAGATTTATTAGTGGGAAACCAGGATTTCATAGATGAACAGAACGGCATGCAGAAAGCTGCGTGTGATTACGTCACTTACAACAGATCTGACAAGGAACCCTGCACATTGTTGAAATGCCACGAACAGGAGCAAGAGCATCTGCACAGTTAATGTCCTGCACTCCTATCCAATACAAGGGAAATAATTGCATTAATACTTTCCAAAATGTTAAATCAAAATACTTTATTGATGTTTTGCTTATAGTCATTTAAATGTTTTTCATAAAGTAGTTTCAATTTCACTTATTCTAATTACTTCTATTTTAGCTCTCACTTTGCATTTTTTACTCAATGAACATATGAAGGAATGAGAAATTTAGACTTTAGTGAATCATTTCTTTTAGATTGAAGAGGAATCTAATTAAGTCAAAAGTTCTCTATTTCATAATTAAATCCATATAAATTTTAAAATGTACAATACACTTGGATCCTGTTCAGATGCACTTTATAGATATTTCCTATTAAAAATATACAAGTTAGCTGAAAAATTGCTCTACAGAGAAAGGAGGGAAGTATTAGGTTTGAAGAAATGATACCACAGAGTTAAGTGATATGCAAATTCTAGAAAACATGCTCACTTGTAATGTTGCCATTCACTGTTTTTGTGCAAACTTCTTTAGCATTCACATAATGTATCCTTAATTTAGTACTTTATTAAAGTTCACATCTTACCATGAACTCTTGATCCTGTACTAGAATCATCACTAATACCTTGTGGACTTACATCTTCAAAGGACGTAGTATCTACATGTAAAAGACAAAGCAGGGTGTTAAATAAAATTAACTGAGAAAAGGTAATTTAAAAACTGTCATCTCTAAAATGTAATGAAATAATTATTTTAAATCCATTCCATCTTTACTTATGTAGCACTTCTGTAGGAAAAAAACAAAAACCCCTGAAGTATTTTACATTTAGAACAATTAAACCCATTCAATTACTTCTTATTACTGAAATTTAATCTTTCAGGTTATTAGCTGCTGAGGAATGTAAAACATGAAGGAACAAAACCATGATTCATAAAAAATCAGTGTTACCAACATAATCACATCACGGTGCAAAGAGCTTCTACTTATACCTTTATTATTTAGCAACTGCTTGGATCTGAAGCCTGTAGAAGAGTTGACAGTTGCAAAGTTGATAGCTGTAGTAGAGAAGGCCATAGCTCCCAATTCTTTTCTCCTTTTACCCGTAGATATATCATCAGGACCCTCCAGATGCTCAGAACTACCTGTCCATTGTCCTCCTGCTAGGACCATGGACTGCACCAGGTCATTCATGGCTGGGATGCAAATGAAAGCAAATGAATCAGCATGGTCAATGTATTTGTTTTCATTCTTATTTCGTATTGCAAAATGTTTGATATTTGTCTAAGCATTAAAGCATATTGAATACTGAAAGCTACAAACACAGAATCATCCATGTTATGACATGCAATCAGCTCAATGAATGAAAAGTGTTAAGCACCAAAGATTTCTTTCAGTTCAGATATGATTTTTTCATTTTATTAGGAACAACTGCCATGCTTGTGCTACAATGATAGGCAATGTATGAAGCTTTGATAAGGTGTTTTACAATGACAAATGGAATGAAAAAGGGTAAAATGGGCAGAGGTGCTAATACAGTTTCAGTGTTGGCAATAGCAAGGGGGTATTTATTCAGTGCTGGTAACTTTATTACTGCCAGAATACTGTGTTTTTTTATTATATGATACTATGTAAAAGGCTGAGAAAAGAAATGGCATTCATCTTTATTGTACAATGCTATTTCTATCCCGTCATTTAAAAAAAACAAACCCCAGATTATTTTGGTAGGAAAAAAATATGACAAATATTTTAAGAGCAACAGACCTTATATCCTTGCACTATTTTTCAATCAAAAGATTCTTTAATAAAAAAAAATAAGATAATTAATTAGAATGATTACAAAAAGCGGAATTTAACTAAAATTTCAAACTATCTAAATTTATCAAGTGCTCTGTGAACTTATATGCACATATATGCACAATGTGTATATATAGTAAATATGTATATAAATACATGTAATCACAATACATTGAAAATATGTATGTGTATATGTAAGTGTGTATATATATTATATATAAGAAGTGAGCATCGCATATTTTATTATATATTTATATTAAGTATATTAGTATATATACTTATACCAATATGCTTATACTAATATATACTATTCATATTTATACTTAATATATATACTTATCTTAAGCATATATATATAAATAAGGTTTTGAAAAAAATGCTCCAGCTCCTTGTTATATAGCAGCAGGACTTGCACCTTGCAAAATCAGGAAAATACAGCGCAGTCCGGGGGAAAGGTTAGTGAAAAATTAGTAATGGAAGCCAGTGTAGCCATTTAAGAGAAGCTGAACTGTCATAAAATCTTACACATGGAGCGACGGTAGAAGGCCTTCATTTTGTCTTTTTCCTTCGGTCTGTTCCTCAAAAAGGGCAGTCTTTTCAGTGCAACCACTTTTATGTCATAGCATGAGGAAAAACGGAAACAGGGAAATGAAAGAAAAAAGGGAGAAGAACAGATGGAAGTTAAATGTTGAAACTAAGGACAGAAATGAATGTTGAGTTTCAGCTATGAATACTATGCTAAGAACTATCATTTTCATGCTGCTGCGTGACAATGAAATATGAAAATTATACTATGAAACCTTTAATATACTCAGAAAAGCACTGAAGACAAAGATGAGGAATGCAATATACTTTGAAAGTTCTAATCTCCCAAGTTCCTGAAAAAAAACAAAAGGAACTTCTCTGCAGAGAATTTGTATAAATTAAGTAACAAATTTTCTTTGAATGTGAACATTTTTTTGAAAATTGACTAATTTGTAATATTTATAAAATATCCATTTTGAAGTGTTTGTATCTTATTACTTGCTACTTATAACATCAATGCCATTTCTAATTTTGATTTTCTACCTAATTTACTTGTATCCTAAATTTTTAACAGTATTTACTCATTATGTTTTGTACCTATTAATATCTCTCCCTCTTTCATTTTTGCTTATACACTTCTTTCTAAGGTACATATGTTCAAGGGATTCATGGAGTGTAGAATGTTGTAGTTATTTCCTAGAAAAATCCACTAGTCTATGAAATCTATGCTGGTAATCAAGATTTATTGGCTGATATGGTACCATACCAAATGTCTACTGGAAACAAGAACCAAACAGAAGATCTAAAAACAAATATACACAAAAACCAAAACTGGGGGTGTAGTTCGACACAGACGAAGGAATCAGAGACAAAATAAAATAATATATGTAATGTCTGCAAACAGCATGAACATTACAATAAATATTATAAAAAGCAAAAATCACAAGTTACTCCTGTCTTTTGGCTGGACTTCTCTGCAGCAGTAACTTGTTACAAGCAGACATAGCCAAACAAAGAAGCCACATGCAAACAATGGTAATGTAAAGACAAATCTCAGACAGAAAGGGTCTTAGAAATTATTCGTAGGTGCTCATGTATGTACAAGCCCTAGCTTCATTTGTGATGAAAAATGCATCACAAATGAAGCATATGTGATGCAAAGCCCACCAGCTCAGAAAGATCTACAGGTTTTTGCTCTCTGAGTTTTGTGGACACAGATTTTGTCATTAACATTAGTATTTTTGTTGAAACAATGACATGCCTACATAGCATTTTTTTAAATATACATTTTCCACATTTTCAGACACTTTTGCTTCTACATTTCTCCCTACAAAGGGTGCCTATATCTGTGTTTGCTCTATATTTTTTTCAGTGTAAGGAGTGGTACTTCAACAGAGAAGTCAAATTTTCTAATTTTCATAATGAATTTGTACAGTATTTCCAATATAGTTTCCTATAAGAATAAATTAATATTAGATTTATGCAAAATTAAAACAAAAAACTACTAGATGAAATAAAATGTACCCACCTATCTTTTACCAAAATGGTGATGAAAAAAATTACCTGCCACAAGTGATGAGGAAATGTTTTTGCATTTAAATGGATGCTGCTAAGTACTTTTTAATCTATTAAAATCTTTCTTTTAATCTCTTTTGCATATCAAGGCAAGACTGTTTTTGGTCTTGCACAGGAATACACAACTGGAGAGGAGGTAATGAGGGCAGCCATAATATGGCAGGCAGTGTAATTATCACAGTTCCAAACCAAATTTCCAAAGGAGAACTGACTAGCAGCTAAAGGAAGATCATTAGCCATGTTTCCTTATCACCTTCGGCTCAGCTGAGAGGACAATGTACCATGTACCTATGAATTTTGAGAGAATTTCTGCTGCACACAACCAGAACCATGAGACCATATGGATTCAACTAAACTTCATTTAGAGGTCTCGTCTGCAACATGACTCCGAAAATCTAGCCTGAAATATTACAATAAAACCAAAAGGCAGCATATTCTACAACTTCCATTAGACGAGTAAATGAAATATAGTTTTATACCATTAAAACAATCAACATAAAGAAAATGTTCACAATTCCAAATTACAAAAGTGTTTTGACCAGAGAGAAGTTGCAAATCCCTAATACAAGCCAACTTTTTAGACCCTGACATGGGTCAGAATTGGAAGAAGAACAGGAAGCATTGTGACCTACATAGGAAAAAAGTATAGTAAATATGTTTTCAATATTAGATTGCTAAAAAAGGTAGAGAGGTTAAATCCTCCATAAAGAAATCACATTTTCTATCTACCCCTGTAAAGGGATACAGTTTTATTTCGCTGTCTGCCAAAAGAATGCATACAAAACCAACAGACTAATTTGTAACAGAAATATAAATAACCAGTTTTAGATTGGTTTTCAGGGCCAATAAGTCAGAAGTAGATAATTATGTCCTTTTTCATTCACTGTCACCAATCTGTTGTAACCCCAAACAATTCAGGCTCCTTATAGTGCTTATTTTCTATAACTTTTCATCAATCCCTTGGTAAGTCAAAGATTTTAAGAAAGAGGGTTAAGTACCTGTGAACAGTAGTTGCCACTGTCTTCACATGCAAGGCTAATGGCATCACAAAGTCTAGCAATATGAAACATTGTGTACTGGCCCAATGTCCTCTGTCTGAGCCTCTTGCAATAAAAAGTTCCTCTATTAAAAGGAACCCTTTTCAGGTAGAATTTTGCTAGCACTGCTTCACAATTAGTTATGTGTTCTTACAGAACGAAACCTACCTATCTAAGCGTTTTAATCGCTATACTTTTCTCTCTCTCAGGACCAAGTGAGGAGGACATTGTTTTGATCTTTCCTAGGTTTCAGAAACTATTATGGAACTGTGGATCAGGCAAGCATAAAAATACTGTCCTTTTTTGACTTCTGACTATGTCTGTCAACTCTCAGATACAGATACTACAGAGGAAAGGGGCAGGCATAGATCTTCAGGTGGTCTTAGAATGCCCTGATTAATTGTAGGGATTACAATTACACCACCACTCCTGCAGGTGATGATGCAGGCCCACAACTGATAATTAATCTGATGTTTTAAACTGAAAGGTGGAGTGGAGGGAGGAAGAGTCAAACTTCCAAGTCCTGATGTCTCTGCACTTTAAAGGGCTTCTTTCCTCTACATTTTGTTCTCACTTCCCTTGTCAATGCTGTCTTGGTCAGTAGTAGAAGAGAGGCAGAGAGGCTATAGGAAACCTTTTGCCTACTGATACTGAAAGCTAGCAGACAGCCGCTAAACAATTGGGTAAGGTAATCTAATAAAAATTCTTGACACACAACTACTGAGTCTTTACAAACAAAGTACTGTGGCCAGGGTCTGGAACGGGCTCCCAAGGGAGGTGGTGCTCTCCCCTACCCTGGGGGTCTTCAAGAGGAGGCTAGATGAGTTCTTTCCTGCTTATGCAGGGGGTCGGACTCGATGATCTATTGAGGTCCCTTCCGACCCTAGCATCTATGAATCTATGAATCTAAGTATGAATGTATTCAAATCAGGTATAGGCTACGAGTGGTCAATGGTTGAGTTACTTCAAGTTATTACCTGACCATTTTTAGCCTCTATAATCCTAATAATTAGTTGTTAATAATTTAATTATAGCAGTTTTTTTTCCAAATGAAGTCAATGTATGACATTTCAGTGGATTTTAACTACAGGGAAATTCTGAAAAGCCTGTGTAATTCCATTTTTAAGATAATTTGGAAGGAAAAGACAGACAAAGAAGCAACATTTAATACAGGAACACAGGCCTGGAAGGAGCTGCCTGGGCGATTGACTGTAGTTTCCTCTGTTTGCAGGCAACTATTTACTCAAGGGATCCCCCAAAATCATCACTTCAAACCTTCACAGGATTACAAGGCACAAAACCAGAAGCAAGATACAAAACCATTTCAAATTAATTTTAAATGATAAAACAATAGATTAACTTCTAAATTTCAAAAATAATATTCTCTACACGGAGTAGTAGGTATGGTATATTTTTATATACAAGAGAGAGATTGAGTCCCTGATAACTTGACCTGAAGCTTAATAATAAAGAACAAGAGAGTTCTCTAGTTTAAGATCTAGGGCTTCAGCAGTTCTTTTCTCACCAAGAATAATCAGATTAGAATACTGACATTTGAACCAGTGAACTGCCAGGAGGTGAGGAAGATAATGATACTTCCTCTTGAGGATTCTAATTCTAAAATCTCTTAATCTTCTGAAACTAATGTGAGAGAAAGGTGGGGGCGGAGAGAGAGAGCGTGAGAGAACAGCATTTGAGAAGACAAAGTCTGTTAGAGATGAAGATCTAACAGTTGATATTCCCTCTTCAGCTCCTTTGCAGGAAAAAGGTCTCTAGATCTTCTGGACCCCTAATACTCAATGGCTTTAAGATCCTAGCACTTTCCATAAAGTAAGAAAATTCCTTGCTCACACCTAAAGAAAAGAAAGAGGACAAAACTTTCATCTACCATCAATCTCACTTTTTGCTATTTACATAGAATGTAATAAACTCAAATAAACAAAAAAGTGGGGATAAAAAGTGGATGATGTGGTTCCACACTTTCATAAAGAACTCCATTTAAATACCTATTATTTTCTACTTTCAGCATTGTCAGCACAGGTTTCTATTCTTAGGAGATTCACCACAAGTACAAATCTCTAAGAAGCTAGGAATGAGAGGTTTTATTTAACTCAGGAGTGTCAAACTCACTTATGGCTCCAGCCCATATGTGAACCCTAGGATTCTTTGCACGCCAAATCCAGCCCAGGACACGGGGCAGCTGCTGTGGCCACTGTGTTTGGGGCAGCAGCACAGTGGGCTTTGGTGGGGGTCAGGAGCCTGGGGCAGAGGTCTGGTGGAGAAGGAAGACAAGCAGACAAGACTCTTGAAGAAGACTCCAGCCAAGAACCCTTCAAAAAGTCCAACCAAGAGCCCTTCAAAAAGTCCAGCAAAGGCACCTCAAAGTAGTCCTTCTAAATCAATATGATTGCTATTTACAGTATAAATACATTGATGTAGCTATATTACTCATCTATAATTGATTGAGTAAAAAATTCTGGGTTATTTTTGGTGAAAATAGGGTACTGGGACTTGGTTCAGGAACCAATTCCCCATTTATAACATTGTTCCTATGGGAAAATTGGTTCTGAGTTACGGCGTTTCAACTTAAGACGCGGTTTTCAGGAACCAATTGTGTTGCAAGTCCAAGGACTGCCTGTACTGCCAAGTAGACACATTCACAAAGCACCTGATTTACAATGAATCAACAGCTAATGCAAAAGATTCTCTTGTCAGAGACCATGTTACCAATTTCTCATTAATCTTTCTTTTCTTGTACCCTTGTGACAAGGTATTTAGCAGAATTTGCAGATTTATTGGAATCTGAGATGGCTATGCCATGAGCGCTTCTGCTATAGCCTCAAACTCTCGACCTCTGCTTCTAGCTGCTCACTCCAGTGTCCACGCCACTGGAGTGGGGTTTCTCATTAATGAATTTATGGAAGACTAAGCGGAGATAAGGTCCTTTAATAACTCACTAACATCATATCTGAGGGGAGAATCATTTCCTTTAGTAAGGACAAAGTAACTGAAGGAAAGCAAATCAAAATACACAAAATACAGGCAAGAAAAAGTGTTTTTTTTAAGCTGGATCAGGTTATAAAGTATTTCCTTTAAGGCCCCTAGCAGACATTCAGAAAACGGTGCAATGGAAGCTGAACTGTGACCCCAACAATCATGCCTCCTGCCATGCTACACATACATGGCAGGAGACATGACTTGGGATTGTCACAACCCAAAGTTGTGGATTTTTGATTGTGTGTGCTTCGGCACCGCTAAATTATGTCCCCGCCAAATTGCAGCTCTTTTGCACGACGGAGTGTTCTGTTGTTATAGAGAACCCGCGTGCAGAAAAGTGTTTCCCGCTGTTTTGTAGCCTTCTTTGCATTGTGCATTTCTCTTGCATTATGATGATGCACGCTGCAAAGGAGTTCCCGCCATTTGTATTAAGATTTGAGCCACATTATTGGCCGGTCTTAATTTAGGCACACGTGGCGGCT
>NW_005841998.1:1114286-1130182 GCF_000455745.1 Alligator sinensis | reverse complement strand
GATTCACTCCGGGGTCAAGGAACCGAGTTTATTAGAGTCCTCCACCGAGAACTCAAGCGGAGCTGAGCCTGGAAAGCTGACCAGCCTACACCACGACCACCTGGGGTGTAAGTAAATAATCTTTTCAATCAACCATTACGCCTCCGTGACTGATTCTAGCTTGAGCGTACTACTCCACCCCGCGACTTTTCTCCGGCCCCGCGTGCCCGGGCTGCCGGCCACAGCCCGCGTGCACACAGACGGGCCCGGCTCGTGCCCGGCGAGGATGGGACCGGGAGCCGGCCCGCACAGGGATCTGATCTCCAATCCCTCATAATACCATACTGCTAGTGTCTCTCCAGCTGAGAGATCTAGTCAGCTGACTGGGGCTCTGAGGTGTGGGAACACATGGAGGCTTTGGGACTGGCCACACATGCAAAAATTATGACGCGATGGGAACTATCCACAAAGTTATTCCACATTTTTAAGCAACAACTCTGTGGCTTATTTTCTGTTTTACTGTGCCATTAACTGAATGAATGTGTGTCCAGGTTACCACTTAAGACATGATTAACTGGATAATCACATGTTAAGTGTAACATCTGCCAGGGGCTTTAGAGACATATACCCTTTGGTAGTTTCTTAATGAGAATACACTAAGAGTTTTTAGCATCGTTTTTCAGTGGAAGCATTGCCTGTAGGTCCAAAAGAAGACCATTCAGCTTTTTTTCTATCTGCTTCTTTCCTTCCACAAATCAAAACAATTCATAATAACAATCTACTACTATCATAACAACCCTAAAGACCTAATGCTTATGTTATTTTTTCTCCACAAAATAGTCCTTTTTTTCTTCTGGGATGTGCTTGGAGACAGTAGTCACTTGCTGCAGATAATCTAAGGAGAAACTGGACACCCTTTCTAGGTGAAAGACACAGCTGAGAAACTTGCAAGAAATTAGAATTAGTGATCTAGTAGGACTGGTCTGTTAGAGATAACAACTATAGATCCAGTCCTATTAATTAATCTACTAAATTTTGTGCCTTCACTTACCATAAACATTATACCAAAGTATTTGTCTTCTATGCCAAATGGAGAAGAGCACTCTTGCTTCTCAAATTTTACAACTTGAATAATGGAAACAATTAACAGCAATGATCCTCCAATCTATTATCTTCTTTAAAAAAATCAGTTCAACTTTTAAATTTCCTTAAAAGTATCCAAATATTACTCACCTTTATAACTTTTTTATTTAAGTCTGTGGAGCAAGCTCTAAGACCAAAACCCAGAATGAGGGGTTTTAAGGTTTAAGAACATTCTTAAGAGGGATAACTAGAATACCAAATTTTAGTTCCCTTGTGATCTGAAACTACTGAAATACTAAACTTACTAAAAAGGTAAGAATTATAATAGAAGTGTACATTGATGCTTATAAATATATACTCAATACCACAGTAGTGAAATGAATCTGTTAAATAATCAATAAATGCAACTTGTTAATATGAGTAGGAATGGCATCAAACTAATTGGTTGCCACTGAATTTTTCATGATTTAAATTATTAATGAGCAACAATAGAAACAAGTATATGGTGCACAAAATAGGCCACATGCAACCTAACCGCTAAGACAAAATGGCTTGGTCAAGGTTAACAGATTATCTGACAAAATCTGATCTTCCCACACCTCAGCATACATCAGTCTCTCTCAATCTTTAGAATCAGTAGTGATCCAGATAATTTTTATTGCTTATCTCTATCCATAATTTTTCAAATTCCCTATTATACTGTCACCAAAACTATCAAGGGAATTAAGGAGGAGCAGTTCAGCGGCACACAATCTTTATATAGCAGCTAAGGGATGTTAGTGTGGACACAGTATGAAGAGACACTCTCAAGAATGGAAGAAATCACATGTGAATGAAAAAAACACAGTGGGAAGGAAATAAATTGGGGGAAAAGGTGTCATCTGCATTTCTCAGATACTGCAGAGTTAATGTTTTTATTCAGATTCACAGAAATGCTAAAAAGGAAAAAATATCTAACACTCCTGGGCTCTAGATCAGCAGTTTTCAACCTGTGGTCTATGTCTACAGGGTCTGTGAAAAATGACTGTGATCAATCAAAAGTATGTAAATACACATAGTTACATTCAAAGAAATTCAAAGAACCTCCATTCAAAAAAATTTTAGGGGTCTGCAAATGGAAAAAGGTTGAAAACCACTGCTCTAGATCAGACAAAATTGAAGTCCATGAATTTTGTCACTATCTTAAGGGGTGCACAATCAAGATCTCTTAACATCACTTTAAAACAATTATATCAGATTTGAACTTTTATAGGCACCTTTGAGGCTTTACCCACCTCTGAAAGATGTTTAACCAAACAATCTCAAACTAAAAACACCTTCATTTTTTTTTTTGCAAGTACTCACTACTGCTCTTTTTAGTCCCCAGCATCTGGCCATCTTCAAGAGAGTTTGAACCCACTGACGAACTATCTTGACTGTCTTGATGGGGTAGCTGAAGAAATCCTTCACTGGATTCTGAACGAGTTGGTGTAAGAGTCAGAGACTTCAGACGCTCTCGATTAACATCTTTTTTAGATTTTATCAACTTCCGCATTTTTAGAGTAATCCAGTTTCCCCTCCTAATATAAAAAAAATTAAATCCATTACTGAATTTATAATGCATTACTTTAATCCTTATACACTGTATAATTAAATAATATTTGCATGTGTATTTAACTACAGGATAAGGGTGTGCTGTTGCTCCCACTGAAGTCGAGGATAGTCTCATGATCCAGTTTGAATGGAAACAGAGCCAGGTCTTTAGCAAATTAAAATTTGTGTTTATGCTCATTTTCACAATATATTTGGCAGTACCTTCTTGGTGGAGATGGCTCATAAAATTTATACTGATCCATGATCTTTTCTTCCAATTTCTCCTTTTGCCGCCTCAACTCATTTAACTTGTCACTGTAAACAGAAATGAACCACAATTGATATTTCAAGAGTATGATTATATATCTGTATGCTTATATTATGTTGCATATTCTTTTACATTTTTTTATTACCTAAAAGCAGATTCTCTTTCAGGTGGGGAATAAACGGGAGCAGCATGTAAACTGCTAAGAAACAAGAGTTTCTAAATCATAAAGGAGGAAGAAAGGTAAAACAGAATTTATATATATAAAAAAAGTAATGGCTAAATAAAAAGATTTTTAAATCTTTTATGGGCCATCCAATAGATTTTAATATGGTTTCATATTGCACCTTATTCACACTGTGTCCATAAATGGATATAATAAATGAGTGTTTTAAAAACAGTGGGGTGAAAATATTGTAACTGTGTGCTGTAATGTTGTGGCAGGAAATGTATGAAACAAGCATTTTTTGTGATATTTTTTATTGGACCAACTGTATGGCTAGGAGAGAGGTTAGACATAGGGTGGCCATTGGTCCTGTCTTATATCAGACTGTCCTGTTTTTATTTAAACCGCTGTCCTGCCTGTCTCTAAATAAGGAACAGACTGCAAAAAGTCCTGGTTTTCACTTAATTGGTAGAAATACATGTCAACCAAAAGACAAGCTTTTCTCACGTCTGAGGAAGTCTGATATAATTCTAAGAAAGGGCAGGTTGTGCCCAAATGCTTGTTGTCTAACCTCTCTCCCAACAGTACAGTTGGTCCGATAAAAGATACCAGAAAAAAAAAAAAAACCTTGGCTGTTTTCATGGGAAGATCCAAAATCACAGTGATGGGGGTGCTGCCATGCCCACTTTGGCTGTATGGCACATGCACAGTGAAGAGAGGTCTTAGTTCTTAGCGCATGCGCCACACAGCCAAAGGGGGAGAGGTCACAATCCCTCATTGTGATCCTGGATGCCAGTGATCTCAGAACTCAATGGCATGTCAGCCTGGAGTCTGCATGGAGCCCCTGTTTTCAGCTCTGGAGCTTGCTACTGTCTGCTCTTCCCCTTCCTTCTCCCACATCATCCCCAAATTCAGCAGCAGGGGAAAAGAGGGTCTGAGCAGCAGCAGTGCACAGTCCCCAAGGTTCTGTGAAAGTAGGGGCTGAGTTGTCACTACTTACGCTGCTGCTCATCTTTCTCCTGCTACGGAATACAAGAAAGGGTGAAGGAGAAAGAGGAATAGCAAAGAGCAGCAGGCTCTGGAGCTGAAAACAAGGACTTTGGGCAGAGTCTGTGCTGCAAGCTCATGGAACTCACAGCACATGCAGAGCTTCACATCACTGATACATCGGTGAGTGATGCGCAATCAAAGCAAGGCGCAACTACACTGCTGCATGCCTCATTGCCACACCCCTGGCTGTTTTAGTAATGCACATTTCCTTTAGATGGCCTCTGAGGCCATCTACATGATAAACTTACCATGTTCCAGAACACTATCCTCAAGAACACTGGGCAGGCTGGAATTAGGATAGCTATATCCACATAGCACCAGAGGCAGGTTAATTGGTACCATCACTCAGTGGCAGCTGGCTCACTTGAGGTGCAGACAGAAGTGCAGCTCCTGGGTCCAACTCACGGTGATTCACAGAAATCACCATGAGTTAGTCCGACCCTCCCAATCCAACAGAAGTTAGCTGTTATATTGGGAGGGTGGAGGATCAGTTCCAATTTGGAGGTGATCCAGGGAGACAGGCTGTGTCTATCCCTGGCTCCATTCCCCCACCCCCAGCTCCACTGCTGTCTCTGAATGGGCAGGGGGAGAAGGCAAGGGAGGGAGGTCATTTTGGGGCTTTATCAGCCCTGTTGGAGTGGGGGGACAGGTAGATTGAAGCCCCCACAAAGGTGAGGGGCTCCAATCCACTGCCCACCCACTTCAGAAGGGCTGAGAAAACCCCAGAAGGGACCTCCCACCCCTGTTTTCTCCCCTTCCCTTAGAGAGAGAAGCTTGGGATGGGCTCTGCTGTAGCCAGAGCAGACAGAAATTAATGCAGTCATTCCAGTAGGGAGCAGCTTCATTTGAGCCCTCATACAATGAGGGTTAATTTCTTATGCAATTGGAGGGCTCTGCAGCTGTGCTCTTCTGTCTGGGCATGGCTTCAGCTTTCAAGGGGCTGATCACACAACAAATATAATTTCTGTCTGTACTTTCGAAGCAGTGCACGGAAATGGCGAAGACTGCTTCTGGTTCAGGGAGCAGCCTGCTTAACATGATTGAGGAGATTGTTTTAGAACACAATAAATGTACCCTGTAAACATGGCCAAAAAGAAGCAAAAATTTTCTGCTGGAAAAAAGCAACAAAAATATCAAAAGA
The DNA here is from genome assembly GCF_000455745.1 of Alligator sinensis. NCBI lineage: Eukaryota > Metazoa > Chordata > Crocodylia > Alligatoridae > Alligator > Alligator sinensis. The sequence goes on along the minus strand of NW_005841998.1, from coordinate 1,124,926 downwards.
CCCTAGAATCTCTGATTGAATCATAGAAAGTAGGGCTTGAAGGACCCCCAGGAGGTTGTCTAGTCTAATCCTTTGCTCAAGGCAGGATCATCATTGTCTATACCATTCCAGATAGATGTTTGTCTTACATGGTCCTAAAAACTTCCGAAGATGGGGATTCTATAGCCTCTCTAGGAAATCTTTTCCAATGTTTAACCTTCATAGTGAGACAACACTTCCTAATATACAACCTAAATTTCCCATGTTGCAGTTTAAGAACTCGTCTAGTCCCATGCAGCACCAGACAATAGTCTATACCCATCCTCTTTAAAACAATCCTTCAAGTATTTGAGAGATTCCCAAAACTTTTCTCAGTCTTCTCGTTTTCAGACTAAATACTCCCAGTTCTTCCATCCTTTTCTTACAAGTCATGTTTCTAATAATTTTTTGTTGCTCTCTGCTGGGTTCTTTCTAAACTGAAGTGGAAGGATGAACCAATACTATTAATTAGGCGTTTATACCATAAATAAATATTGTTATGCTATTTTTTTTAGTTTAAAAAAAAAAAACAACTTTACAAATTTTTTAGATAAAACATAGCTAAAGAAATTGAGTTATATGTAAAGAAAAATTAGGGAAATAGGTTATTCTTGTACCAAATAAAAATGTAGAAGGTGGGTTTCTTTAATTTGCATCTATATTAACCCAACTGTAGTTGTCACAGTGTTGAACAGCAGTTTTCTAATTATTGGTACCCACATGTACTGTCTTTGTTCAACGTGGAAAAGATCCTTGCTTTCCATATTCTGCTCCAGTAACGTCCTATTCTGTAGCATTAGTGTCTGAATTTGATCCAGCAGGTGTCTGTTTTCTTCCTCCAGGTTTCCTTTAAGCTGGCTAAGCAACTGTTAAAATATATAAAACAGCACTTAAGTATAAAACTTAGCATACCACCTAATTTTCTGGAGTTATCTAGAAAACATTATCAGAATTTACAAAGAATTTAATGACCCAGACACAATAGACAGAAAAATAAAAATCACTTGATCAATGCGTGCCATGATAAAAAAAGTTCAATTGATATGCTAGGTAGATGGGCTAGTTAATTTAACTAGCATATCCATTTTAATAGAGAAGAAAATATAACAGTGGGAGTATAGGCTATTTCTGCCCCAATTTTTGACTATTGCCTATGGAGCATATAATACAATACAAACACACAAACAGTTTTCCTTCATTTTTATTTAAGTTTAAGCTCATTACGTCATTGCACCAAAACACTGGAGCCAAGGCAAAGTAAGTTACTTGTAGGGAAACTGAAGAAACTTTAAAGTTGTCTCTGTAACAAGGAATTCTGAAATTCCTTCTTTCTGCAGAGTCTCTTAAGAAAACGAAACAAAACAAAACAAAACAAAAAACCACCACTCAGTTGGAACTGGTATCCCTTGCCAGGCATACAACTTGCTAGATCAATCATAGTGAGGATGAAGACATTTTGGGGTTCTAAGATAATGCTCAGTTTCTATTGGAGCTGCTTCTACAGAACCCCTCCAGCACCTGAGTCTTGCTACACAACACACTGGTCTTCAGTCTGAGCAGCTCTGGTTTCTTTGGTTCCCAACCCTGCTTTTGACTTGTTACTGGAGTTCGGCTTGGGATTCTCCCTGCGGACCTGACTCCTGGGCTCCTGACCCTGGCTTGGCTTGCTCTTGGACTCTGCCCTGCGGATTACCCTTCAAAGGCTTCTGATTTCTGACTCTTGACCCTGGCTTAGCATTTGGTCCCCAACTTGTGGCTTCCAAGCCCTATCCCTGCAACTAACCAGTTCCACACCTGGCTCTATCGACTAGACTGGCTGGTATGGTACACAGTGACAATTCTTTCATTTTCCTACAGCAAGTTTCCCAGTCTTCCCTGATGATGTCCAAAAGAGAAATACAGGGAACAGCAAGTTTTGTTTCTGTTTTGACTGGAAAGGTTAGCTTCCATGCCTCCTTTCTCTGGGAGGTGGTCATTTCCTTCCTCCTCATGGTATCAGCAAGTCTGGGGCTTCAAGAAACTTTTCCTGAATGTCTATTTTGTAGTTCTGCTCTTGAAACTGAGAGTTCCCATTTCCTGGGAAAATGTGTCAATGTACAGGGAAGAGAAGGTGGAGACTTTTGAGGTTCTTTCTGGTTTTTGCCTTGTGTTTTCTGACCTTTTTATCTTTTTCAATTTATTTTCTGATTTTAAGTAACTAATTTCCATTGCTATCAGATAATCTTTTTTCTTATTTAGAACCATTTGCAACTAAGCTCACAACGCAGTGTAGGGGATGGGAAACAGCTTGTTGCCCCTGTATGATTACCACCTTCAGGTACGGAATTGGGTAATACTGGAGGGTAAATTCCTAGCAAGTGCCCATACTTTTCTTTTGTGAATGTGCGTCACCTAAATGGGCTAGACTCCTAGCCATAGACTCACCTGATCATGTATGCATCTGAGACAGAACCTCAGAGCTTTCTCCTTTTTTAAATGGACCAGAGAAGTGTTAGATGATTTTTTTGGAATAAATACTAAATAATTTCGGTTTGCAAGGAGGGTCCGGAATGCTCAATCCCTTTCTTTGTAGATTTTCTGGAGGAAACTTATTTGGTGTACAGCAAGTGACATGCTCCCAAACTGCCCCTTGGAATCTGATCCTCTGCAGTCAGAATAAGGATCCATATACTTTAAAAAAGTACAAACAGTTCTGCAGTTCTTGAATTACACTAGGTTGTAAACGTTCATAGCAACCATTTTTCAGAGGCATATAATTTTGTCAAATAAGGGTGGATTTTCACAGGGGATATCAAACGGTTCATCTTTGCCACTAAAATGATGACCTTTCTGACAAATTTCCAAGTGTGTATTCCAAAGCAAAGACGCCGTAAAGCAGCTCACAAAAACAGCTGTAAGAATTTACATAATGGGAATAACAAAGCATTTCAGCTGATCTTAGTTTAAGAAACAGCTGATGCATTTTGATTGAGATTTTCCAAAAAATCTGAGAATGAGGCAACAGCCTGGCCTGGAAAATTAGAAGCAAAGAAGTTCAAAATTTGACAAGATCTGAGAGTATAAAAATGAGACTATAAGTGCTGGACAGTTGTGACTATAGGTCAAAGTATTAGCAGCACCCAAGATATAAAACTGCACCATTCAAACAACAATACCAAACAGCAGCACCATGAAAAAGCTGGGTTCATTATTCTTCTTTGGCAATGTTTGTCTGCCAAGCAGATATATTAGTAAAATAAAAAGGCATGTACATCGCATAACATTATCTGAATTTAAAATGCTACAGTAACCAAAGTATTATCAGAAGACAGTAAAACTCTTAATTACCTCACACTGATTATTCAGTTTTGTAGATGTAATATCCAGTTGTTGGTACTGTTCTTTCAGTTTAGAAAATTCAGCTTCTAGCCGTGTTTGTTCTAATTTGGAATTGTTCAACAAGCTTTTCAAATTCTTATGGTCAGTTTGAAGAATTTCATTGTCTCTCAGAAGTTGACTGTATGTGTGATTGAGTCTGTAATTAAAAGAGGCACAGAAGAACATATGTAGATGAAGTAATATGCATTTATTACCACAATCCTCTTTAAAGTTTACACCTTCCATAATTCCATGTTATTTTTAAGACTGCTGATGAACATTTTTGGGGAAACTAGTGTACATATTAATTCATAGACTCTTATGACCAGTCAATTTAAAACAAAATATTCTAAACTTTGAAAATTTAGTTTTCATTGAGAAATGGGAAACATTATTTCTCAGAAATAATACAATTATATACTTTAAATTATGGGCAGTCTCCTTTTTTTCTTTTTAAAAATAAATATCTTTCATATATTAGCTTTCTTAAAAATACCTGGGAAAAAAACAAGTGCTGCTAGAAGTTTCTATAGTTAAAATAAGAAAATGATTTTTGTTAATAGGGTATATTTGGGATCCAATTCTTATATTAAGATAAAAGAGAATCAAAACAAAACAGCTTGTAAAGAAGTCAGCTAGACCAAGAGATTTGTTAACCATGACATATGGCTGTCATGAACTTAAAGGGTTCATGAGGCATCCTGTGTGGTTTTTTGAAGTTGTTTTGCTGATATGCCATATGTAGTTTCTACAGATAAACAGTATGAAGCTGTGTTCAGCCTTATTCTTATATCTGTAAGAATTGTGGTATTTGATATAAATGTAATTTTGATACAACTTTATATTATAGGCAAGAATGTTTTTAGTGGGGCAGTGATTAATTTAAGTGTTCCTCCTCTATTCATACTTGGAAGAGGCAACAGCTGAGAATTAGATTCTGACAGGAGCGTGTTTACTCAGGAATAGCCCCTTCATTGTGTAGACAATGAAAACTTCATATTTTAAAAAGATAAACTTTAACATAACTAGAACATGGGAATAGAAAGAGCATTTCCCACTTGGGGATGATCATATGAGAGACAGTATATATGATTAATATTCTTCATGTCTGAAAGGATACACATTCTCCTGCTAATTAGATCAGGAAAAAACTTTTAAGTCTAGTAAGCACCTTCTCCCTGAGGGGGAAGCAAGAAGTTATATGCATAGGGCAGGCTCCCCAAAATTCCAATGGGTGACATTGTAAATGGCCAAATAAAAAGCTATATGTAAGTCCTGCCTTGAAAGCAGGGGGTGGGGTCGCTAATCTTCCTGGGTACAAAGAAGTGTTGGTTGTAGTCGTGTTAGTCTCTAAGGACATAGGCAGACAAGATTCTTTGGGTAAATGTGACATCTTTTATTAGACCAACTCAATAGTTTTCCAACTGTTGAGCTGGTCTAATAAAAAATAAAACATTTACCCTGGGTACAAGGAAGGCTGTTGGCCCTCAGTAAAGGAAGCTGACAGGAGATGTAGGGGCTGTTTTCTAACTTGTTGATTTGAGTAGGAAATGCATTCTTGGATTTAAGTTGCAGGGTAAGAACAGGTTATTGGTCTGACTTTCTTCACCCGTTTATTCTTATGCCTTGTCTGTATGTGGTTACTGATTTCTTATGGTTGTTCTTTTTTTAATAATAAACCTTTTCTAACCCACTTGTCAGTGATAACTGTGATTCCAGAGCATTTGACCATATCAGTAAGCCTTTTCTAAGGAATTATATTTTCTGATCATATGAGTGGACAAGGGTATAATTCTTATAGCTGACAAAATTCCCTCTGGTAACAGCTGGCAACAATTGGGTGAGACTGGTAAGACTGAGGTGACATAAAGACAAGGAGTTGGCCTCTGGCACATCTCAGCTGCTTCTCAGTGGTCAAGCAGCAGACAGCAGGAAAGGGTTTGGGGCAGAAGGCAACTCTAAAGGTGTGAGAGCACCCCAGGAATGTGTCTTAGAAGCATATGTACCCACATCCAGGGTCAGGGTGCACGCACAATGGCATCAAGTTCTTTAGTCATCTAATGACCCACTTTTTTGTAAAAAAAAAAAAAAAAAAAAAAAAAAAAAAAAAAAAAGGTGACTAAAGTTAAGCTTCTATATTATATTTAGACTTCCACCTGACTTTTTCAACAATCATAAGCACCTAGAAGCCTCCTATAAGCAAACATACTGAGGATCTAATATTGTGTCTAAAGTGTGACATACAATGAATGATTCTGTTAACCCACTCTTGGGTACTGACTTCAAAGTATATTACATTTGTTTAAACAATAGACTATTCCTGTGAAAATGTAGGTGTTTTATTTAATATATTATTTAAACATTGATAACGTCAGAATTTTGCCATACCTATCATTTTCATCACGAAGTGTTTTGTACTCTGCTGCTACCTTTTCATGTTTTTCATTTTGCTGCAACATTTTCTCTTGTTCTGTCTTGAGCACTTTTTCCAGTTCTTCTAATTGCACTTTTTGTTTCAGCAACTGATTGTACCTGCAAACAAAGTTAACATAAAGGCTTTGTTTATATCTCCTAGAATTAATATGATTAAGAATTCAAATGTCATGGTCTTTTTTATCCCCAAGATATAAGATCTATTTTAATTATTGCAATTATACAAAGGAGTTTTCACATTATTAAGAACAATGGATTTTGAACTTCACACATGAGGCATTAACATACTAGATTACCTATCTTCTAGGTCCTTATGCTCCACCTCAAGATTTTTGTGTGCAGACTTGAGGCTTCCATGTTTGGCAATTAGAGATTCATATTCAGAAGCCTGACGTTCATGAAGATGTTCCAGTTTTTCATGATCTTTAACAAGTGAATCATACAGTGATTTCAGATCCTCCCGTTCCTTGAGAATGGATTCATTTTCATTTTCTAAAGCAGACTGCTGGATCAACAATTGTGCATTCTGATTCATAAGAGATGTACTTTGGGAATTAAGGGTAGAATTTTCAACCTGTAGTTATAAACAGATATTAGATATGGGTAGAAGAATAAAGTTCATTTGAATTTATTATTGCTGATAATGAAAGTAGGGAAGAGTATATTGTCATGAGTCGTAGGCTGCAAAAGACCTTCTAGGTCTTCTAGTTTATTACTCCTAATGAAGGACTGCAAGCTAATTATTTTCTTGGTGCATTTCATAAAATCATAGAAAATTAGGGTTGGAAGGGACTTCAGGTGGTCATCTAGTTCAACTCCTGAGTAAAATTTAATTTAGTTGTAAATATTTCTGTGACCTCACAAATGTCATTTTGCTAATTATTCTATTACCTAACAGCTTTCAAAGGGACTAGATTTTGCTAATAATAAATTGAAATGGAACATTTTACTTTAAAACTTTACAAACTGGTCTACATCTTCAGAGCTACAATTAAAGAAAGCACTTATGTATACGCTTGCATTACATTAGTCTCCATTGAGAAAAATACCAAAGCATATGAGTAACTTGAAAGTTCTACTTATATGCTTTCCAGAAGTGGCAGCAATGGGGGGAGGGGAGGAGCGGGCCTCCTCCCCCCAGGACCCAGGCCCAATCCCCACCCCCACCACCATGTCAGCCCTGAGCCCGCTCCTTCCATTCCCCCCGCACCGCTGTATTCACCAGGGCCTGCTGCTCCACCCCCCCAGCCGCCACATCAGGCCAACTTCTTTCCACCTTCGGGCCCACTCCTCCCCCACATCCCCCCCGTGTTGGGCCCGAGCCCACTCTTCCCCTCCCCCCGCTGCCATGGCAGGGAAGTGGGGAGCGGGGCCAGACCCTAAGTGGCAGGAGGGAAGCAGGGAGCAAGCCCGGACTGGAGGGTGGACACAGAATCCGTCGTCCCCCCCCCAGCACTGTCATTCTTGACAGGCAGTTGGCTAGTTTATTATAATTTTCCATGTACAGAATCTAATTATTGGCAGGTCATCTTAAATTTGTTCCTCCCTGTGGCGGAGCACCTTTGGGGTGCTTGCCACATGGCAGGGGCTGCAGTAGGCTGGGGCAAAGCCAGCAGGGAAGGCAGCCAAGTGAAGCCCCCGGATGTCATTTTAAAGGGGGAAGGTGCTTGGTGGAGCACCTTTGGGGTGCTCGCCACTTGAGGGCTCTCACAGGCTCTGAGGGGAGCTTGCTTTGGCGGAGCAGCAGGGAAAACTTCCCCCAGGTACCATTTTATGGGGGAAGGTATGTGGCAGGGCACTGTGGGTACCTGCCACTTTAAGACTGGAGCCAAGCAGCCAGCAGGTGCTTGATTGTGGTGGCCATTTTAGATCTCTGGCTGCCCATATAAACAGATCAGTTCCCTGCTGGCAGGCAGTAACATTGCCTAGCTGCAAGGCTGGTTGGAGCATCTTGGAGGTAAGGGAGATTGCTTCTCGGCCTCTTGAAGGCTCAGATCAGGTTAGCGGACGGGCCTAGGTCCAGCCGCTGCCTAGTAGGGCCTCGAGAGGCCGGGCGTCGGGAGCAGAGATGGCGGTGCAGACGATGACGAGTGCGATGAAGGAAATGGCGAGGCGGACGGAGGTCGGGGAGCAGAGGAGATCGGAGAGGACGGAGGTCGGGGAGCAGAGGAGATCGGAGAGGACGGAGGTCGGGGAGCAGAGGAGGTTGGAGAGGAGACAAGGAGACCCAGGAGAGAGCGGGGAGAGCAGTCGAACCATCGGAGGCGGCGAGCGGAACAAAGAAGGAGGTGAGCAGATGGCGGCGGCGGAGGGTTGGAGTATCGTAGGACGCCGGGGGAAGGTCCAGCTGGGAGCGGGGGGGAATGGGAAGACCCCCGAAGAGGGCGGACCGCGTCCGTTGGAAAGTGAAGGTGACTCTGGAGAGGGAAGGTTTTCAGGGAGCAAAGACTTTGAGCCGTTGGGACTTTATGTCTAAAATCTTGTTGGGAGTTCTGAAGGTGCAACCCGTAGACTTAGTCTGCGTGGTAGCATTCGATAACTATCGAGAGTGGCACGTGTCCTTTTGGAACGCAAAAGCATATAATGCTTTTTGGGATGCTCACGGGGCGGCCGTGGAGCGGGGAGAGCTGGAGGGGCTGAGGTTCGAGGTGGGCCAGAAGACGAGGGAACGAGCAGTGTATATAAAGATGTATACGGATATGGTGGAGGAGGGAGATGTGGTGAACTGGCTGGAAGCAAGGGTGCAGCGGGTGAAAATGGTGGAAAAGTGTTTTGACCGGTGGAGGGTTTGGATGGGGGGGTGGAGGGCACGAGTAATCTTACATGAAGAAGTGGGGAATCCGGGGGGTGTGAAGCACTTGCTACCAGTTGTGCGAATGGGGATGCATAAGGGTTACATTACATATAATGACCAGCCAAAGCTGTGTAGTAGGTGTGGGTTGGGGGGGCACTTGGCGGCGTTTTGTGCTTTAACAATTTGTTTTCGGTGTAGGGGGATGGGGCACAGGGCACAATTCTGCACTGAGAAACTGGTGTGCACGGGGTGCAAGCGAGAGGGGCACTTTCAACGAGATTGCCCGTTCTCGTATGCTAACAGAGTACAGCTACAAAAAGATCGTGGGGAACAGAGGGAAGAGGCGGAACGAGGGGATGGGGAACACCTGGAAGTGCGGGCGGAGGGGGAGATGACGGTAGAAATGGCGGAACGAGGGGATGGGGAACACCTGGAGGCGCGGGTGGAAGAGGAAGAATTGATAATAGAAGAAACACCTGAGGGGGAGGGAGGACGAAGACAACAAATTGAGGAAGCAGTATTGGGGTTGGTAGAGGAAGAGTTAGAAGGAGAGAAGAAGGGGCAGAAGGGAGAGGAGGAAGGAGGGGCAGAAGCTTTAAAACACCTGAGAGAGATGGTAGAGTGTTTGAGGGAAGCGGAAACACCTGAAGGGGGGAGCTGGGCGGAAGAAAAGGAAGCCCTGGAAAAAGGGCAGGAAGGGAGCTTAAAGAAAAGGAAAAAGCAAGGGGAGGTGAAAGGGGGTAACAAAAGAGTGGGAATGGAAACGGAAGGGGGGGATTTGGGAGAGATGGGGAAAGAGGGAGGAGGGAAAGGGGGACAAAAGAACAAAGGGAGGGAGGGAAGAGATGAGGAGGGGGGGCGGTATTTGAGTCCTGGAGCGGTGGAAGGGTTGGTCGTAACAACGGGAATATGGAGACAAGGGATGGTGTCTCCAGGGGATGGGTCTGAGAGCGAACTGGAGAGTGGGAGTGGGGTAGAGGGGTGAGGGGACAAAAGTGGGTGGTTTTGTTTGTTGGAAAAATTTGAAATGGCGGTGAGGATAGTTTCACTAAATGTGAGGAGTTTGTTAACAAGGAAAAGGTGGGAGAGGGTGGGGGGTGGTTAGAAACACTTGAAACGGATGTGATTTGTGTTCAAGAATGCGGGATAGGGTGGGAAAGGGGTTATGGGTTCCTGAGGAAACGTTGGGGAAAGGGGCAGTCTTGGTGGGCCGGGGCGGGAGGGACAGAGCGGCGGGGGTGGGTATTTTGCTGAATTGTATACGCACCGGCGGCGAAAGCTGAACGAAGGAAATTCTTTAGGAAGTTGGGGATATGTGGGGGAGGGGGAGGGAAGAAGGATGTCGTGGGGGACTTTAATTGCATTATAGAAGAAGGGGATAGGGAAGGGGGTGTTGGGGGTGGGCATTTGGACACTACGGGGAGATGGTTGAGTAATTGGATTCGGGAAGAGGGGTTGCAGGATGTGTGGGAGGGGGAGCGGGTGGGAACAAGGATGGATCCGAGAGGAAGAAGGGTGTCACGGACAGATTTTGTGTTTGTGTTAGGGGGGGTGAGGGTGGAGGGTAAGGAAACGGGAGAGGTGGGGTTTAGTGATCACAAGTGGCTGAGGGTGGATTTGCGGGTTGGGGAAGGGGGGGAGAGGAAGGGGAGTGTGGAGATTAAATACTAGGGTGTGGGGGATACGAGCGGGTGTGTGGGGCTTTTGGGAGGGAATATGGGAGGTGGAGGACAACGAAGGCTCTTTTCAAGTCAAAATGGGAGTGGTGGAGAGCAACAAAAGAGAAAATTCAAAGGTGGTTTATACGAGTGGGGAAGCAGAAGGTGTGGGGAAGGAAAAGGGAATTGGGGAGACTACAGGGGAGGGTGCAGGATTTGGTTCGGGAGGCGATGGGGGAAGGATGTGAAGCAGGAATTGGGGGAGGCGAAGCGGGCAGTAGAAGAGTGGTTTCGGGGGAGGGAGAGGTTGTTTTTGGCACGGGCACCGTGGGTAGGGGAGGGGGAGGAGTGGGGAAAATACTTTGCTGAGAGGGTAAGGA
>NW_005841998.1:1113246-1113585 GCF_000455745.1 Alligator sinensis | reverse complement strand
GCACGTACTAGGATTCTGGTGAAGGGGTTTTTGGGAGAGGAATTCCAGGTGGAGAGGGGGGTGCGCCAGGGGTGCCCCCTGTCTCCGGGTTTGTTTATATGTGGTATTGAGCCACTGGCACAAAGGGTGAGGAGGGATGGGAGGGCGAGGGGAATTCCGATACCGGGGGGAGGGGAGTTGAGGGTTAGCTTATACATGGATGATGTGAGTTTCATGGTTCGAGATGAGGGGCTTTAAGGAGGGTGGTGGAGGCAATTAGGGAGTATGGGGAGGCGGTGGGGCCACGGGTGAACAAAGGGAAGAGCGCTTTGTTGGCGGTGGGGGGATGGGGGGGGTTGG
>NW_005841998.1:1083775-1113202 GCF_000455745.1 Alligator sinensis | reverse complement strand
GGGAGACGGAGAGGGTGGCGAGGAGGGAGATATACAAGAGGGAGGATCTGGGAGGGTGGGGTGTTCCAGAATTAGAAGTCTTTTTGTATGTGCACTTTTGGAAAGGGGTGGTGAGGGCTGCGGGGTTGGAAGGGAGGAAAGTGGGGGCAATGTGTAGATACTGGGCGGGAAGATTTTTGAGAAGGTTGGGGCTATATGGAGGGAGGTGGACGGGGCTGTGGGCTGAAAGACCGGCGAGGTGGTATGAGCAGGGATGGGGGTTTTTGAGGGCAAAGGGGCTGGAGGGTTTAGGGTGGGAGGGGTTGAGAGAAGCAAAGAGGGTATTGAGGGAAATTCGGGGGAGGGACAAAATAGCGGATATAGGGGAGGTGGCAGAAGGGCAGGTGGGGAGGGTTTGGAAGGGGATAGTGGGAAAGAGGTGGAAAGGGGAGCACGAGGATTTCGTGTGGAGGGTTGTTAGGAAGGTAATACCGGTGAGGGCAGAGCAGAGGAAATGGGGGTTGTTGCGGTCGGGGGAGTGCCCGAGGGAATTGTGCGGGAGGGAGGAAACGGTGTTGCACGTGTTATGGGAGTGTTTTTATGCACAGAGGGTTTGGCAGTGGGTGGCAAGTTTCTGTAAAGCGATAGGGTGGGGGGATTGCATGAGTTATGACGGGGCGGTGTATGGTCTGGTAAAGCATAAGGTGAGGGAGTGGGAAATTCGGATATTATTATTATGTACACGGGTGGCAGTGTGGAAAACAAGGTGTCTGCTGGTTCAGAAGAGGCTATATTTCACTTCGCGGGAATGTGTGTGCTTAGTATACGTGGAACTGGAGTATTATAGGAAGAAAGGGGAAGGGGAGTGGGAAGATATCGATTGGAGAAAATTGTTTGAGTAGGAGGGATTGAAGGGGAAGGGAAGGTTTAGGAGGAATAAGGTTATGATGTATATTATGTGTTGGGGGGAAAAAAATGTTTTTGAGCTAATTATGGAAAAAGGGGAGAAGTATTTCTTTGTTTGGGAATTTTATGTTATGACGGGATGTGTTGTCTTGAGATTGAAGAGAGGAAAGTTGGTGTTTTTGTTGGTCGAGTTGAAATTCTTATGGTTTTGATACTTTGTAATAAACAAATAAAATAAAATCTTGGAGGTAAGAGCAAGAGCTGTAGGGGATGGTCAGGAGGCTCTTGGTCCTGGGCATGACCTAAAACTGCACCTTGCTGGGAGTGGGTGGCCTGGTGGGGCTCTCAGTGGTGTGGGAGCCCCCAGGAAATGTCATACCAGTTACCACCCCAGTGAAAGGTGGGTAGGGGTGCCTTAAACCTAGCCCTCACCTTTGGGTCTGTCTGGTCACATTGGAGGTAGTAGGGCCAGTCACGGCTGCGGACACCTGAGCCCTGTGGGGTGCAAGACCCTGAGGAAAGGTAGTTAGGGCCAGACACGGCTACGGCCACCTGAGCCCACCAGGGAGGGAAGCCTTGTGGTCCAAGTGAGGGGGCTTTGTGGAGCCCCAGTGAGGGGGCAGAGATGAGGAACCCCTGTGAAGGAGGGGGAAACCTGAGGGCACAGAGCCCAGTATGTTTATTTTATTTATTTGTTTATTTATTTTTATATATATGAGAGAGAGAGAGAGCACAATGACATGCTCCTCTGGCGGGGGAGTGAGTGTCCCCATGAGACCCTGGAACACTAGTTGTGGTGTGAGTTACCCCAGCTCCCACAACAGGGTGGGTTAACCCCTAGTAGGGCCAGAAGGCGGACCCAGGAGCGAGAGTGGGGCTAAAAGCTCAGAGGCCTGATATAGAGTACCCTTGACTGGTCAACGCTGGGGCCAGGACCAGAATGGCCAAAAGGGCCAGGGGCCCACTGCAAGGAATGCCCAGAGCTGAGGGCCTGGGGTTCCAACTGGCCTTGGAGGTGAGGCCAGGGCCTGTGTAGCCAAAGGTCCAGGGGGGACCACGCCCAAGAGGGGAAATAGTTTCAGGGAGCTAGGCAGCTGCAAATGAAGGTGGAGTAGGCCACCTGATTGGAGGGATCTTGGAGTCCTGATATGAAGATTCTGGGGCCCAGTGTGGGGCCGGTGAGATTAACAGCTGGATGCCATCTGCGAGGCTTGAGCTGCGGTGTAGGAGAGGACTGGAGCCACAGATAGAGCCCCCTGACATCGAGGCAAGAATGGGCAGCCTCCTGCCTTAATTAACATCATGATTAATTAAGAACAAAGCATGGCAGGAGAGTCAGGTGGGTGGCATGCCCAAACTAGCATTGTGGCTAGTTGGGGAGCCCCACTTTGCCACACTCCCCCACTGCTGCAGCAGGAAAAGAAGTGGCAAGTAGCAAGCAATGGGAGGCAGGTAGTAGGGGAAGCAGTAGGTAGGGAGCAGTGGGGTAAAACAGGTGTGGGAGGGGTCAAGCAGCTTGCTCCTTGCCTCCTATTCTCCCCACCAACCAACACTTGCTCACTTCTGCTGCCCCTGTTGTCGCAAATGGACCAGGCTGGGGCTATGCACCCTGCCCCAGGCTAGAGTGGGGATGGAGCCTGCTAGCACTGCAGCAAGAATACGTGGGGAAGTAGGGCAGAGGGGGAAATGGAAGAGGCAGCAGGGGGCCCAACACTGCAGGAGGGCAGGCAGCAGCTCAGGTCAGGGCTGGAAATGAAGCAGCTGCCTGCCCCTTAAACTCCTCATACTCAATTCCAAGACCAGGGGCTTCCCCTCCATGTTAAATGGGGGAAAAAGCCTTGTCTTGGAATTGAGTAAATATGGTATGTAGTCTTAGATGATGAAACGGCCACAAAGTCAATTCTGGGCCTGTCTATCCTAAAGCATGAGCATGTTCTAGGAGCATAGGTTGGAGCACGTCATGCCCCTTCCCCCAGTTTGCGTGGATGTGCTGGAAGTTCACCAGTGAGACTTCTCCAGGTTCATGCCCCATAATTCTCCTTGAGCTCTCTCTACGGTAGGTAGGGTGTCCCTGTCCTTTCCAAGACCAGCTACTGACAAATTCACTGTTGTCCAAGAAATACCACTTCCTTCGCAGATTGTGAAAGACTGCCTTTTGCCTCTAAGACGGCCACATCAGAAACAACTTTCAAATGGCACTAGTTACTTGTATGAGCATGGCTGCCTATTTATAAGCAGCCTTTTCAGTGCCCAGGAGGCTCTTTGCAGGACAGATGCCTCCCTGTCTAGCCCTATGTTTCTGGCTCCTTGCTCCTGGTTCCAACTTATGTACTGCTGGTTCCTGACCTGCTTTGCTCTTAGCTGCTGGCTCCTGACCCTTGCTTCTGGCACTTGCCTTTATCTGCTCTTGATCCCCTGGCTCATGACTAATATCAAACCTCATTGTCCACATACCCATTGCCATCTGACTCCAGGGTGGTCAATCCAAGACAATTTTTTTTTTTTTTTACTGATAATTTGCAAACTTCTTAGTGCCAATGAAAAAATTTTATTGGCACATGTTTTTACTAGCACATGTCTTGTATAATGGAAATGTAACCCTTCTGATAGACTTGGGACAAAGCTCAGGTTCAATTTTAAGGGTTTAACACCAATCATAATAAAAAAGTTTAGTTGACAGTAAAAAGTTTGATTGACAATAAAAAATACTGGTTTTTGGGATGGCAACCCTGCTTGACTGTAGCAATATTTTTATACAGTGCTGCCCCAGCTTACAGGTCCTCTACTCACCCGCACACTCCAATACCTCCAACTGCACCCAATACTCTGCTGTCCCCTCCAGCCCACCCGAGCCTTATCCCTGATGGCCATGGTCCCCCATCCCAGCACAGACTAGCAAAGAAAGACTACTGTCTGCCTACCTGTGACCCAGCAGTGTTATAGGCAGGCAAAAGGAAACAGCAACAGCATGTAATAGGAAGGAGAGAGAGGACTAAGAAGGCCTGAGACTGCTCATGCTCAGACACCAGGAGATGCTGCTCTATACTGTCTGTCCTTCAATGCTTGCCTTCAGATTGTCTCATGAGGGGTCTTCAAATCAAGCTCTGGATGCTCACTTTTTAAATTTATTTTTAAGGATGGCTACTTTCTCTCTGAACAAAATACTGAATAGGGCATTCAAGAAGGGAGGGGTGTGTGTGTGTGTGTGTGTGTGTGTGTGTGTGTGTGTGTGTGTGTGTGTGTGTGTGTGTGTGTGTGTGTGTGTGTGTGTGTGTATATATAATGAATTTCTATAGTAAGGCCATTATTTATACCAGAGCTTTCCAACTTCTGTGCAGTCAGGGGCTGCAGAGCTCCTGAGCAACATGACAAGGCCACATTCTCCCTGCCCCCACTCCCTCCAGCATGCACTCCCTGGGCTCCATGGGCTCACCGTGCATGGGATGCAAGAAGGAAACAAAAACTAGAAAAAGGAGACAGAGCCCCAAGATGCCAGCACCAGCAATAGGAGAGCAATGGGAAGAGCAACACCTAGGCTGCTGGAAACCTAGGAGCTACAAGTTCAGACCCTACGTGACCCACATGGGGCCTATGGGCCATGAGTTGGACAGCCCTGATTTATTCTATTACTGAATACCTTCTCTGGATATACCAGAACCAGGTAGGATAAACATGTACATTGGAGTTCTGTTTTGTTCACAGCTTCGACAGCTATTATGAAGAGAACTATGCACTAATCAGGTTTCAGTGTGTCATATATAAACTGCACTTGTAACAGAACTGTGTCCTCCTTCCTCATTTCTTGACTGTCTAGAGTTGTTCATCCATTCCTCTATGTGTCCTTTAATTTCTAAATTCCATTCATGCTTGATCACATATACCATTTTGTTTACAAGTTCCTGTTAAATAGAGGATATTATACTACTTAACATTCCTTAATTTTCAGATCCCTAGAAAGCATCAGATGCAATTGCAGGAGAATTTAATACACTGAAAAAAGTGCATATTTAAATAGGTAAGTAGAGATGGAGGGCTGGCATTTGAGAAAAATCAAGGATTAATTCTAAAAGTCAAAGTTATGCATGTAAATTAACCCTATTTTCATAACTGGATTATCTTGATAAAATCTCACCTCATTAATTTCCAAGCTCTTTTGCAAGTTCTCTTTCAATGCATTCACACTTACTTTTTTTAGTATTATGTGCAATTTTAGATTTTATTAATTCTAACTCGCATATAAAATATTAAGCATATATGTTAAAATATAAAATAATATGAATGACTTAAATATGGGTTAGACAGACACTTGGCTGAGGATGTTTAATCAGGGATGCTCCTGCCCTGATCAGGGGGTTGGATTAGATGACCCTGCGAGGTCCCTTCCAGCCCTACTTTCCTATGGTTCTATAAATAGTATACTGGTTCTTGGGTGCACTTTAATGTTTTTCTACTTTATATGAAAAGATAAGGTAAAATAGGATGTTGGAGACTGAGGGTGGAATTTTCCCTTTGTGCATTTAAATGATAGTTTCCTGGCCATCTACCTGTCTGTTACTGACACCTGCTTTCACTTGGCTATCACTTTGAATGCATCAGCCTGCAGATATATACTGAGCATGCACAGATTGCATTGACACAGTTATGTTCATGTAGCCCACAGCCCACGTATGTGCTTATCTGAGACTGTCCTGGAAAAATGATGAGGGAAAGTGACAGCAATCCTGAGCTGCTGCCCCTTGCACTTAAACTGCTCTTCATTAATTGACTATTAATAGGGAAGTTTCTTCCTCATTGGGAGTCCAGACTAGAAGCCAGACTATGCTTCTTTCTATACCAGCAGCCATCACACTAAGCCACACACCACCTAGCTTGCTTGTTCCTTTGGGCTCCAAATGCCTCCCTCTCTTGACTGTCCTCAGAGAACCAGTCTCAAAACAAGAATAAGTAGAGGCTAATCCCTGACCTGTGGTGTGGCAATTAGAATACGGTGCTGGAAAATCAGAGATGTAGGTTCAGGCTCCCCCTGGGTGAGGCGGGTAGAGAGGGGTCTTAAAACTAGATCTCCTGCTTCCTGAGTAAGTTCCTTAATTACTTGGCTACTGGAGCTAAAACATGAAAGGATTCTTCTCTAGAATCCAATATCTACTACTCATGAGTTTCTGACCAGCTACATTTTTTTGACTGAGATGCAGGCTGGCGTCTAGAATGGGCATGCACACATAGCTATGTACCAAAAATGCCACAGCTAAAAATATGCAATTTAGAAGCAAAAAGGAAACAGATTCCATCCTGAGTGACAATTTACATCCTGAGTACATTTATCTCCTGAGCATAAATTGCAAAGCTTTGATTTATTGCTTCGATTGCCATTGTACCTACTAGTGCTGTACAGTTAAAAAAAAAATCACTTGGCAGAAGGAAGAGTGCTGAAATCTCTCTTTAGTTTTAAACACATGGGGGAAAAGCAAAATAAAAAATATAACCTGAAGCTTGGCATTTTGAGTTTGCAGGGTAGTATTTTGCTCCTGTAAAGAAACAGTCTGTCTCTGAAGTGCCAGAATCTGAGCTTGTAGATTATTGTTCTGTGTCTCAAGTTGCTTTAGTTGAGTTTTCAGTGCTTGTTTCTCTGCCTGCAGAGTAGCATTCTTAAAAAATAAAAGATATCGAAAATGAGTCTCATGCACCAGCAATTACACATTAAATTATTCTACTATGGCAATATTTGCTTTAAATACAAACAGGCTGTAGTTAAGAGTTTCCCTTTAAATCACAAAAGAGGAAAATTTTCAGGTATCTGAACAATGTGGAAATGTTACCTCAAACTTTTCCTCTCCATTTTGGAGTGTAAGGAAGACTGTTTGGGAGATTTGGGAATAAGCAGAAAGATTATGTTTACATGTACACAAGGGGATCAGATGAGGATGCCAGTGGGAAAGGGGAAGAGATGCATACTCTTCTTTGCTGCATGGCACTCTCATGTGTATATACTAGTAGAAAGGATATATGTGGAGACAGAAAGGAACAAGCAGGGGAGAGGAAAGGAGTGTACACCTCTGCACATTGAGATGGTAGGTAGGAAGGTAAGATAGTGTGTTTATGTGCAATGCTGAAGACCGAGCTGTGCAGGAACCATGACGGTTTTCAGAGTTTCATAAATAGCTGGAAGCTCTCACCAATTCTCTTCAAAAGTTCTAACTGATTAGATCTCAGTAAGCCCTATCTAATAAAACACCTGAAATTTCTAGGCTAGGCATTTCTTAAAAAATGAAATGTTACAAAAACGGAACCTGTTCACCCTTCACCTCTATATTCCAAAGGTGAAATTCTGGTCCCCTTAAATCCAGCTAAAGTTTAGACAATATCTTCAGGGAGAGAGGATTTCATCTCTAATCCCTGAAACAATCTGTCCAATGCTTCTCAAAATTTTCTTTAAAATGTTCCTATTCCAAGACCTAGAAATGCAAAAATTCAAGAACAAAAGACTTTTTTTCTGGGGGATTAAGAGGTATGAATTAATTAATTCTCAGAATAGAAATTAACTCCAACCTTACTCTGGACCAGCGTTTCCCAACCAGTGTGCTGTCAGGCACATCCAGGTGTGCCACGGCATTTTGGGCTGCAGCCACACCCCCAGCCTGGCTGAAGCCATGCCCTGCCCCCACCTTCTGTGTCTGTGGACACAGACAGACAGGGAGTGTGGCTCCAGCCCAAAATGCTGTCCAACTGGCCACCACCCCTCCCTGTTGACGTCCGGCTGGCTGCACGCCACCCTAACCCCGCATCTGGTGTGCCATGGTTCTTTTTTATTTAGGCAAGTGTGCTGTGGGGTGAAAAAAGTTGGGAAACACTGCTCTGGAGAACACTTTTCAAAGCACATACAAAAAGACAACTCTTAACAATCAATTTAGATCACTTCAGATGCTTTCAGAATTCAATCTGTGTGTATGGATACAGGGATACAAGACAGATTAACAGAAACTGAGAGAAGTGGAACAAATTTGTAAATCAGCCTATAATACATAAGGCAAGTATAGTAAATTATTACTATAGGACAAGATTTCATAAAATGGAATCTTAATGCTAGATTTGGAAGAAGATTTTTCAAAAGGTGAAGGAAAGAAGAAGGTGGTAGGCCTTTGATCTGGAGGGGGGCGGGAGGGGAAGAGAGAGAGGGGTGGCAGCAAGCCCCACCAGACAACACAGCCCATGTGAAGCTGCAGGCAGTAGCAGCAGGTAAGGGGCTTTCCCAGCATGCTCCAGCTGCCAGCACACTGGGAAGGAGTGGGCAGACTAGGTATGGGTACTAGTCCCCCTCCTCGCACCTCCCTTCCTACCTCCCTCCTGCCTTCCTGGTCCTGAGGCACCCCACCACTTCCCTTCCTTGCCCTGTACTAAACATTAACTGGTAATGCATTATCGGTATAAATATACTTATTGTTTAAACATTTAACCTTTCATATCCCTAGGTCCCATCTATGAAATTTTTGGTACTTTTTTATTTTTTAATTTTGGCCATGAGTTTTCTTTGTCTCATCACTGCAGAATCCAAGTGTCTCAGGAACCTTAAGCAGACAAGGTTCCTTGGGTGAATTTGATATCTTTTATTAGACCAACCCAAATAGTTGGAGAATAGTTATTAAGCAAGCTTTCGGGTTCAAAAACCCTTCGTCAGGCTAAGGAAGTTTCAGCAGTTCGTGTGTGCTCTTCCTGGATGGAATGAAAAGTAAAGAAGCCAGGGGCTGGGCTGGGGAGTCAGTTGCCAGGCAGATTATAATGTATCAAAAATCCAATGTCTATGTTTAGTCCCTGATCTCTAGTATCCAGGAGGTTGATGTGGATGCCATCCTGGTGTGGGATGTTGGTAGATTTCCGGTGTGCATTCATTCTGGTGCACAGTTGTTGTTTGGTCTCTCCTACGTATCTTCCATCAGGGCATTTGGTGCACTGGATGAGGTATATTACATTTCTGGAGGTGCAGCTGTAAGATCCTGGGATGCTGATGGCTCTGTTGTGGGGTGTAGTAATTGTGGGGGTGGTGGAGATGTGTTGGCAGGTTTTGCATTTCTTGTCATGGCACGGTCTGGATCCTTTTGGTGTGTTCTGGGCTTGAGGAAGTTTGCTTCTGGTGATGAGGTTGGCGAGGTTTGGTGCTTGTCTGAAGGCTAGGATGGGTGGCTCTGGGAAGATCTTTTTAAGAATAGGGTCTCTTTCTAGTATGGGTTGCAATTTTTTGAGGATTTTCCATACAGGTTTCAAGGGAGGGGTGATACGTCATAACCAGCGGTGTGCGATTTGTGGGGGGTTTTCTTCTGTACTGCAGCAGTTCTTCACATGGTATCCAGGTGGCTCTTTCAAACATGCGATCTACCTCTCTGGAGGAGTGTCCTTGTTGGGCGAAAGCCTTTTTAAGATTGGTGAGGTGGAAATCCCGGGTGCTCTCTTCAGTACAAATGCGGTGGTATCCTTAGAAACCTTAATGAATTCATATCTACTAGGCTCCCCAATTAGACAATAATTTGAAGTTCTTAGGAATCTTCTCTCTCATGTTTATGGAACATGAAACATAAAACAAGTAAAAATTAAAACAACTTACATTCCTTTCTACTTCAATTAATCTATCTTTAACCTTCAGTAGTTCTCTGGTAGTTTCTTGATTTTCCTTTTCCCATTTATTGACAGACTGATTTTCTTCACCAGTCCTTGGGGGAGAATTCTGTACCATTCTTTCCTCCTCCTGTCTTTGTTTGAGGGCTTCATAGTTTTTTTTCACCTAAAATCATTCAAGACAATTTTCGAAAAAAAAAGAGATAATTAAAAACAAGCATCTTTTCAACTACATAATCATCGTAGCTTGAACAAAATGGGAAACTGCATGAATATTTTAGTATTTACATTTTAGAACATAATTTGATCATTTAATTTTGTGTTTGCCTATGTATACATATTGAGGTGAGTGGGAGGTATATGCAAAATAAACGTATAGGCTAGATACTGACAACTGAGTCATGATAAGCACTTTTTAAAAGTTCTGAAATTGAAATTTCCAGCAAAGCAGAAATAACTACACCCCTGACTATTATGTATTTGATACATTCTCTTTATTTACATTCTACTGTACCTTCTACTTCTAGAAGAGGATGGTTAGCCACATTATTTTCAAGTCAGGCAGAAGGAAGGTCAGGGTGACAACTTAAGAGGCTAACTAGCTCAGAAAGGCATGAGCTTTTGTAGGCAACAATATACTTAATCAGATGCATCTGATGAAGTAGGTTGTTACCTATAACAATCTAGAAGGGTAAATTTCATATTTGGCTATTCCATTCTAAATGTTTGTAAGTTGCATCATAAAATTCTGTGTTTCTTGGGAAATGGGGATCTTTTGTCAAATCAAGACCCAAGTTCAGTCAAATTATTCTTTTCACACACCATCATTGAGGAAATATTCCCTGGCCTGTGATATATAACATTTATCTACAATCTGTCAAACTTCTCACTTATTTTAGATTTTATCTAGGGGTGCACTGATATATTGGATCAGCACCAATATAAGGAAAATCGACAGTATTGGCAATTGCCTTTTATTTCTTTTTTGGCTAATATGGCTGATAAATACCCTGTGCATGTGCGCACCTGCAGAGCAGCATGCAGGCAGCCAGGAGCACAGAACTGCAGTGTCATTGGCAATGTGTAGGGGGTGCATGCAGGTGTATGTGCACCCCTTGAGCTTGATGGTGCACCCCCAGGAAAAAGCACCACCAACACTGCCAGTGGTGTGTGCAGGCAGTTGCCACTCGCCACACCCCCCAACACCTTGCTGCTGACAGGATCTGTGGGCAGTTCCCAATTGCCACTAGCCACTGCTGATGGTGTCTGTGGGTGGTCGCTGACAGCCGGTCGGCGCTTGCTTGCCCCCCGTCACCCCCACAGTGCCGTGGCCACCTGCGGAAGCTCACCACCACCACGCCCCCCCTGCTGACAGTGCTGCCGCCGCCTGTGGGAGCTCACTGTGCCCCCCAAAGCCTTCAGAGGCTCACAGCATTCATGCACAGTGTGGAGATCAGCCAGAAACAGCTGGTAAGTCTGTTGTGGGGGAAGGGAAGGGGCATGGTGGGGCAGATCAAGGCCCTCATGGTGAGGGAGGGAGTGGGGCAGGCGTTGCACAGCTGGGGCAGGGCAGGGCGTGGGATGGAGCCATGGCTCGTCTGGGGGGGGCTCCCACTCCTACCAGTACCCCAGGAGAGCATGGGGGGCATGTGTCCCCGGATCTGCATGCAGAGCAAGGGCGGGCTGCTGCTGGGGGCTGGGGCCGTGCCGAGCTCTTTCTGGTGGGGAAGCTGCACCAGGCTGCACTCAGAGCAGGCAGCAGAGGCACTGGGAGGGGGGCTACAGCAAATTGTGGGGTGGCTGCAGCCCTCCCCAATAGCCCCCTTCCCAGCACCACCACCGCCCACCCTGAGCGCAGCCCTGCCCAGCCCCCTGCTGGGAAGAGCTCAGCACTGCCCCGGCCCCAGCCCCCAGCGGCAGCCTGCCCCCACCTCACACACAGATCCGGGGGCACATGCTCCCCCCATGCCCTCCCGGGGTGCCACCTCCCACCATGCCCCCTAGATGAGCCACTCATGGCTCTGTCCCTTGCTCCCCCTGCCCCAACTGGGCAGCGCCTAACTGAGCCCCAGTCCCTCCCTCCCCGATTTGCCCCCCACCCCCCATAACCCTTCCCCCACAACAGACTTACCAGATGGTTGCTGCTCTCCACACTCTGGGGCTGCATATCGGAAATCAAATCGGTATTGGCCAATATGGCTCATTAAAAATAGGTCATCGGTATTGTCCCAAAAAATCTCTATTAGTGCACCCCTAATTTTATCTCCTTTATTAAAGTCTCAACAGAGCTCATTCTTTGCTCTTGTGGGTGTATATTTTCATCACAAAACTAAATGCACCCAAGGGAAAGGGTCCTCCCTTTTTTTCCTGCCAATTGATGGGAGAGAATTACTTTCTTAACTCTCCCTTATGGAGTTTCCTTGTCAGGCACTCTCTGGGCACAACCAACAGGTCTCCACTCAGTTTTCCCTCATCTCTTGACTGCTGGCCATCCCCAAATCCTGTCCCTCTACCATTCTACTTGTCAGTGTTCTTGGCTCCATCCTCTCCCAAAAAGGACACTGGCTCTGTCCTTTCTTCCACTATCCCTGTACCAAGTTCAACAGCTGCTTGGTGAAAAGGGCAGGCTGAATATATGTCTGATGCGAAGCCCTCAAGGATATCCTCTTTAAACACCCCTTTCTGGTGTTAATAAGCCTTGTGGAAGTCAGTGGTATTCTGCAGCTGCCATAGGCTACTGCAAGTTGTTCAGCTATCATTCTTGAGGCAAAAGTCGTAGCATGTGACAATATGAGTAGCAAAGATTGCAGAAATCATGGCACTTGAAATACATCCATAAGAACTACTAATCATGCAAGTGAAGCATTTGACATTTTTACCCTAAAGGCTAGGTACTTTTTAATAACTTATTTTTAAATCACTGTTACTCACAAATAGCAAATGTTGAGGAAAACCTCAAAATGCTCAGTGCAAAATCATCATTTCAGGGGACCGTCATTCTTTTTTTATCAAAGATGTGACTATCTTAAATATTTCTGTATTTGTTACTTTGGCTTTTAAAGAATTAGTGCTCAGAAAATTCCAGACAAATTTCATGTGTCTTATAATGGAAAAACACTACTTCTGAAGCTTTAAGAATCTGGATAGAAGAGTAAGGATTTCTTGTTTGGTTTTTTTTGTCAGTTATACTTTATTTTTCAGGTTTCATTATACACTGCAATTAAAGTTGAAAAACAACAAAAATTCGATAATTTCATATAATAAAAATAGTCATGTTATTTCCTTACTGTTTTAAGTTCCTGACGCAGCTGTTGATTTAAATTTGTTGATTCTTCTAAACGAGCTTCCAAAGCAGCAATTTTTTCTTCTTTTATTTCAAGAGACTTTTTTAGGGTAGACTCTAATTTTGACTCCAAAAGCTTGTACCTACTACTCAACGAAATATGAAGATGTACTTTTTATTGACACTTCAACACGGATAAAATTTGAAACATTTACATATACATGTTAAATTCCAATGTAATGTTCTTGAAAGATTTTAGAGAAACTAGCTTAGTTTTGGAAGATGACTATTTGTCTACAGACTAGTTGTCTACAGAGACAGCAGCAGAGTAAGTTTCCCTGAATCCTTGTCAAAATGCTTCAATGCTGACTTGGAAGACCACTACAGGAATGAAAGTAGGTAAGAATGCAAAGGCATAGCAGGACAGCTTCACGCCCAGAGCAGCTGTGGTACACAGAGCAGTGCAGGATGCCATGGTGCTAATGGCAGTGGCACAATCAGTTGCTACTGCTGCCCCAGCTATTTTTGCATCCCGCCCCTCCCAAAAGGCAGCACCTGGGGTTGCAGTCCTGGTCAGCCCTGTCAGGCTACTGTAAGGTTTCACATCATTTCAGTCCTTAGAATGTCTGATAACACTGCAAAGATACACTTCCATTTGACCTGGGCTATATTTGACCAAATGTTACCAGGTGCATTTATTACCAATACTCAAGTCCTCAATTCTCCTCTTTAGATATTTAAGTGATCACTGTAAAGCTGTAAATCCTTTAGAATGTTATTCTCTTTTAAAATAAATTTCCTTGATATAGAAAAAGTTACAACATTATAAAATCAACAGCAATATACATACCAGTATACTGGCTTTGTTTGGGTCTTTAGTGTGCATGTAATTATTGAGTTTTATCTGTTGGCTCCATTTCAAAGAGTCAAGCAGGAGACTGAACTTGATTAGAATAAGAAATATTTGGAAGGCAAGATTCTCATCAGTTTCCTTTTCCTGCTTGTTCATAAAACAGAGGTTCAACAGAGGAGGAAGACTACACTATGCAGGTGAATGCTCATTTCATGTACCTGCTCACAATGTGGGAATTGCATACTGAGTCCAGTTCCTGCTACTTTAAAAGATTCTGTTTCAGTGTCTAGTACTGACCTTTTTGGAGGGTGTTATTAACAGCATTTACTATATCACAGAGCATGGCGAAAAAATATATTTATTTTAAGGGGCAGTGTTAGATTCTGAATATGTAGACTGGAAACAACATCTTGAGACTGTCAATGCAATCTTAAACAATTAACAGCCATTTCAGAAAATATTAAAATATCACATCACAAATGCTTTTTAAGTGGTTTAAGCATTTTATTTAGTCTCTTATTTTACATGCTCTCAGAACTTGGAATAAAATCTCTTTCCTTACTATTTTTATATCTTAGATATTTCTATTTATCCCAAAGGTAAGGAAAAACTAAACACATTTTAGCCTCCAATCTCATCTCCTGAACAGCATACTAGGTTTATTAACCCAGTCCAAGTGTATAAGGTCCACTACTATGCATGAGATTCTTAAATGCATAACAGGTATGTCTAGCCCAATGGGGTTTTCAGCCCATGTGGCTGCATGCAGCCCAATCAGCATACTGTTGCAGCCCATGTGACATCCTGTTAAAACATTTTTAAAATGGATATACAAGAAGTAAATTGGGCGGGTGCAGCCCACAACACATTGAGAGCTTCAAGTGTGGCCCACTATGGCAAATAGGTTGAGAACCACTGGTCTAAACAGTAACTGGAGCAGAGGACTATCAGTAAAAGGGTTGGAAAGAAGATACAGTTGCCTTAAAATATCATTATCATGTGAGTGGGAGATCATCCCAGAATTTCAGGATGAGCACACACCTGGCAAACACTAAGCAGGTAATCACCACACCATGGATGAAAGGTCATTTTAACTTCTTGTATAGAAGCACATGTGAAGACAATACTAGGGTAGATAGAGAAGAAACATGGCAAAGATTAGTAATAGAGATTTATTCTCTGGGTTCAAACAACTGCCTGGTTATGAAATAAACTTTGAAGAATCTTAAACAGAATGTGTGAAGGATGGATCTACTTTTTCTAAAGAATCCAACGCAAAGAGTTTGAAAAGCAAAGCAACAAACTGAAAAAAATGTAATGTCCTCCTTATCAGACTAGGTCAGGTCAGGCCTAGGAAGAGGGAAAGATTTTAAAGATACTGCTAAGAATGTTCAGAAGAAAAAAAACATGCCTACTCCTGTACATTTCCAGGGAGGAGATATGTTAGATGCAAGTGAAATATCTTCCATCTCCATACCAAAATGAAGAGCCAGGCCAGGAATACACAGAAACAGAAAACAGCTTGTGTACAAAAGACTAGCATTCCAAAAGCTTCGTAAGAATTGGGCATGCCTACCAATAAAGGCTGAATAATGAATGATGACTGTGTCTTTCTGCTCCACCAGAAGACACTAATAGCAGAAGTTGAGAATAATGACCACAAGTTATGACAGTTTTCATAGATTTCATAGACATTAGGGCTGGAAGGGACCTAAGTTTTAGAAATTATGATCCTGAACAAGCCAATATCTCTGTTAAGTAAAACAAACATTCCTCATTTATAGGTTTTCAGCATCTTAGAAAAGGAATGCCAGCTAGCCCCCAGTGTATATGGCCTTCAATAGAATATTTTCTTGGGCAACAGCTCTCATAACTACCTAAAAGAATTCAGAAGCAAAGGAAGCAATGGAAGACCCTGGTACAGCAATATATGTGTCATTAATGTATTGTGCACCCCTGAAATAATGAAATCCTAGTTAACCAACAATGTCAGCTAAGAAACAGAACCCAACTCAGAAGTCTCTATACATGGTCTAATAATAGATGATGTTAATCCACAGCCTCTGCTATGTCACAGACAGACAGGCTTCTTCTCTCTAAGGAAGCTCAGCCCCAGTGTTTAAGGTCCCCAACAGCTCAAATCCTCATTACAGAACACTACTTGTAATAATGTCATTGAAAAAGCCATCTACAGAGATTGAACTTAGGCTTCTACATCAAAAAGCATAAGTGTTCCCTGTGTCTTGCTAAGGGACCAGGCCCTTTTCATGTGGTATATTTCCCGGAGGGGAACAGAGATTCACACTGTGTAACCACGAATTAACTCTTAATGCTGTGTTGGCATGAACTGCTCTACATCCCCTGATTCAGCACTGATCATGAACACTGAGGAAAAAATCCTAGGTCTAAATACTCTTCTGACTAAGAGTATTTCCACCTTGGGAAAGGAGGCTGAGGACAGATACTGCTAGAAAACAAAAAGTACTGGGAGATTCCTCCAGAGGCGCAGACACTATCCAGCAACAGACCACTGGCAGTAGGCAAAGGGGGAATGAAGATAAAATATCTAGCTGCCTCCTGGAGAGAAGGCCTAGAATCTTAAAAAAAAAAAAAAAAAAAAAAAATCACTAAAAGAAGGCTTGGAATTTGTCCCCACATTTATGACAATCAGTAGTAATCACAGACTACTAGACCAGTCATGTTTTCACAAATGAATGGCATCATGAAAGAAGGGCTGGCTAGAAGCCCATGCTAAGTCTTTTCCTGACATTCACTTTCCCTGAACCCCAGTCAAACAGGACACAACATGGAACAGAGCACAGGAAACAGATGTCAGGATCTCAGCTGTTGTATATTAGCAGGTGTGGTAGAGTGACAAGAGACAGTGTGGGGATTGGGAGAGGCTCAAAATATTGGCTACTACCCAGCCCACACAAGTGGGGATGTTGAGAGGAGCGTGGATAATCTTACAGTGACAAGAATCCTAAAGTTTGAAGTAGTCAAAATACTGAGCCTATTAACATTTAAAACAGCTCTGTCTTTTGTTCCTACTGCTGACTAGAAGTTTCAGAATATGAGCAATCACACAAACAGTAGCTGTTGCCATACATTTCTGTATTTCTTAGCACCAACGTGGCAATTTACTTTCAAAGACATAGATATCTGGAATCTGGAGGCGCTTATACATGCGCAGCTAGGCTGCTCTGATGTGCTGTAATTACATCACGTTGGAGCAGACTATATTAATCAAGTCTGCTGGAGTGTGGTAATTACCATGCTCCAGAGGACTCCAGGGTCACATGTATCAGCATCTCTGCACTGAAAAATGGCAGCAGGGGTGCTTTAATTAAAGCTTGTTTGATAAGCTTTAGTTAAAATGCCCCCACTGCCAGTTTTCAGCACAGGGACACTTATACACACGACACTCCAAACGCTTTATTAGAGCTGTTCTTGGAGCTGCTCTAATTAGAGTGCCCCATCCCCTCCCTCTTCCCCCCATTCCACTCCTGGAGGACATTTATTACCACAACATGTTATTTTCAAAGAGAGTCTGTTTTCTAGCTTATTTACATT
Organism: Alligator sinensis; assembly: GCF_000455745.1. Classification (NCBI taxonomy): domain Eukaryota; kingdom Metazoa; phylum Chordata; order Crocodylia; family Alligatoridae; genus Alligator; species Alligator sinensis. Next base: position 1,096,004 of record NW_005841998.1, on the reverse strand, counting down.
TTCTCAAAAATTACAATTTAGGGAGAAAATTGCTGAAGGAAAAACAGAATATTCTATTATTGCAAACAACACTGAACTATCCCACAAAGGTTGATTCACCCTCACCTGTCATCAGTGCTCTGTTCATCATGCAAGAGGCGCTCTTTATTTAAGCCTATCTTTTCAAGTTCATGGGTAAGTTTTTCTAGATCGTTATTCATTTGCTGCGTCTTCAGTTTTTCACTCACCAAATCCTTGCACAAGAGAAATAAAAGTCAATAAAGAGAAATTAAACTGAAAAAAGAAATAATACAACACTAGTTTCTGGGAACTATCTATATCTGAGCTTTGTATATGTACATGTAGCTTGCATAATCTGTTAAAGTTAACTTTGTCCTTCCACACAACTACAACTTTTGATTAAATACAAGTATGATTTCATCATAGGGGTTTACTTTCTTTCTTTTAGTAGGAATTCCCTTTTAAACTTTGTTGGATCATTAGGAAAAAATAAATAACAAAGTATGTGAGAGACAAGGATTTTTATGGATGCTATCTTTTATGGGACCAGCTTTATGGTTGGGATAGACTTAGACAAGCTTTTGAATCCAGTGCATTCTTCTTTAGGTCTGAGTGAAAAGCAGGCACAGTAATCTTCTGGTATACCTGTTTTTCACTGTACCTGCAGCGGATCCATTAAAAGATATCACCCACAAAAATCCTTGCCTCTCGCATATTTCCTGGACGATCATGGGTAACATAACACTATCAAGAAGCAAACTAACCTTTTAGTCAGAGTAGGTACTTAACTAAGAGTCTGTAAAAGGTTCCCTAACAACACAAATAATACCTACGTAGGTTTTATAAGCAATATGAGAGATTAATAATGCTGAAGTTAAATGATTCAGGAATACAGTATGAAAGATCTTCATTATCATTAAAAGTTGTTTATAAATATTGATACTATACATGTTATTGATTTAAACATATGAACAAGATAGGAAAATGCTTTTTCAGAAATTACTAGTAGTACCTTTTCCTCTATGTTATAAGTAGCTTAATACAAGAATGGAAATCAGTTGCAAATTACCTCTCGCAGTGTGACAAGGGTTTTCTTATCAATGGTAGCTCTTTTCACAAGTTCTTTATTTTCTTTTTCTAGCTCTTTTAAACGTACACATGAATCTTTAAATATACCTATCTCTTTGAATAGAGATTTATTTTCCTTTTCCAGGTGACTAATTTTTACATTGTTTTCTTCTAATGTACTGTCTTTAATTTCTGCCTGCTGTCGAAGCCTCTTATTTTCTTTTTCTAATTGCTTCTTATCCTTTTCCAGTTGAGATGTCTCCTGTTCCAATAGCTTGTTCTCCTTCTCCAATTGCTCGAGGCGTTTACTGGAGATTTTTAATTCCTCCAGATTCTTCTGCAGAGTTTGATTTTCAGTTTCCAAATCCTGTAGTTCACTTTCCAACTGTTGAATCTTTTTGTTGCTATTTTCTAAGGCTTTCTGTAACCTTTGGTTTTCAGTATCTAAACCTTGGTAGCTGACTTCTAAGCGTTCTGTTTTCTTGAAAGAGGCTTTCATAAGCTCCAGGCCTTTCTTAAGTTGTTCCTTTTCTGTTTCCAGTTCTTTATTTTCTAACTGTAATTGTGCCATCTTCATGCTTGTACATTTCAAAGATTCAACTGTTCTTCTTAGATCTAAATTTTCTTCATCAAGTTGTGAATTCTCTTTTTCCAAGGACTCTAACTGATATGTCAGATTTTTTAAGCTATCCAAAGTTTTTTTCAGCTTTCTATTTTCTACCTCCAATTCTGAGTTTTCTTGCTCTAAGGCTTCTATCTTCTCACATGTAATTTTTAAATTGGTAATCTTTTTCTGTAATAATTCATTTTCCTTTTCAAGGTGATGTAATTCATTCTCAAGCTCTTCTGCTCTTTCTCCTTTCTCTTTATAATGTTCTAGTTCTTTTCTGGCTTGCCTTTTTTCAAATTCAATCTTATTTAACTTACTGCTGGTCTCTTTGATAGATTCATGGAGAATTTTATTTTCTTTTTCAATTTCCTTCACTCTTGCTTCAGCACTGATTTGTGAGCGTTGCCTTAGAGAAGCTACAGTTTGATTCAAGTGTTCATTCTCCTGTTCTAATAGCCTAATCTAAATAATTAAAAAGAAATGTTAAATTAGGTCAGTTACATGCAAACAAATAAATCATTCATTTATATATCTATACACGTACATACACACAACATATACATATACAGCAGGTTGCTAAGGTAAGATAGGTGTAGATGGATTACATTCTTATAAAAAAAAATTCTGTGGTTTATTCTACCATACATATAATAGCATGTAGTATATGTAGGCTGATAGTTATGCAACAAATTTTAAGTACAGAACTTTTTCAAGGACATTTTTTAAAGTAAAAAAAACAAGCTAAACACAAAATACTTCTGGTCACCTTTTAACACAATGGCTTTTTCTGAAACACTGGTGCTTTAAGAGACACAATATAGTTGAAATGGACACATCTCAAAAAAGAGAAAATCAGTTAAATCATGACTTTGGATAAGATTCTACATGTAGGTTCAAGGAAGGATGGGGTGGGGAACAGGAGGCAATTATCTCCCTAGCTTATTATTTTATTTGAAAATATAGAGTTGATCTCTGGAGTAGGTAGAGCCTATGATTAAACCTCTACCAAGTTTTTTGACTCCATATAACAAGACTATTCTCATCTTTTATTAAGAAAATCACTAGCTTTTTTGCAAAAGGGATCTAACAAATGCATACATCTGCACCTCTTAAATTTAAGAGTGTATCCAAACCAATATTCAGGTGTGGGGCTTTTGCTGAAGGCGTTAGACTACTGGGTTTATGACCTGGTAGGTAACTAAACAACCCAGTGAGATGTGTAAGTAAACCAGCCTCGCCACCCGCCACCCGCCCCCCCCCCCAGGGGTACGCTTATTAAAATGTTGAAAACCTCTGATTTACAGTACAAATTGTATAAAAAGGTTTTAAAAAGTTATAGACTCTGTTCTTTCATATGTGCTTTCATTCGCCTGTTTGGATATGAAGATTGACATGTACATGGCCCAGGAATGGTGAAATGCTTTGAAATCCCCATGAGACTCCTAGAATGGGAATCTGCATATAAAATTTTTGTGATGTTCTTTTACATAACTCAACATTGCTGAATACAAACAGTAAATATAATTTATTGACTATGTTTTTATGTATTGACAATATTTAAACATTAACTGTGAAGTTATGATCGATAAGTCTTTTATACTACCAATTTAGTTAATATGGAACTAAATTGTATGTTTTGTTTGTTTGTATGAATAAGTTACATTCGTGTGGCATCAGTACAAATCTTAGGAAAGTTCTGAACAATGGTGACACTCCAAATCACCTAAGTACATACTTTAAAGCATGAACAATGTCCCTGAAGATTCAGCTCCATTCACGTGCTTAAATTTACACTGGTGCTGAAGTGGAGAGCTGCACTGGGGCTCATAACTTCTTCAAAAATTGTTACAATAGATCATTAAAACATAATCCTGTTTTCAAATACAATTTATACTAATGCATAATTAGTAATGTTTCTATAATCTATTTATGGAAAATGCTTCTCAAAAGAACAAACACAACAGGCATAGTTTTTGAACTACTCCATTACGTACAATATTAAACAACCAGTTTAACATGCCCTTTTGTATCCCCACTTTAAAAACCCAAGCATAGTGCAGTCATTTAAAAAAAAGAGTGCAGATTTTAATGTTGAATATTTTTGTTTCAGTGGAACTAAGGCCCTTGGCCGACATTAATTTAAAAAGAGATTTAAGGAATTTTATCCCAGTCGTCCAAGACTTGGCAGGGCAGGACACGCAATTTTTGGAATCTGGGATATAATTTCTCTGATCCCACTGGGTGCTGACAGACATGACAGTTTGTTGTGTGATTGGCCACTGAAAGCACACTACAGCTGTGCTCTGACAGAAGTACACAGCTGCAGAGTGCTTTTAAAAATGGCCAATCATGTGAAAATCTGAATCCTCGTTATATGAGAGTCCAGATGACGATGCTCCAAAGTAGATGCGGCCAAGCCCTGCTCCCTGGACTGTCTTCAGAATGGGAGGTGGGGAAGGGAGCAGAGGGAGCTCATTCTGGGGGCTGCCCAGCTGGTGTTGGATGTGGGGCAGGTGGATTGGAATACCTCTTGTCATCTCTCTGAAGCTCCAGTTCACCCACCCCACCCTCCAGTGCTGGCTGGGCAACCCCCAGAATGAGCTCCCTCCACTCCCTTTGCCCCCTGCCATTCTGAAAACAGTGCCAAGGCTGGGAGGGGCATTGCTAGAGGAGAGCGGCTGCAGATGCAGCTGCTTTAAACTGCAGCTCATCTCCCAATCCCCAGGACCCAACAGCAAATGTCTGTAGGGTCCTGGGGACAGCTGTAATCCATGGAACGTCCTGCAAAGTGCCATGAGTTACAGCAAGGAGCTTCACTTGCCTGCACCCACTGTGTGCCCATCTTTAAAGTCATGCTGTGCAGCCCAACATTAGGGATATGGGTTACATACCAAGGCTTTAAAGATCTCCAAGCACAGTATCAGTCTGCATGGCGAAGTTTTACTTGCTGGTGCATGGGGAGCTGCTGGGCTGCACAGCATGGCTTTAACATGCTAAACATTCAAATTAAAGCATAATGCCAACAACCACAAAGATGTTTCACATTAAACATCTTTCCTTGTGACTAGTTTGTCATTTTTATCACATGATAAACTGATCAAACATGTGGCATATTACAATTTATTGCATGATTAACATGCTAAGCTCATGATAAATATAACATCTGTCAGGAGCCTAAATAAGACCTCCCTCCCTCTTTTTCCAGATGGTTTGCATTATACTCTGTATCCTAAAACAATGTCTATTGAAAGTTTAAATGTAGCTAAAAAGCTGAAGATTTTATCTGTGACAATCAAGCTGTTTAAACGGAGTTATGTATTTAGGGGCATATTCTCTACTGAGATTCAGTCCCTTTTTGGTATTCAAACAGCTCAAAGGGCCCGGAATCTATTTGTAAAATGTCCGCAGGGAATTCCTCTGGTAGAGGGAACTCCACATAGTTTTAAATTAGGCAGAGGCAGCTTCTTGGGCCAACTGTCCTCCACATTTGTACTATAGATGGTGTCTTACAAAGAAAAAGGGAAGTTTGGGGAAAGAGCACAGCAGAGCAAAGTTCCATTCTATCATTCTTCCACCAGCACTACTAACCCTAGACTGCTGTAACTCTTACTGGGGCTGGTAACAGATCTCTAGCCACCGTTTCTTCTGCACAGAGTGGTACTTGGTCAAAGAGTAAATTCTAGTTAAGTCCCTGATTTTCTATTCTGGCTGAACTATACCTCTAGGCAGCCCTAATTTCTACTTGGTCAGTAAGGCCATAGAAACAGTAGAGAACAAGTAGCGCACTGCTAAATTCCAAAAACAAATTCTTATCCCTAGCTTTGCCTCCCAGAGTAACTCTATATCTCAAGGAAGCCTATATAATACAGATATTGCTTAATGTGCAGACCTGTTGCCTTTAAGATATCTATGCCAAGTGTAAAGGGGCCAAAGCGCAATGTTTAATCAGTATGTTACTCACCTGTCTCTCTGAGTTTTCTCGGAGTGTCTCAATTGCTTTTTCAAGCTGTATTTTCTCTTTCATCAGATCTTTGCTCAGGTTTTGACTATTTTGAAGACTTTGTTTCTCTTGGCTAATTTCATTCTCAAGTCCTTCCAGCTAAAGAGAAAAATATTAAAAATTCATCCAGATATGACTACAAGCATATATGACTACTCTTAAGGGGTAAAGTGAAAAGTTTTTCATTATTCATTTTCAAATTCAACATATGCATTAAGGCTTGATTCAGAAATCTACTGAAAATAATTCAAAGGCTCCCACTAATATTTTATAGAAATAAATTAAGATCTGGAAAATGCATCACCCCCCTCCCCATTTGAACTAACTTTTATCTAATAGTAAAAATAGAGACACAATATAGTTGAAATGGACAGACTTTATCTCATCTCTGAATAATACTCAATCACCTATGTCAGTATTTTTTATACTCAGAGATAAAAGCATGTCTTTTTTTTGTCTATATAAAACTGACCAAATTTTACTAGACGATGGATATTTTCCAAATCTTTCTTAGGAAAGTTCCTATTTTGAATGCTCCTTCACTGCTTCTCCATTGATTCTTTATTTTATGCAAGCTGAATATTGTTCAATAGTATAATGTACACAATATATTTTTAAAGAATTAAGTATAAATATTTCCAGCAAAAAAAGAACTAAATGTATGGAGTTATCTTGCCTTCTTCCTTGGTTATAGTTATGAGAACATACTTAAAAATGAAAATAAGTTAAAAGATTTCTAAATCTCTTCCCCTTCTCCTTCCAAGTCTGTGTGTTCAGAGGGCATAAGTTCATAAGCAAAGGGAGATTTTCTTAAAACTGATAGCATCTATATTTCAAGTAAGGGCTGCCAAAAAGCATGAGCCCCATAAAAAGTAATGAACTCACTATGACATTTGGGCATTAATTCAATTTTTAATTGTCGATCCTATAAACCAAAGATTACCATATTTTGCACCTTATCCTTAAGACCTATCACAAGGGCAGGCTTTTAGAAATCAATAAAATAAGTATATGACATCCGAGTCAGAGACCACACCCCCCCTTATTTACACTCCCACTAAGGGCCAAGCATCTCTAGCTTTTATATTCATCTTCTGTATCAGGGGTAGGCAACCCCCAGCACAGGTGCCAGAGTGCAGCACGTGAAGGCATTTGGCTTGGCATGCGCACGTCAGGGTGAACAGCAGGGAAGAGGCCAGGGCTGCACTGCCACAACAAGGATTGGGCCCCTTGCAGCTGCTCCGCCGTCCGCCCCGGCACACCAACATCTTACAAGCCAAGTTTGCGGGTGTTTTCAGCGCTCTGTTCAGAAATGTTGCCAACCTCTGGTCTATATGAAGGCTGGAAACTGCCTTATAGGTACTCTATTCTCCCTCCCTCAGAAAGTGCCAAGAGTCACTTATTCACTGACTTGAAAGAGTGATATGTGAAGCCAGGAAAATCCAGGAACACTTCTCTCCAATGGCCATTAAGTACAAGAGGCAATGGCTCCATTTCAAGAGGTGCGCTGGCAAGGGTAATTGGATAATGCCTAACCTCTGAGATAGTAGTCAGAGCACTGTGCTGGGAAGGCAGAGAGATGCAAACCCCAACCCCCTCTGGGAAAGGGGGCTTAAAGCCTAGTTCCCTAGTTTGCTGGACGAGTGCCCTAACCACTTAATTTTGGAGGCTAGAACATCAAAAAAGTGTGGGTGGGAAGAGGCTTCCTAAGTCTTATGCTTAGGTCCTTGAAAGCTGGTACAGTAATTTTAATTGTAAATATTTTTGTTCTTAAATTTTATTTTCCTACAAACATTATTTTTAAGGACAGTGTGAAAGCTTAAATGTAATTTAGTTTTGCATGATAATGCATTATTACATCAAACTACATACTTGTATCAACCCAAAATAAAGAAGTTACATTAACTGTCTGTTTTTAGTTGCAAACCTGCTATAATTTTTTTAATTAAATCTTTAGAGAATCTGGTTTGGCAGAAAAGGTCTAGACAGGAAGAATTCCACAGTTACTTCAGTCTCAGATGCTAAAATCATTTCTACTGTGGATTGGCATCCAGATAGTATCTTCTGATATCTGAAGTTCTGCTCAATGTCCTTAAATTTGCAATCTGATAATTTTTCTGTGGCCAGGATCCTCAGCACCTTAATATATCATAAGCAAAGCTAAAAAGAGATTTATTTGGTTATTTTTTAGGATTTGGTCATTTTTACAAAAGACACAAATACGTAATCTTCTTATCTTGAAGACTCTGATTTCACTTTAAATCTTGGAATTCCTTAAATCCTAAGAATTTAAAATTTCAATAAATAAGTTATTTCATTTTGGTGATAATCTTTACTTACTCATCCAAGGGCAAGGGCATACAAACAAATTACCTTAAAGAAGGCTAGGATGTGAACTTACAACACATCAGGAGCTCAGTGGGAACTGCCAACATGAATACTCAATGAAACTGGGGTAAGCTACCTTGCATCTACTACGGACTGTAACTGCAGGGCAGCTGACATAACATAAATTCACACCCAAACCTATGTCATAGTAACGTATTCATGGACAAATATCCTGAGACAATCTCAAAATATGAAATAATTATGCCAGATCTCTTCTAATTCTCAGCCCTTATATCTAAATCTGTTAGCGTGTATCTGAACAAAAGATGCAGTGCTCCAAAAGGGGTTAATTTGCTAATCCAGCCTGTTTAGAGGTCACTGCCCTAACTTTAGGGTCTGAGTCGGTGAGGGTTTCATGATGTAATGGAGAGGCAGCCTTGCATACGGGATAGACCACTGGACCTGTTGCAAAGGAAACCTAGATTTGTTTCCCATCTCTCCTTAATGATGTTGGGTAAGTCACTCCCTTTTCTGTGCCTCAGTTTCCCTGCCTGTGAAAATGAGACTAAGGATTCAGCCCTAAAGGGCTTCAAGCTCCACGGATGTAAAGCAATAGGTGGTACTACTGAAATCTTGCTTTGATTGCCTGTAAGGGATGCTTCTCTTGAGCACTGGTTCCCAAACCTGGACCACCGCTGGTCCGTAAGGTACTAGGCAATTGTCCACAAGTCGCACTGGGCTGTGGAGCACCTTTCATCGTGTTCTCACAAGTTTGATGCTACAGGGGCATTATGATCTATGGGGAATCCTGAGAGCTGACCACAGTCCCTTGGTCCAGAGCACTTGGAAAGGCCTCTGCCATAGAGAACGTTCGGGTAGCGTGCTGCAGAAACCTGCTCGGTCTGATTCCAGTCTCAGTTAAAGTAAGGCTCTACAACAAAAGAAGTCACCATTTTTCAAATCCATTCAGTACTATCACATCAACCCCAGCCAGGGAAGGAAGCTTCCTGTCCCCCACTTCTTATTTAAACAGTGTTTCTGTACCTCCCTAAATTTATGCCCCTGGTCATATGGAAGCAGCCAGCAGGACTGTGGTGCCTAGAGACTCCAGCTGTAATCAGGGCCACATCCTGCTGGGTTCCTGTACCAACCTAGCGAAAGCAATACCTGCTCCAAAGAACGTCCAGTGTAGCCATTAGAGATGGGAAACTGAGGCAGAGATGTGCAGGATTGCAATGGGCATCACACCAGATCCAGAAACTGAACCAAGATCACCAGGGCACGAAACGCCAGCCTGGTCTTCTGCCAGTCGCTAGGACAAAGCCATACCTTTCTCTGGCACCTCTCATTGAAGGCAAGCAAAAAACCCCACAGCCCTCACCTCTTTCAGTTCATTAACAATGTTTAATTTAATTAAATTGAATCACAACCCCTTTTTCCTTCTCAGAAGTTGAGGTGTTCAAGAAGAGATTAGATAGGCACCTAGCTGGAGTTATTTAACCCCAGTGCTCTTTCCTGCCTAGAGCAGGGGGTCAGACTCGATGAACTACAAGGTCCCTTCCAACCCTAGAAATCTATGAAATCTATAAATATAACAGGCTGTACTGGATTTCTTTCTGCCTCTCAGTGCGGAGATGGGAAATTTATTCCCTCCTCCTTTCCTATCCTGCTAGAAGTACAGAAGAACTAGAATTTATAACACTACTTATAATGAAATGCAAAGTCAAAGAGGAGCAAGTGTCCCAAGGATGACTTCCCCCTCAAACTCAACACAAAGTCCAAACCAGATTCCCCAATGAAAAAGGGAAAAAAAAAACAAGTTAGAGGAGGAGCATGAGCTGCACACAGGATAAAAGAAGAGATGTTCTGATAAACTCCTTTGTTGGTGAATCATGTTTCTTTTCCTTCTGCTATTATCTTACAGGAAATACAGAAGAACTAGTGGATATGGTAAACAGTACCTTCAGGAAGAAGACAGACTCACTTGAAATGGAGCCTGGAATACTTTACCTGCAAAATCTGTCTCTGCAGAAGTGTTGAGGTCTGCATGGCAAATTTTAATAAATGTGTAAAGTGAATACTAAGTGGTGGCCTTACAGATCTTGGTCATAAGATTGGGCAAGTGATGAATAATGCTGTGAAGCCTCATATGGCACCTAGAGGTCAATCAGTCCCTCAAGGGAATGCTTCACCAATGGCATATGGCAGGAACTTATCTCTGTACAACTAAACTGTTCCTCTAGCAGGAAAGAATAGGCAATTCAGTGAACCTGACTTTAGACTTTATGATTTCTCGAGGTCCCCAGCTCTCAAAGAAACTAAATATTTGATTAAGAGGTAATGTGTCCTTCAGGAGCCAAGAACTACTTGTCAGGCATCCCTGTGATACAGGCCCTGCTGTGCAGTCCAAAGTAGCCTTCTAAGACAAGACCTTGGAAGATAAAAGTTCTCCACATGAAGCTGTCCAAGATTATGCCTAGGTAGAAAAGTGCTGTGAACATTTTAGAAGTGTTTTATTTAGGTTCACCACATATCTATTAATTGAGAAACAGGAAAGTACCCTGTCTTGCTATAAACAGCTCTATAATGCTGGAGCACATCATGCTGCAAGCAGATAACTAACCAAAGAGAATAGTTGTGAATGGTAAATATCTGAATCATACAGTACAATGGAAAGAAGAAAAAGTTTTACCTGTGCCTTTTCATTCAAGGACTGTTAACACATTTCATTAACAGTGGAGCATTCACCATCTCCATAGTGGATCACATTTTTGCTCTGAGACCAGAATCCCCCTCTTGACCATGTCTCAGGGAAACCTCGGGAACAACAACTACCGACTTTGAAAACCACAGTGTGTGTGAAAGTTTAAAAGTGCTACTCAATTCATACATTTGCCTTGAAATGAAAAGTAGGCATTTCCTTTTAAATGGCTCAACATAAAGCAACAGCCAAAAAAGATGTAGGTGTAACAACTATCTGAGGGAAGGTTATACTGTCTGCCATGAAAAGTCCTAGAATGAAATTTACAGATAAGAGAATTTTACTTCAGTCCCTTCCATGTCAGATGATCTTCACGACAGGATGTAGAAAATAGTTTCTATTACCCTAAGATGAATATTTCCATTTCCTTAAGATATTTAGATTTGATTGAAACAGGAGCAGTACCGCTTTCTTTTTACACAAGGAAGGCATTTGTGTTGACCTTAGGGAAACAGGCTGGTTGGCTCATGAAAGTACCATGACTGATGGAACATACGACAGAGACTTTGCTGAGACCATACCAAACTCCAAAACCTGTTGGACAAAGAGGTAACAAGTAATGAGAAAGAGAAGAAGCAAACTACAAATGAACTCTGAGGTGGAAAGGTGATTTCATTAAGACTCATGCACAAATTCAAATCATGACAGGAATCTGCATTTGTCAGAGAATTGGTAAGAACAGCAATCCTCAGGAATTTGTTATATGACAGTAGTACTGAACCTGGGTTTCTTAAAGTATAGCATGCCTCGTCACTGACTTTTTCCCCTCAGAAAAGTTCTGTCCCTGTCCTCTAAAATGAGGCCATCTTGTAAAAATATTATAATGGCCTCTATTCCAGTTGATTTTGCTGTGACATGTGTCCCTTGTGGCACCAATGTCTAAGCCTCAATTGACACACAGTAGGTGCAGACACATAGCATCTTTTCTATGGAGTAAAAGTGGAGCACGGCCCTACTCCAAATATGTCACTCAACTCCAAGGTAAAGCTACCCCTCCTCTATATGTGAGCAGTAACTCTATGCTGATGTATATTATGTTGGTATACTATTGGTGTCTGTTCCTGTAGTCAGTGTCATCCCAGTAGCAGCCATTTGATCAATGCAAACGTGACTACCCTGGCACCTTAGAGTCAGGTGCTATAAAAGCACCTACTAGAGCAGGGGTGAGCAAAATACGGCCCGTGGGCCACATCCAGCCCACCAAGCATTTCCCTCTGGCCCACAGAGCCCCTTCAAAACCCAGGAAATGGTGGCTGCCTCTCTAAAAGCCTCCAACAGCAGCCAGCAGAACCAGCCGCCAGCTGCAGCACCTCAGGCTGTTTAATTGGGTTCTAGTTGCGAGGCAAACAACCCTGACCTCAGCCTGACCCAGCTGGCCTTGCCCTGCCCCTGACTCAGGCCACGTTTGCAGCTTGAGAGGAGGGGCTGGGCCAGAACCTGTGGTGCCGGTGAGGGGAAAGAG
>NW_005841998.1:1064238-1083744 GCF_000455745.1 Alligator sinensis | reverse complement strand
CGCTTTCTTCTTGCCTGCAGGGGACTGGAAAGGGCCCTGCCCTGCAGGTAAGCCCAGGAAAGCAGCTGCTGGGCAGGCTTTCCCTGTGTCCTGCCATGCCGCTTGGGCCATGCAGGGTCGGGCTGGGCTGGCACTGGGGAGGGGAAGCAGCAGCTGGGCCACAGCTCTGGCCCAGTCAGCACCAGGGAGAGGAGGTGGAGGAGCAGTGTGCCGCTCAGGACAGAATGAGCCCACCCGGAGCGGCAGGGGCTCAGCTGCACTCTTCCCCTACCTGCACTGGTCAGTCCTGAGCAGCACACGAGTCCGCTGCTGCTTCTGCTGGCCGGTGCAGACCTGGCCGGGCTTCTCCTGTCCCCAGCAGCACGTGGGAAGCTGGCTTCAGCCTCACGCTGCTTTGGATGGGATGGGCTTCGCCAGGTCTGCACCAGCCAGCAGAAGTGGTGGCAGACCCATGTGCTGCTTGGGACTGACCGGTGCAGGCAAACGGAAAGTACAGCTGAGCCCCTGCCGCTCCGGCCAGGCTCATCCCGTCCCGAGCGGCAAATGGCTCCACCACCACTTCTGCTGGCCAGTGCAGACCCAGTCGGGCTCCTCCCATCCCCAGCAGCACGTGGGAAGCTGACTTCAGCTGCATGCCACTTTTCCTGGCCAGTGCAGACCCAGCCAGGTCCATCCCATCCAGAGCAGCATGCGGCTGAAGCCAGCTTCCCACATGCTGCTGGGGACAGGGTGAGCAGCAGAGCCTTCTGCCTTTTGGGACCAGCTGACACAGGTAGGGTGAAAGTGCAGCAGCACCTGGGAAAGCCACTGCTTGATAGGGGATGGGATGGGATGGGCTGGCCAGGCCCCACCGGGGAGGGAAAGCTGTGGCTGAGCCCCCTGTGGCTCAGGACAGGAGGGATCCTACAGCACTGGAGGGTGGTGTGCTGGTGAGGGGACCTGGGCCTGGGCTGGGTTCTGCTGTGCCACAGGGGGGAGGGGGGCAGGCTGAGATGGGTCAGGACCAGGTCATGCTGGCACTAGCTTTTGATGCCTGGGGCCTGCTGGGTCCTTGCTTGTGGGAGGGGTCTGGTGACCAGTACTGGCCAGGGGAAGGGAAGCTGGGCTACATTCTGCTGTCCTGAAACCCCACTGTTGGGGCAGGATGTTAGAGGGGTCACAACCCCTTGCTACCTGGTAAGTTGTGCATGTGCCTCGTGGCCCAAAGGGGAGAACTTGTGGGGCCCCAGGAGCAGGCCATGTACTGTGAGGGTGGGCCCTGGTGTTGGGCAGTGTTTCCCAGTCAAGGGGTACACCTTCTGATGTCAGGGATTGTGTGATGAGGGCAGGGGATTCTGGGACAGATACGGTGAGTGGGGCAGTTTGGTGTTGGGTGGGTGAGTCTTATGACACAGACCATATGACAGGGTGTATCTTTCAGTTCCAAGGCCACCTCTCCAAAAGGAGTACTTCCAGGGGCAAGGGGAAGGACTTCCGGTCCCAAGATGGCAACCAGGGAGTGGGGCAACTGAAGGGGCGGGGCTACCCATGCAGCCCTCGACAGCTCACCAAAACTCATCAAGCAGCCCTCCGCCTGAAATAATTGCCCGCCCCTGCACTAGAGGCATCCAGCGTGAGAGACCTGGTTTTGTGTCCCTTCCTTACTAGGGAGCTAGGGAATGAATTTACTACAAAGTAAAATCTCAACTATATTACTGTATATTAATCACATATAGTTTCCACATCTAGCATTTGCAATTTTCTTACAAGATTTAACACGAGTGTTTACTACTTTCTAGAATAAAAGGTTTTAGTTCTTCCCCCTCAGCTTCCCAAAAGAAAGGTTTTGGCTCTCCTAGATTCTGATTGAGAATAGCTTCTTGCGCGTTTTGTGTCCGAGCACGAGTGTGCTGTGAATTTAATAATGGGTTCCAGTTATACTCAAGTCAGATATGAGAACCATCTCTTCAGTGTTAACAAGAGGGCCATTATAATCATTGTGGTTTTTACCATCACAATCTTGTTAACCTTCTTTATTCTTTGTGGCTGAGGAGGGAAAGGCATAAAGGAGACTACTATTCAGCCCACTTCCGAGATACAGAGATCACAACCTTTGCTTTTCGTGTCTCCTTCACACAATACCTCTCTTTTGGTTTTTACACTGAACTTGGACTTCCAACCCAGACAGTGGTGGACTGCTCTAGATTGAATTCTTTAGGTTCTAAAGGTATCTTACTGAGACAGCCAAAATGTGACTTCCTTCTTAGTAGAGAACTTTAACACTTAGCTGCAGCTTAGGACATTAACAAGAGCATACCAAAGATTTCCTGCCATCACAGCAGTTATGTATATCTCATATTTCTGAAAAATTATCTGGTGGACATAGAAGAATTTGTCATCCCCTTCCTTGCCTACATCCTCTCCAAGTCCTAGGTGAGGCCAGGAATGTTCCCTTTATTTAGGGTCTGACACCTGAACATATGATCAGCTTTTTTGAATGAGGTGCTAGATAGCTGCTAAATAATACTAAGAATCAATTCACTGAAAGATGGTAGTATTGGACCTGGACCAAGAACTTTATTAATTTGCTGCAGTTGCTGCCTGGAAGTAAGAAAAATAAGTGCTGGGTATTTACACAGGAGACCCAGAAACTGAGTCAGAAATGAAGGCTAATATTTGGGAACCAGACACCACCTTCTGCTTCTCTTCTAAAAGACTGTCTTGGTTTCATGCCTGATGAAGAGGTGTTTGCTTTGGGGGAGAAATGACTTTGAAATGCAAATATTTGATATAAAGATTGCCAGTGGCTCCATGCTACTGATTTTGGTTTGGTTTCAGTGAGGCAAGCTTTCATACAGTATCTTCAACTTTCTCAGCAGAAACTTAACCATATGATGGCTGTGAGCCAGGCTTCCCCACAGCCTACCAAGAAACCTTGGCATGAATCTTGCCCATATGACAGCTGGAAGCGAGTTTCCATGTTGCCTACTCAACTATCACAACATGAACTCTGCCTGTATGCCAGCTGGAAGTTGAGTACCTGTGGTTTGCTGTCTTTGTCTACTACTTCTGAGGGGGAACAAGAAAACAAGTAATGTGTTTCAAATCCTGTACCTTGACCATGGTTGGAAATAGGTGATTGCACTTCAGCTCCAGCAGGTAGTTCAAGATGGGTGGGATGGATGGCTGAGATAGAATTAGGGACCTCCCAGTACACAACTTGTGTACTTCCCAGTTCACAGTCCTGCTTGCCTAGAATTTTTACAAATGATGATAAGCATGCCCCTAAGTGGAGCAAAGCATATTTTCTTTCCCACAAAAAGCCATCTCAACATCTAGGTCATGTCATGGAAGGAATTCAGGTTTGCATGAATCTTTTTCCCATCTTTTTGGGACAGCAGGCTAGAGAGCAGCAGCAAGGTCTTGGGGCTCCACAGGGATAGATGGAAGATAACTAGGAACTAAAACTGCTCTGGACAAACTGGGGCCAGAAAGATAAACATGAAGAATCTTGTCTGGCTTTGCACAATACTCTGGGTATCAGAGTGAGCAAGCAAATATACAGAACAGTAGTTTCCCTGCTCACAGCATAAAGGTATCATCAGACAGGGATCTCCTTGCTGCTGCGAGGTCCATGCTACCCTGCTGCTGCTGCTCATCCACTGCATGAGCAGCAGCAGCAGGGGTGGTGGTGCGGGGTTGTGCCCCTCACTGCTGCTGAGCAAGCAGGGGACACCTTGCCAGGACAGCATGGAGTTCACAGTGGCAAGGGGCTTCCCTGTGAAGCCCAACTGTTCCCTGAAGTACAAGGTTGCATCCACTGGGCTGGGGAAGCCCTGGAGGAGGGAAGCAGGGCGGGAGCCTGAGCCCAAGCCTGCAG
The DNA here is from genome assembly GCF_000455745.1 of Alligator sinensis. NCBI lineage: Eukaryota > Metazoa > Chordata > Crocodylia > Alligatoridae > Alligator > Alligator sinensis. The sequence goes on along the minus strand of NW_005841998.1, from coordinate 1,079,885 downwards.
TGGGCAGCCCACCCCACCCCCACCCTGCACACAGATCTGGGGGGCAGAGAGCCGCTCCCCCACCTGAGCCCACAGCAAGCAGGCAGCAGACAGAAGCAGGGGGAGCTAGGCTCTGCTCCGCTGCAGTAGCCACTGCCTGCTGCCAGAGGCAGGGGGCCGTGGACACAGGTCACACAGATCTGAGGGGCATGGGTCACCCCAGGCAGTGCATGCAGTGACGGGTAGCTGCTCCCAGCCAGGGCCCTGCGGCCACTCATTGCAGCCCTAGGCCCCAAGCCCCACGCACCCCGCAGCTGGGCAGCAGCCCCAGCCCTGCCCAACTCCTGCCCTCCCTTCCTATGGGGGCCTCTATCCTCCCCACCCACTTACCAGAGGAAGCTGCTGTCCAGGCTGCTCGTGGACTAAAGGTTGAGCACCCCTGGTTCAGACAGATTCAGAAAGAGATTGGACACATTCTTGGAGGAAAGGGGCATCAGCAGCTACTGAGCATATGAGTTAGGGATACAGCCTCTGAATCAGAACCTCCTAGACCAGAGGTGGGCAAAATGTGGCCCGCCAGGCCATTCTATCCGGCCTGTGGAGCCCCTAAAAATTTAGAAAATTAATATTTATCTGCCCCTGGCTGCCTGTCATGCAGCCCTCGATGGCTTGCCAAAACTCAGTAAGCAGCCCTCCTCCCAAAATAAGTGCCCACCTCTGTCCTAGACCTTAAATGCTGGACGCTGCAAGTGAGAAAGGAAGTGGGGAAAACCCTCCGATTATACCTGGTTCACTCTCCCTTTCAGCATCCACTCTCTGCCACTGTGTGACACAGGATAGTAGGCAAGATGGACTTATGGTCTGACCCAGTAAATGGCAGTTCTAATGTTCTTAAGGGAAGGACCTAAAAATGACAAAATTTCCTGGAATATTAAGTTCTCCCAGACACTGTAGGTAACTTAGACTGGTAACTGGCAGACACAGGGCCATCAGGTAAGACAAGGATGTCCAGCAGGTATTCCTCTGCAGCTGCTTCTCCCACTGCTGCATAGCCTGGGGGAGGGGGGGGAGGTCGTCCACTACTGGTACAGCCTGCACAAAAGGGAACTTGTACAGCCCGCACAGTGGGATGGGGGAATCCCAGGAGGGCTCTCCCTGCAGCATACGATCTGTAGGCTGCATTGAAGCTGGAGAGCCCCAAAGTAAGGGATAATATCCGAACCCTGTAGATGTGGAAAAAACCATGTTGCAAACACAAAGAGATCAGACAGTCATCTCTCAAGAAAAGAAACCAGACCTACCAAAAGCTTTCCCAGGTTAGAAAAGCCCAGTAGCAAAAAACATACCACACAAAGAGTTTCTTTGTTCATATGAACGACAAAGGGCAATGAAAGAAACAACAACAATAGTAATTAAAACTAAAGAAGGACTCAATTGGACTATCCCTAGTATTTGTGACTAGAGTCTGGTATTGCCAGAAGATTTCTGGCAAAGTAAAAATCCCATGACTTGCAGTCAGTTCCTGCAAGTTGACAATATTATAACTCACACAATATGAAGCAAACTAAATCAGTCTGGGATAGCTTTTGCTTTGCATTGTCTGATCTCTATGGAGTGTGGAAGCTGGCAAAGATTTCTTTAAATGGCTTTTATACCACTGCCACATTTCCACCCTTCTGCCTTCCCACTTACATCTCTTGTGGATTCTCCTTCAATAAATATTCTAGTGACAACTGATATTTAACTCTATTAAAAGTTAAATCTGCTTTTAATATCACTAATATGACACTTTCAAACTATGATTCTTATATATTAATAATTGACAGATATTGTCATCAAACACTAATCTGACATGCACAATTCAAAGTGTGATCAATATAACATTGTTGTCAGAACATTTCCTTTTGCCTCTCACTGTCTCCCCACTGTGCAAATGCCTGTCAATACAGTTTCCTTCTTTCCTGCATTATGAAGGTGCATACAATCTAACGGACAGGTAGGCACTGAACTCTTTATAGAATGATGAGGCATTTTAGTAAAAAATATAACAGACTGCAATCACTGCATATAAACATAGTTATAGATTTCTTATTTAGGAACTAAACATCTCCAGGTTCAAAGTTTCTCAGAACCTCAAAAAGTACTTCCTTTATATACTAACTGCATGCCTGCCAAATTTCAACATTAACTCCTTCTCTCCATAATCCTATAGCTTTCTGAAAAACTGGAAAACTATTTCTTGGATATGGCTTACTCTTTTTATTCCAAATTTGCCAAAAACTGCAACCTAATACAATCCCTACCAGGCCAAATTTGACCTGAAATGATCCGCAAAGTGAGAGCTTTCTAAAGCAGACCTTAATAAAGGAAAATGTTAGAAAATCAGAACAACAGGCAGTACTACACACTTTATCTATAATATGCACACTAATGGATACCTTTTTACTAAGTCTGTGGTTTTCTTTTTCCATTTTCAGAATCTTCGAGTTACTGCCTTCTACAGAACCCACTGTATTTTGCAGCTCTTCCACTGTCTTCAGCAAACTCTGGTTTTCCATTTCCAGCTTCAGTAATCTACTTGATGTCAATTCATTCACTTCATGTCCAAGTGACTTTTGTGGCACTGAAAGATTAAAAAAAAAAAAAAAAAAAAAAAAAAAAAAAAAAAAAAAAAAAAAAAAAAAAAAAAAAAAAAAAAAAAAAAAAAAAAAAAAAAAAAAAAAAAAAAAAAAAAAAAAAAAAAAAAAAAAAAAAAAAAAAAAAAAAAAAAAAAAAAAAAAAAAAAAAAAAAAAAAAAAAAAAAAAAAAAAAAAAAAAAAAAAAAAAAAAAAAAAAAAAAAAAAAAAAAAAAAAAAAAAAAAAAAAAAAAAAAAAAAAAAAAAAAAAAAAAAAAAAAAAAAAAAAAAAAAAAAAAAAAAAAAAAAAAAAAAAAAAAAAAAAAAAAAAAAAAAAAAAAAAAAAAAAAAAAAAAAAAAAAAAAAAAAAAAAAAAAAAAAAAAAAAAAAAAAAAAAAAAAAAAAAAAAAAAAAAAAAAAAAAAAAAAAAAAAAAAAAAAAAAAAAAAAAAAAAAAAAAAAAAAAAAAAAAAAAAAAAAAAAAAAAAAAAAAAAAAAAAAAAAAAAAAAAAAAAAAAAAAAAAAAAAAAAAAAAAAAAAAAAAAAAAAAAAAAAAAAAAAAAAAAAAAAAAAAAAAAAAAAAAAAAGAAGAATGTTACTTACCAGTAACTGGAGTTAAATAATTTGAGGGCAGCCTCACATTTAACATTTGTAGGATTTAAAGCTTGCATCATAATCCTCTAAAATTCTGCTGAGCAATGCTCATTAGAGCCAAGCACCCATTTTCCCAAGCTGGCAAAGGTTATCAAAGGTTTAAAAGTGGAAATAGTATGACCATTCTTCAGTTCCTATCATCAGTTCAAGAATTCTTAATGTAAGACTCCAAAGAAGTGAGTTAGATGGACAGGGAATGTAAATATACAGAAACTCACCTCTCACACTTCAGGTACTGGTGAATAACCTTCTTTTCTTCTTTGACTGGGTTCTGAATATTTATATTTGTTGGAGTTGAGTGAGAAGCATAAGAAGTTGGTTCAAGGACTGAATAACTGCCAAAATGAGCATCAGCTCTTGATGCCAGGTCAAGAACATACTAGAAGTTAATGCGATTTCACTTTTTTCCAGCACAGCCCAACCTCAAAAGTTATTTCCTTAAAACAGATCTAGAACTTCAAGAAGTAGTTCTACAAGATTTGTTTCATGAAGCTATTGTAAAAGCATCTTATATTTGTCAATTTCTTTCTAGCTTTATATACTTTTACTCTTATATCTTCACATACTTGAATATATGGAAATTCTTAACAATAATTTTAAAGGAGCTTGGGGAGGAGAAAAGGTGCTACCAGTCTGAAACAGAAGGAAAATCAGAAGCAACTTCAGACCAAAAATTGAGGTGTATGGGGATAAAGGACAGACAGCACTAGATTTTCCCTACTGAACATAGAAGAGAAGCCATTAAATCAGCCAGAATTACAGGTGCCTAAAAATGCAACTTACTTACATACCTAACTCCCACTGCTTCCAATGAAAAATAATAAACCCTTTTGAAAATCTCAGTAGGCAGCCAGTATGAACACCTGAAAGGGCCCTGGACACTGGGATCCAATGCTGGGCCTAGAGATATACCAGAGAGGCAAACCTAGAGCCCAAGCCCTCTGGTTCTTTCTAGTTCAGGAAGCAAAGGACGTAGAAACAATATGCTTCTCTGGAATATAAAGACATTTTACAAATGGTCCGGGGGTTGGAGGAAGGAGGGTGGCACTTCAATTAGAATGACTTGCTGCGTTTCTGCCCTTAAAAATGGCAGTGGGGGCACTTGAACTAAAGCTCATCAAATGAGCTTTAGTTCAAGCACCCCCAGCGCCATTTTTAAGTATGGGGACGTTGATATACAAGGCACGGGAGGCTGCTGGAGCACAGCAATTGCCACACTCCAGACTTGATTAATCGAGTCTGCTCCAACAACACGCTGGAATTCCAAGGCATTGAAGCAGCCTCAGCACTTGGTATAGGTGCCCTAAGATTCAGGCTCTGGGTCCTGACCATATGCTTCATGTTTTACACAGAACCAGGGCCAGTGCATTGGGTTGATCTGGTGACCCACAGACCTGATCTAGACCACAGGCCATCTGTTTGACACTCCTATATTAAAGAAAATGAAGACTCTTACTTTGCCCATTCAAGTGTGATGTTGGAAAAGCAACATTATGCACCCTAAACTAGCTTAAACTTACTTTCGACAGTTATAGATGTAAAATAAAATCAAGTCTGAAGTAAGAGATAACTGCTTCAGTGCACTCCCTTCTAAGCTGCTTGGAGGAGGAAATGCTCCCAATTTATTAAAGTGGGTTTGTCTGATCAAAAGGGGCATTTATGCACACACTTTTTTTTCCCATGATGCGCTGGAGATCCACCACTTCAGAGCAGACGCGATTAATCGAGTTTGCTTCGCACATGAGCTGAGGCAAACTGCACGGTGCTGTGTGCACACAAAAAATGTGAGCGGTGCGCTTTTGAACTAAAGCACCTCCAAGGTGTTTTAATTCAAAAGCGCACCAGCACCATTTTCTCAGTGCTGACATGCATTTCACTGCTTGTACAACAGCAAGTGTTGCAGCACAGAGTGCTTTCCAAAGTGCACAGAGCTGTGGTGCTTGAATGTGTAAAAATGCCCAAAGCTTCTGCTTTCCCATATGAAATCTGAGACTACCCCAAAACATCTTCATTAAGCCTCCCAGAAGTCAGTTTATTAACATAAAAAGTTTAAGGCTTTTGTGGACACTCTCACATGGTCCCTGGGATAATTTAGTAGGTTGAAAGTAGGATTTTTGGTTTCAATAGGATGCTGGATGACAAGACCTGACACTTGGACTGGACTGTTAACAGTCTCCTGGCTTTGTCCTGACTTCTAAAAAGGCTTCTTGAATCAATGGAAGAGGAGGGGATAAAGGAAGCTCTTATTTTATTCACTTCAAAAGAAAAGGAGTCTGTCAGTTATGGTCTGCCTTGTTTGTCCCTGGAACAAAAAGAGAGGGACAGGAGCCATTCTCCTTGTCCAGAAAGGGATGGTATTATCCCTATCCCATAGAAACATGGTTCCACTGGGGGAAAAAACCAAAAAACCCCAAACCAGTTCTGGAGTTTGTCATGGCTCCAATGTATCTCACATTTAAAGAGAATAAAAGAGAACTAGTTCTTTTTTCATACAAAGCTCCAAGGCTTGGGACAATGTACCTATCTACATATAAATCAAAGTCTACAAATAGACAGGAATGGCTCAGATCCTGAGAGAGACGCTGTTTCCCCCCACAAATGGCAATTAAACATGCCGCTGGAAGGCAGTATCACAGACAAAAGGAGACATGTCTGAAGCTTACTTTTGGCTAACCAGATAGATAGCATCTGAAATCCAGAGGAAAGTGGACACTTTTTCTCTGTGGTCCCTCTGAGAAATGCTATGAAAGGTCAGTAGCATATTCCCTGTGAAGAAATGATGTAATACTGAAACCACATGAAAGTTCGTAATTCTTATAGTTTGTGGCCAAGGAATGACTTTACAAACCTGCAAGCCTAAGTAATTTGTCCCTTGATCCTTATTTGTGACTCTCTGATTTTCAGGTTATGTGAATCAACCAATCTTTTTTTTTAAAGCGCCAGACCTAACCATCCCATTGGATATGAGGAAAGATTTATAAATGCAAAAAGCAAAAGCCTATAATCTTTTCAAACCTTGAAGTAGAGTGTCCTGGGATTACAATATTACTGGTGTGGCATAGGGAAGACAAATAAAGCCAGTACCAATGCCTTGGATGCTGAGGCAGTATGGTTCTAAGAGTCATGACCATTTCTTTTAATAGCTCTGTTCTGCTGAAGTTGGGAAGGTCCTTTCAATATATTTTCTTCACTGCTTGTACATGAAGGATGCAAGTTTTTCCAAAAGAACAGAAAAACCCTGCAAAGACAAGAATCCTGTTTGGGACTTCAAAGCGGTACGCAACAACTGTTAGAACTGGGTAACTGGCAGAATACCAGGGATTGCGGCGTCAGCAGTGGGATTTGCCTAAAATTCTTTTTGGCTTGTCTTCAGAATTGAAGCTACAGACACTGGAGCTTTTGCATTAGGCATCTCAGGACCTGGAATACAGAAACCAGCTTTTTGAGCATCAGCTGGTTTCAAAATAAGACACCAGAATCACATAAAGGATACTTACACAATTTCAGAGTCGAGAAGTGCTGAAGCGTTTACAAAAACCCAGTAGGTACTGAAGCCACTTCTAGACTTGAGAAAAGATTTTCAAACAATGAAATGCTAAGGCTCTCTCAACAGTCACAGATCCAGTTTACATACATACATTTGGGGTCGATATGCCACCTATTCTGGGTACAGTATCAGCTGAAAAAATAGTTCTCTTGAGCCTAGGTTCCTACAATCCTGGCAAAAGATTTGGTTGACCTGGAAAGATCTTGGGCAGTGTTTTTCAACCCGTGGTTTGCAGACCCCTGGAGGTCCCACAGACTGTCTAAAGGGGTGCAAAAGATGACCATGATCAATCAAAAGTATGTGAATACCCACACTTACAATTCAAAGGGGTCCACATTTCCATTTCAAATTTCCAAGGGGTCTGCACCTCTATTCAAAATTCTTAGGGGGTCCACAAATGAAAAAGGTTGAAAACCACTGATCTAGGGATTATGGTATTACATATACAAAGCAGAGTCAATAATGCCAAGTCCTAAGCACAAGCCTCAGTCAAGTGAGAAAGACCAAAGGATCTCTGCACTGCTTTTGCTAGATATACATGTTGCCAAGATTATTCATTTGGATCTGAAGAATCTTGCCCAGCAAGAGGGGAATGTAAGAAGAATTTCCATTCCTGCAGGTGAATCTCTCAAGTTGATGCTGGTCTTTCACACCATTGGCTTTATCCAACTAAGTCTGAAGTGTTTCCACTTCCACATCAACAAGGTTAAAGAAGTCCTCTAGCCCTGCATATATAAGATGCCCATGATGCGGGCATCTTTCTTCTTTCTTAGGGAGGTGATTAACTTCAATCTAACTTCAACAAACAGACAAACAAAAATAGCCCTAAAAGAGCAGAAACAAAAACTGACAAGAGAAGCATCTAGGACACTTCATGTAACCTAATCTCATCTCTGAACATTAAAAGGGACTGAAGGGATTGTTAGAGTCACTTCCCCTGTCATTGCCACAGAACCCGACACACTATGAGAAAAAGGGCAGCTTTTGGCCCCAACAAATACTGCTCCCTAGAAGACTGTAAGCCTCAAAGCAAAGGAATGTCAAGCTTGGAAGTGGAAATATGCAGAGGCCACTCAAAGAACTATTAGCCATTAACATACAGGTATTTTAGCCAATGAACTAAGGGAAATAGGAATTTTGATAATCATTAATGTACCACAATAAATCATATTTAAGAGTTTCATACAGCAAGTCTTTTAGTTATATGTTTATTGCTTACTAAATTAAAAATAGAGTCAAGACACATCAACTAAAAAGGATTTCCGGCGATGTTTTTGTTGGTAAGCATAATTATGTAAACATACATACCTTTTCAATGTTCATTTCACTGTACTATTTTGATACATTGGGTCAGAAGGGACCTGAGCAGATCATCAAGTCCGACCTCCAAATATACATATATTTTAGTTTTGCCATTTTCAATATTTTTGTTTAAACTGTCAGCAAGAATTGCTTTGTCTACCTTCAGTGAGCTCAGTAGTTCTATTCATCTGTTCAAGTTCCCAGCCAAGATGCAATGATTCATCCATGCTTTGTTTCTGAGCCATTTCTAGAGTCATATTTTCTTCCATGAGTTCCTCAATCTTCTTTCTGTCCATATCACGCTCCTTAAGAATTATTCACATGAACATTTAAAAACATGTCTCAAAATGCACAAATACATTAAATTTAATAGCCTATAGTTTATAAAATACCATATTTTGTCACATACCACATGTGCACGCATGCGTGTGTGCGCGCGCGTGCGTGCGTGCGTTAAATGGAAAGCTGATTTTCTGCTGGGTTGGAATCACCCTGATTAGACTCCTGTTCTACAGTGAAGCAGCTGTGGTACTACTGTTCAGGCAGCTGAGGGAGTCAATTGATTTAATAGCTCATTGTTCTTCACTCTATAGGTATTAACAATCTGTCACTCCTTCTTAATGGTCCTGGTATTCCATTAATCAGAATAGCCTTTCTTAGGGCCATTTTGCTGTCTGCTAGTTGTTCTGGTTTATTTCAGAGTCTCTTTAGCTCTTTTCAAAATCACAGATCCATCCATGAAGAACAGTCTTTAGCAGCAGCTAGGAATTCATCTTTAGTTAAGCAGGAAAGGAGGCTGAGTCAGCTGCTACCTACAGACATTCTCTAATATGTTCTAATTAGAATGTGTTGGAACACCCTCAATTAATCAAGTTTGCTCTGCATTCTAATTAGAACACCTTAGCATCGCCTCAACATCATGTGTATAAAGCACCCTAAATTTCAAAATGGCTGCAGAAGCCCTTTAACTAAACCTTGTTGAATGAGCTTTAGTTAAAGTACACTTTGTTGTGGACATTTTGTAATGCCGGGGGGTGGGGGGGGGTTGGATATGGATGGGGGGGGGCGAGTCAGTACACACAGTGAGGATGTTGAATACACATAATGCTGTGACATTTTAATTAGAGTGGCTGTCCAGGAGCCACTCTAATTAAAAAGTGCCCCCCCACCCCTGAGCACAGGTATAAGCAGTCCTGAAGATTAGCCTGGGCCCCCACACTACTGCAACTAAAACATTGGAAAAAACTTTTTTCTTCATTCTGCCTTTCAAAAACAAGGTGTGTATTTTATTTGTTGTATGTGAGAAAATATATACAGCATGGAATAGTGTGGATTCTCTAAGTCTACTTTAAATTAAAGAGCCAAGAGACAACTGGTAAAAACCTTCCCTTACACAGAGCTACTCTACGGCAACATACCCTGCCCCACTTCAGAGTACAGAGAAAGCACACATTTCAGAGGCAGAGCATATACACATCAAGCAGCATGAGCAGAACTTGATTTTCACTCTTGTAAGGTAGGGCTGTGCCTATGCAGACATCTTTTATTGAGCTTGGGTAACCATGAATTAGAGTTTCATCTGGTCCTCTCCTTCATTCCATCTAAGCTCTGTCCAGTAATGAATCTCAGTACTATCACAATTAAAACTGAACTGTCTAAACATGCAAGATTAGAGCATACTAGAGGTAATATATAAAGAAATATTTTCACCAATAGTCATATTGGGGAAAAAGAAAAGAAAAAACAGAAGTTATACAAAACATAATTAGCAGTTCTAGAAACAATATTTCATTGTTTTGGATAAGAGGTGTTAAAAAAACCCAAAATATTTTCTGAGGAAAAATACTTTTGTGAAAAATAGTGTTCAAATTACAAATTTTGACCAGTTTTATTTTAGATGGGTATTTAAAAAAAGAGACCAATTTATTTGTCATTCTTCTAGTGACTCTCTTTTCCTATTCCATAAATGCTACAGCTCATAAACAATGTATTATTAAAAGGCCTTCCCCTTTGGAGCGTATGATTCCTTATGGAAAACAAAAGCCGTTACCGCAATAACATCAGTTTTGCTTTCCCTGAAAATTGTAAGCAAGTCAGGTCATAAGTACTTTTCAACTGTGACTGGATTATTAAAAACCTAATAAAAATTTGGAGCACATCAGTTGTGTTTTTCTTACAATTACAGGCATGTGTATCATTTTCTATTTACATACCATCTCCATGTCATGTAGTTTAGCTTTTAATTGTAGGTTCTCTTTTTCTAATTCATGTAATTTATCTGAACGGGCTCGGGTCCCCTCTAGTTGATCTTCCAACATTGCCTTTGTTTCCAGCAACACTTGATTGTCTTCTTTTAACTCCTTTAAAAATTAAACAATTTGATTACAGTTGATGTTCCACAAAACTAGTTTAAAAAACACATCAATGTAAATACACAAAATAATTTTATTTCTAAAAGGCTAGTTTGGCTTATAGAATTGTTATGAAGAACATACAACTATATGCTACATAATCAAATATATGATTGCTAAAAAGAACATACAAAATTTGAAAACTATGATTTTTTTGTGATGCAAGCAGGCTGCTGTATATATATGACATTTCAAGTAATTTTACTGTGAACATTTATTATCTATCATTAGTTAAAGGAAGAGAAATTCTCTCTACAATATTATGGATCACATACTAGTTAATTCTTATTTTAACTCTGATCATTCTAGGGTTTTGAAATTTGACCTGAGAAGACACAAACCTGATCAGTGTCCTGGCTTTATCAAACAGCTTGTTTTGGGTTTTTTTTATAAATAACGTTAGCTTCATACCTGGAACAGGACACTCTTCTAGTTAATGAGCTAGGAGGTCTATCAATTACTCTTACAGCTTAGATTGTTCTGTAATGCTCCCCTGTTACCCAAGAAGCATAAATGACAACAGAGTAGCCTGGAAGGCAGGCCTGGTAGAGTACTGTATCAGCAGATCTCCACTCTCCACAGAGGGAGAAAGGAATATGCAGAAGTCCCAGTAGCAGTACATTCAAAGTAAAGAAGAAATAGGTGGTCCTTGACTCCAGGCCTCTGCTTTGTTCAAAAGGATCTCACAAGTTCTGCTGCTTTGAGATAAACTGTTAATGATGACACCAAGTCTGGATTTTGACGAAAATTAAGTCACTCTGCCCTAAGCAACCAGTGTTAACTGAGCAACACATGCAAAATGGTATCAGCATTTCAAAGTACTTGTGCAAAGCTATACCAACTACCTCACTGCCCAATAAAAACACTTCTCTCCCTTGCTTTTATACCCTCGTTTAAAAAAAATAACATCAAGTAGATCCTGTGGGTATCTGAGTTGTAGGAACTGGAAAGCAAAGCATCGTACAGTAATTTCCAATTGATCAAAATTATAATACACAAAAACTTGTTTTATACTCATGCCTCTGCTTGGTATCAAGAATGCAAGAAGCAGGCTTAAAAGGGTGTCATACGCCAGAGTTCCCAAAGCCATTATTTGATGCACATATAGTGTCATGGTTGTCCCAGGACCTTTATAAATAAGTGAATCCAGCCGCAGTTGTGGGAAAGAGCGCTGCCAGACGGGCAGGCAAAGACTATATTGAAAACACAAAGTAAAACTCTACATGCCAATTCAACCAAAAGTAACTTAAGATTCACACATTTAGATTCACCACATTCACATATCTCAAACATGGCATTAGTATTTATAACTTTTAATGGCATCTAATAAAAATAATGAAGAATGTATTACAGCAACTGGAGGTTTTACCCATGGAACATATGCACATCTTTTTCACTCTGCAGCCTCCAGGCAGCAGCACCATATGAAAATGAAATCACTGAATGACCAGAAATATTTATTCCTGTACCTCACTGCACAAATGTTAAAGATTAATTTTTTATAAATATTTTATGTGGCATAATGACTAACTTATCTCTATTTAGGCATACATGGATATCCAAAATTAGCTTGCAACCGATATATAAATTTATAAAAACATGTAAACAAAAAGGGGTTTTATGGCATTCTGTGGAAATAAAAATTCCACCTACTTAGTTATCTGTTCAATTTTTGTTATTTTTAAATCCCTCCTTCATCAAGTTTTTCCCTGTATGTTACCAATCCCTGTTTCTCCAGCAGCACATATAAGTAGTTCATGAAATAATTGATATACTATGGGTGAAATTCACCCCTTCCAGATGGTACACATATGAGGACCCTGTTCTGCCCTCATGGAAAGAGGAAATGGAAAATGGAAAATGTCTGGTGTATTTGAAATTTACTTTCTTGTCCAGTTTCTTCAAACTGCTGCTTTATCTAGATACGGTGTTTTGCTAAAATAAGTTCACCTGCTATTTCTAAAACTAACTGTGTTATCAGTGTGCTAATTCTGTCTCTAATGCAGCTCAGAAATAGATCCACAACTCCATGATTACCTGAAAAGCTAATTAGCTTGCGATTCTATTTTTATTGTATGATTTAAACTCTTAATTCTCATTTTTAATTGGAAAAAGATTATTTGCTTGTCATTTAATCTGAATATTTTTAGGAAAAACAGCTCGTTAATATTTCGCCACCTAACATTAAACATTATATGGCTGTTTCATTATTGTAAGTGCATCTGCAACACTTACATTTACACTTCTCAAGAGCAGTTACTCCGAAGTTTTAGAAATGTACATTTTTTCTTTTACATTTGAACCCAGCTAAATCTCACTTTATTCACACTTCACACTTAGAAGTGAGCAAAGTATTCCAACTTCTCACAAAAAAATTAATAGCAGAATATGGTATTGAGATCTCAAATTACTAAGATTTCTTCACATTTACAAAACAAATTATGGAGACTTGCAAGCATACTAACGAAGCATTAACATTAAGGCTAAGTCACTGAAACAAAAATCTACAATTTAAAATTAATTAAATAAATGTGTTTGCCCCAAACATTTCAACTTTTGTGCTGACAATATATCCAACCTTCCCACTTCCTTGACCCTATTTCTTTATTTTACCTTTAATCGCAAATCAGATTTCTTCATTATGAACTGGTAAACCCAAGACCAAGTGTACTGACCTACAACCACACTCATCAATGATGCAAGTGAACACCTTCCAGAACTACAAATTAAAACTGTGACTAACATAATTACTCTCTATTCTGTCTCAAGGGAAAGACTGCCTCTACATGCTATTTTTAAATCATCGTCATCATCACCACCACCACCACCACAGTAAAAATAATTCTGAAACTGAAGAATGCTGTTACTGAAGACATTTGAGTACACAAGGTTTGGTAAGCCACCTTGTGCTCTGAGCCTAGAACATTTACCAACTTAAAAATGAGATCACAGATTTTAAACGCATGGCTTCCATAAGCTATAAGAACAATGGGGTAATATGGCTGGTGCTACTAATGGTCTTAGCTGCTGTGCTTTTTTCCACTGCTGCTTTCTTCAGGCTAACACTTTTATTCTCAGGTAAAAGTAGTGTTATTATCAAAATGAGACAATGACAAAGGTATGTACTACCAGAGCCAATTCATCACCTATAAAAAGATAAAATAAAGGGATGAAGTCTCCTAACCATCTGAAAGCAGAAAACATGTTACATAGGACAATGCTATGCAAGGTATCAGCACCAGCAAGAAGCTTAAAACAGCTCCTGAATAGGGCAGCTTTGATAATCAGGGGGTACATAGGATAAGGGTAACAACAAAATCTAAAGGTTAACGTCCACATGAGCATATATAGTTTACAAGGGTTTAAATTCTAATGACCTCTTCCTTACCTGTGCACAGACATCAGCTAAACAGTGGGTTATCCAGATACCCCTAATTTTATTCTACAATATGTCAAACTACATATCCTCTCTCACAGGGGATATAAAAAAAGCACTGAACAAGACTGGGAAGAGTACCGAGGCCTTTATAACTCCACAATCAAGGGGTGCGTGAAAACAGAATTTAAATTTTCAGGCATCACTTTTAGTAAGTTTTTTTTTTCTTATCTTATTGATTTCCTTGATTTTCTTTTAAAAGAAAGAGTAAGAATCCCAGACTAATTTTCTCTTTGCAATATATTATTTTACATTCCTCTGTTACACTGCATCTCACTTAATCTTTCTTTATATTAAATATTTATATATTTCCAATGTTTATGCATATAGAAGGGTTCATATCCTTCTAATAATTGTTAGTATGTCTATAAAACTGTTTCAATTTTTGTAATATCATTTTTCAAGGTGGGTAGCCAGATTGAATGTGGTATTTAAAGTGAAAACATCCAATCAAATTATAATGTTATAACATTTTATTTATAACTTAGGTTTATATACTCTAACACTATTCATTTTTTGCCTGGATGTCAGGACTTTATTGAATGTCACAGTGACACTTAAGTTTAAGCAATATAGGTCCAATAATCCCTTTTAATAAACATTTGTTGGATTTCATCTGTCAATTTCCTGCCTGTTTTCAAGTTTTGTTAATCCTTCTGAAGTTTCCTACAGACCTCTTAATTTTTACTACCTTAATAATCATTTCATCTGCAAATTTCACCACATCACTTCATTCACTCAGCCATTTACAGATAATATTGCTGGCCCAGAAAAGAACTCAGACTTCCAAATTTTATTCTTAAAGTTTTTTCCTCCCAATGTCTAGATTCTGTTCCCAGGTAAGAACTTCAACTGCCTCTTCTCTTTTATCTCTTTGGTTTTTCTGAAATATCTTAGGAACAAATGCCATCCTACTTCTATTTTATCATCCCACTTTCCTTATTCAGTTAGATTTCATAGATTTCATAGACATCAGGGCTGGAAGGGACCTCGGAAGATCATCGAGTCCAGCCCCCCGCCCAAAGGGCAGGAAGTCAGCTGGGGTCATAGGATCCCAGCAAGATAAGCATCCAGTTTCATCTTGAAGGTGTTCAATGAAGGCGCTTGAACCACCTCCGGTGGCAGGCTGTTCCAGACCTTGGGGGCTCGGACAGTAAAGAAGTTCTTCCTTATGTCCAGCCTGAAACGATCTTGAAGTAGTTTGTGACCATTCGACCTCGTCATCCCTTGGGGCGCTCTGGTGAACAAACATTCCCCCAGATGCTGGTGGTCACCCTTGATAAACTTGTAGGTGGCCATCAGATCACCCCTGAGCCTGCGCTTTTTCAGGCTAAAGAGCCCCAGGGCTCTCAGCCTGTCATCGTAGGGTCTGCTTCCCTGACCTCTGATCATACGCGTGGCTCTTCTCTGGACTCTCTCAAGCTTCTCCACATCCTTTTTGAATTGTGGAGCCCAAAACTGGACACAGTACTCCAGCTGCGGCCTCACTAAGGCCGAGTACAGGAGGAGAATGACGTCCCGGGATTTGTTTGAGAAGCATCTATGGATGCAAGCCAGCGTTTTGGTCACTTTACTAGATGCCGCATCGCATTGCAGGCTCATGTTCATCTTGTGGTCAATGATGACCCCCAAGTCTCTTTCTTCCATAGTGCTAGCCAACATAGCACTGCTGAGCCTATAAGGATGCTGCGGGGGTTTTTTCCC
>NW_005841998.1:1059471-1062163 GCF_000455745.1 Alligator sinensis | reverse complement strand
GTCCCCCCGTCCCCCAGCGGGCTTAGTTTAAAGCCCGGTGGAGCAGGTCAGCCAGTCTGGCTGAGAAGAGCCTCCTCCCTAGGGGAGAGAGGTGGAGGCCATCTCTTCTTCTTTAGTTGACTTCTAAAAAACTACCTTCCATCATATTGTCCACAAAAAGTGACTGATTAAATATAAGTTGCAAACAAACTCCCTCCTTTAGGTTTGCCATATTAAGTATGTCTTTTAGATCTCAGTCCCAACTGAGCCTGCACAGGAGGGCCTTTCTACCCATGGAGAGTTTTGCTGACTTCATATAAAGCTCAAAGGGAGTAAATGCTTGAACTTCTCCCCTTGAAAAATGTAATTTATCATAAAAGACTGATTGACATATATTCAAGTGCAAGAATCTATCAAACTGTTTTTATCTTCATTTTTTTCAAAGTTGTCAAAATAAGACAGAGAAAGCAACATCAGTGAGGAAATCTCTTTAAAAAAATACTTAATGTAGTTAGTTTAGATTAAAAATATATACCTCAACTCTAGCCTTGTAAAATTCGATATCATGCAGCCTCTCTTTATATCTGCTGACTTCACTTTCAAGCTTGTCAACTCGAATTGCCTTCTCACGAAGAGCATCTAACTCATCTCGGTATACCCTTGCAGAGCGAGCATCCGAAAGCAAACTCATATTCTAGAAAACAAAAAACAGGTATGTTAGGTAATATACAAAATAATACCCTGCTTCTAATTAAAAAATTTAAACCTTAACTATACATAAAAATAGTCTTTGTAAAAAAAAGTCACTATTTTATTAACGGGAACAACAGAACAATATGGATGCTTCCACAGGAAAAACAGAATTTCTTTATACTTTCATATATGTATATATATATATAAACACACTAGCATCATAAGTTTCCAACTGAAATTTTATTCAGACACAGTTAAAAGGTCTTGATTCCTTTCCTTTTTTAAGTCAAAGGTAGAATTGCCATCTGTAAAGAAAAACAGCATAAATAGGCCCTCTGTATCAACTAAAATCAGATAAAACCTTTTACACACACTTGAAATTAAAATCAGATTAGAAAAATGGTTCAGTCAGACTGAAAGCATTTAAAATTAGTTACTCTGGGAAGTATTAACAAATATTTAAAAGGTAAGCAAAACAAAAATTAGGACTAACATGTCACCAATAACACGTTGGTTCTTTCTTATCAGCCTTTGGAAAGGTAAGCATTTTATGGCTTTGATTGCTATTAATTATATTTTTAAAACACCTGTCAATTTGCATTGACACTCATAACATTTAATTAACCTCAAAATTGCTTTTTTTTAATGTAATCACATGAAAAACTGAAAAACTAAAATGATTAAGTACTTCCTTCAGTTAAAGAAGAAAGTATTCACTACATTCACAACTGTTCTATATTTCCTTATACCAGTGGTTTTCAACCACTCCTCCAAAAATTTCAAAATTTAGCAGCACTTAATTAAAAAAAACTAATTTAGATATATTATATGTATTAAAATATACATATTATAATTCTATTATTCATTAATATGTTAGCAACTGATTTGAATAGGTCATTAGAATTACTCTATATTCATCCCACTGCCACCGCCACTTCAGCAAGTTGAACTGCACCGCATGCATCCTGCACACCTTCTGCAGAGCCAGATCAGGAAACAGCTTCAGCAGGTGTGCATGCTCTTGCCTCAGCTCTTCCTGGTCTGGCCCTGCACAGTGTCTCCCAGAAACAGAGGCACACAGGACAGATGGAACTGTCTAATGTGCCTGTTTTCAGGACACACTGGACACAAACTGACAAAGCAGCTGCAGCATAATGCAGGCAGGCATACTGTTTATGCTACAGCTCTTTCTGGTTTGTCTCCAACATGTCTCATGAAAATGGAGGTGCATGACACAGTTCTACCTGGTCCAGGGGCATTTATCTCCAGGCTGCCACTGCCATGGGGTTAAATTGTCCCACACCTCCATTTTCAGGAGGCACTATGGAGCCAAACTGGGAAGAGTTGCACCAGAAAGGCATGCCTGCATTACATGCATCTTTCTGCTACAGCCTCTTCCCATTTTGGCTCCAATGTGCCTCCTGAAAACACAGGTGTGTGGGGAAATTTCATCCCACAGCACTGGCAGCATAAGCATAATGAAGAGACAGATATAGTTCTGCCTGGAAACAGAACCTCCTGAATATTTCAAAAGCAGCCTCTCCAGTTGATGAACATGGTGTCTTAAGGGAGTCCTGTCCACGTATTCTCCTTGAGAAAGACTGGATTGATACGGCTCCAGAAAACAATTTCTGATTACATATATTTGTGGCCTCTGTCAAAGGAAGTAGAGGTGGATTTTCTAAGAGGAAGTGACAAAGACATCCAATTGCCTTCTGCATAATAGGCTGCAACAACGGGTGCTTTACTGAAATACTTTTCAACTGCTGATTTTATAAGATAGTGTGTTGGATAGGATCAACAATGTTTAAGGACCTTGGGACAGCACCACAAATAATGGTGGTACAAATGTTCACGGAGCTTGTGGACAGTTTAGGACAGGGGTGGGCAAAATCTGGCCCACGGGCCAGATCTGGCCCATGGGGCCCCTCAAAAATTTAAAAAATGTTTATCTGCTGCTGGCTGCCTGTCAAGGATGACAGGAGCAAGGGGCTGTAGGACCCAGGGGCAGCCTCAGCAG
>NW_005841998.1:1056471-1059449 GCF_000455745.1 Alligator sinensis | reverse complement strand
GGCCCCCCCCCCCCCCCCCCCCAGCCATTTCCCTGCCCCAGCACTACTCTGGCGCCACCTGGCTCTCAGCTGCATCACCGGACCACGCAGCACGGGGCTGCGCTGGTACCCCAGGGGTGAAGTGTGTGTGTGTGTGTGTGTGTGTGTGTGTGTGTGTGTGTAGGGAGGGACTGTGTGTGTCTGTGTTCATAGAGTAAGTGCCATACATACACCCCTCCATACACATACACCCACCCTTCGCACATGCACCCAGACCCCCACCCCACGTCAAACATCCCAACTACCCCCCCCACACAAACCCCATACCCACCCACACCCCACATATCCATACACACCCATATACTCCCTCACCCCACGCCCCTACACCTATCCACAACCCACAGACACCCACAGTCAGGCTGTGCAAAACAGCTGTGTTTCGAGTTGGTTTCGGATTTGGCCGTTCCGAAGGACAGTGATTCATTTCGGTGTTTCAGATCACTGTCCTGTTTCATTTCAGCTGAACCTCCACCAAATCTGTTTTAAATGGGCTGCAAGCTTCTCATAGCCCTACTGCCTAGCTGGGTGGGGCTTGGGGCCCCAGCGGAAAGCAGGACAGGGCTGTGACTGGCTTGTCTGGGGGAGGGGCGATGCCCTCTAGCAGGCGAGATGACTCCCCACGTGGAACTGTGATCTCTGTCACACCAGGTCATAGGGCAGGGAAAAAGCGCAGAGCAGCGAGAAAGCCTGCTGGTCACTGCCACACAACATAGCTCTGCAGGGAGCAGAGATCCCTGCTGGGAGTCTCCTCGCCGCCACTGCCCACCCCACGCTGCCCTAGCTCTCTGCTCCCTGCAGAGCCAGGTCGTGTGGCAGGGACCAGCCCTGCCCTGCTGCACAACCTGGCTCCACACGGAGGAGAGATCTGCACTGGGGTCTCCTCGCCGCCAGTGCCCACCCTGTGTTGCCCTGCATCTCTGCTCCCTGCAAAGCCAGGTTGTGCAGCAGGGACCAGCACTGCCCTGCCACATGACCTGGTTCCACAGGGAGCAATGATCTGTGCCAGGAGTCTCCTCACTGCCACTGCCCGCCCCATGCAGCCCCGTGTCGCCGGGGCAGCATGAGGTGGGCAGCTGCAGTGAAGAGACCCCTGGTGTGGATCTTGGCTCCCTACGGAGCCAAGTCGTGCAGCATGGCAGCAGCATACAGCTGTTTCCTTGCAAGCTTCGCTCCGAAACTCCAAAATGCCTTGTTTCATTTTGGTGCCTTCCGTTTTGATTAGATTCGGTGTTTCAGGCACTGAAATGGCCCGAAACACTTCTGAAACGAAATGGCTGCTGAAATGTCTCACGGCCCTAATACCCACCTCCCCACAATATACAAGAGTAAGACTTCATATTAAACTATTATATACAATCACCTCTATGTACACTACACAAACACATGTAAACCAAGAAAAAATATTTTTTGAAATCAAACTAATGAATGTTGTAGATATTTGCTTTTTAGAACATAATTTGGCATTTTTCTGGTTCTGAGATGGCAAAAACCCTTGCTGAAAGCAGTACTTCTGAAGGCAAGAGGAGGGACTTCTGGTGGCAAAGGTCAGGGGCTAGGGGACGGGACTTCCAGTCACAAGACGGCAACCAGGGGGTGGGGCACCTGTCAAGGGGCAGGGCTACCCATGCAGCCCTCAACAGCTTGCCAAAACTGGGTAAGTGGTCCTCCACCCAAAATAATTGCCCACCCATGGTTTAGGACTTCCCAAGGAATACCAAAGCCCTGGAGTCAGGATGACTCTCTCATGACAACTATTGTCACTATGAGAGGAGTTATATGAAGTCACCCACATCTAGGCCAGCTGAAAGATAGGTTGTGGTCCCAAGTTGCCCCTCTATAAGGAGTGCAACAAAGGCTTCTCAAAGTGTTCAGGTAATCTATGGGTTAACAATACCAAGCACTAGAAATTTTAAAGTCCAATCACACCAACATGACCCTGTAGTTGGCTACCCTGGACTGCAAACTAGCAGAGAAAAAAGATTTTCCAAGAAATTCTGAATCTTTAGCTTTTCATCTTTCAGAGTACTATAAACTTGGTGTCACTTGTCAGCCTTCTGTGCGGTTAGAACAGAGATGGCTGTGTCTGTTATGTTATTGTCACAGTGAAGGCAATCTTGCCAGGCCTTCTCCACTGGCAACTGAAAAGCCTGAATCTCCCAGTTCCAGAGGACTTGGAAGCTCCTGGAGTGATCCATCAGGGGTGCTGATGGAATGATGACCATCTCCTCAACAGAAGAGACACTGTGTTAGGATCAGAAAGTTCCTCCATCCAAGAGGCTGGGTCTGGAGAATCTTCATGTGTTGGGAAGACTATGGCTGTCTGAGCAGGCAGGGTATCCAATCCTGAGGTATAAGATCCTGGGCAAGTAGGGCTTCTCTTAGTAATGACCCTTTAAAGAGAGGACCCATGACCAGAAATGCCATGTTGGAAAGTGTTACTGAAATCGTTGAAACAGAAACCAGGATTCCTGGCGCAGTTTGGTGGTGTTGAGCTCTGATGCTTCTCTATAAACACAGTAGGGAATAAAAAGGGAGGTATATCCAGTCATTACTGGAGTAATGAGATAAAGAGATTTAAACTGGTGGTACAGCAGACCCAGAATTGCATATGGCTCCCTAATCAGAACCAGATCTGAGGTAGATGAGTCAGAGACAAGTATCAGCAGTTCCAAAGAAAGCAGCAGGGACGCAACTTATGGCTAAAAAGTCACAGTCACTCAGTACAGATAAATGAAGTATACTGCCAGACACATTGGAACAGACTTACAAGAAAAGGTGGTAAGAGGACACTGAGGTAAACTGCATCTCAGTGGAGCAGTTTTTGGCACAGCCAAAAACCAGGATGAAAACTAGTGCCAGTCTTAAAATCTAGGATGAGTAGGGGTAGAGGAGAAGTCTATCCCTAGGCACCAGAAGCAGATTCTGCAGAACTTTGTTGC
>NW_005841998.1:1046045-1056440 GCF_000455745.1 Alligator sinensis | reverse complement strand
GGATCTGCAGATGGCTGCTAAGTTTCAGAGAAAAAGGAACAAGGAGAGGGCAAAGAACAACTTAATGAATCGTAGAACAGGGATCTCCCCATGGAACCATGTCTGGGTCTGTACTCGTAAGGGAATTTTAACCATACTGAGAATAAGGCTGATATTCTCAAGAAGGAACCCTGCATCCACACAGTCACTTCAGTACACTATTTTTTAAATGTGGGGATAGAAAATAAAGTGGAGGAGGGCAACACTAATCCTGGGGCCAAGAACAGTAACACTTGACTATCTATGCTTACTCCTCACTCATCCTCCCGCTTTACTCGGCCTTAGTGAGGCCACAGCTGGAGTACTGCGTCCAGGATTGGGCTCCCCACTTCACGACGGATGTGGTTAAGCTTGAGAGAGTCCAAAGGAGAGTCACCCGCATGATCAAAGGCCAAAAGAGCAAGCCTTACAAGGAAAGGCTGAGGGACATGGGACTCTTCAGCCTGGAGAAGAAAAGGCTCAGGGGGGCTTGGTGGCAGCCTGTAAGTATATAAAGGGTGTGCACCAGGATCTGGGAGAACTGTTGTTCACCAGGGCTCCCCAAGGGATAACAAGGTATAATGGCCGCAAACTTCTAGAAGGCCAATTTAGGCTAGATACAAGAAAAAACTTCTGTACAGTCCAAGTGTCCAAGATCTGGAACAGACTCCCCCCAGAGCTGGTGCAAGCACCTACTCTGGACTCATTCAAGAAATGTTTGGATGCTTATCTTGCAGGGATCATTTAGCCCCAGCAGACTTCCTGCCCATGGCAGGTGGGCTGAACTTGATCTCGCAAGGTCCCTTCCAGCCCCTAATGTCTATGAATTTATGAAGCTGAAAAGACTGAGCCAATAGGTACTACTGAGCAGGAGATAGGTCATTTCTGCTGAAGCTCATGCTCTGCATTATCACTACCTGTGTCACCACAGTAAAGGTCAACTTCTGCTTCTCTCTCAGTTAAAATGAATTTAATGAGATTTTTCATTCATTTGGACTTTCCAGATTTCATTCTATCTACATATTTTGCAAAATCTTTTAAATATAATGCAACAACCTTAAGAGGAACATAAGACAATGTAAAGGTGATACTGCTGAATCCATTTTCCATTTTCTTTTAGGGCTACATAATAATTCAAAGGATGGACACCTTTTTTGAAGTGCCAGTTAAATCCTGGATATATTATTATATATGTTTATTATAATGAACAAAAACAGCCCCAGGACCGGCCTCTGGGGCACTCCACTTGATACTGGCTGCCAGTCAGCCATTGATTACTACCCATTGAGCCAGACAATACAGTCAGCTTTCTGTCCACCTTACAGTCCATTCATCCAACCCATACTTCCTCAGCTTGCTTGCTAGAATGCTGTGGGAGACAGTATCAAAAGCCTTGCTGAAGTCAAGGTATATTGCGTCCACTGCTTTTCACGCATCCACAGAGCTAGTTACCTCATCATAGAAGGCAATCAGGTTGGGTCAGGCATGACTTGCCCTTGGTGAGTCCATGCTGACTGTTCTTAATCACCTTCTCCTCCAAGTGCTCAAAAATTGATTCTTTGGAGGACCTGCTCCATAATTTTTCTGGGAACTGACGTGAAGCTGATTGGTCTGTAGTTCCCTGGATCCTCCTTCTTCTCTTTCTTAAAGATGGGCACTGCATTTGCCCTTTTCCAATCATCTGGGACCTCCCCCAATCAGGTAGTACCTTTGCTTCTCCCAACTTTTTACCCTGCAGCCCCTTCCCCATCTCCTTACTGTCAGACTCTGCTCTCCCTGAGCACATGGACATGGGGAGAAAATTTGAAAATAATCTTGAAATGAAATATGGCTGTAATAATTTACATATAGTATCAATGCACTTAGTTCATCCAGAATTGATGCATGCTACTTTAATTTATTTTTTTTTTAATTTATTCAAGTTTCAGCACAGGTACTCTATGAACACACTTTTGAGCAACACTTTGATACCTACTTATTGTAGTACAGGTTTTTTTGTTTGTTTCAAGGGCCTAATCAGATCCAAATTCTATTGGGCAAAACCCAATAGTCATGTTCCAAATTTTGAGTGAGCAGAGGTAAATCATTCAAGTCTGTGTGGCTCTACCACTGGGCAAGCATCCTCCTGTCCAGACCCATCTGTCCAGGGCTTCACATACTCCCCAGAGCAGTGGCAGGCATCTTACATGAAAGCCCAGGGCCCAGAGACACGGAGGTTTGGATGCCTCCTAGCCTCACCTGCTCCTAGCCAAAAAGCCAGGGAGCAAGCTAGGGGGAAAAGCAAAAAAGC
Organism: Alligator sinensis; assembly: GCF_000455745.1. Lineage (NCBI taxonomy): Eukaryota > Metazoa > Chordata > Crocodylia > Alligatoridae > Alligator > Alligator sinensis. Next base: position 1,054,132 of record NW_005841998.1, on the reverse strand, counting down.
AGTCTCCCATTGCCACAAAATTATGCAGTCAAGTTTCCTACATTTAGGGAAACTCTCAGGGGTCAGCCTGCCTGGATGCAAAGGACAGGCCTCACCCTGGAAAAATTACCTTGCTCCAAAGGCAAAGGCTTGAGATTTACCACATAGTTCACTGGGTTGGGCCCCACCAGAGTCAAGAGCATTTCAAGACATGGCTCAGCACTGCTCAGTATGTGTGTGTACTCCAGATACCCCCCACAAAGGACCCATGTGCTAATTAGCCCCCACTCGTGACTGGAACCAAGTGTTCTTGTTATGAGCCCTAGGATGCTTCAAAAATGTACATGCAGACGAGGCACAGGGCAACCTAGTCTGGCTTCACCTCATGGAGGGCAGGGCCATACTAATCACATGCAACAGGCTGAGGGAGTGACAGAAGGATTCTGGGTGAACTATTTGGGGCTCTGTTTTATGATGTCTGCCAAGCATTTAAGGCTGGTGAAGAAACAGGAATCATTGGAAATCGGTAAGAAAAGAGCAGCTCCAATGTTGGAGTGAAGAGGAAGTCAAAATATATGCAATGTTGTGGCTAATCACGACTTTAAGAAGAGTTGATGGTGAGGAGAACTGTGCTTAAAAGGCACTACCATATGTCTTATTCAGATAGACTGCACTACCCTATCCTTGTGGTAGGGTACCATCAGTATCTCAGCCCTTTTGACTAAGGTCAAATGTAGCACCGGGTTTAGCTGGCTTCATGTTTCACATGCAGCTTAGTTGCACTTCCACCCCTATCCCTGTCCTCCACTATGCAGCCCCCTGCTCAGGTCTTTCTGTATGTCCCTGTGCTTTGAACTTTGTCATCTGAACTTTTACATTTTTGGCACCAAGGGGGTGGGGGGGTGTGGAAGGGGTGTCAGGGCTAGCTCTGGCCCACCCGGTCGGTGCCAGCCTGGCAGCACCTCCAGGCCCAGTGCCAGCAACCTGCACAGGGAATATCACTCTCACCCTGCCCCTTTTTTTAAGCACCATACAAAAATAAAAAGGTTCCCATCAGCATGTCTGTCCAATGTGGGCCATATGTTTTATAGTCATTTTCAGTGTTGGCTGAATGTATACAGCTTCACAGTTGGTTTCCATTGCTGAATACATGCTGCTTTTGGTAGCAATTTAATGACAGACTATCTATTTTGTGAGACTTCCTTGTATGAAATTTTAAGACAAGGGGCTTTCCCCCCCATGCCGATTAGGGGGGAAAAACCTTGTCTTGTATTCATGTAACTCAGGGGTTCTCAAACTGTGATACTGTAACCCCGAGGGCTGGATGGCAGCGGCAGGAGAGGGGAAGCTCGCACGCAGCAGCTGCCACCATCATCCACCCCGCTGCCACACACCACTGCTCCGCGTACTCTGTGGGAAGTTTGTGGCCCCCTTTTAAGTTGCTTGTGACCCCCCGGGAGGCCATGACTCACAGTTTGAGAACCCCTGATGTAACTAATAAGCTATGTTTCCCCATCCCATTTCCAACATATTGAACAATATAAATCTGTATCTGAAAGATTTCTGTTGAGTTTCCCCTTGTATCTACATTAATTTTACAAACTATTATTAATCTCTAGCTGTCTCCTAAGGCAGAACTATGCTGGCATTTTGTCAACAGAATCCAAAAGTTACCCCTCACCAACAAAGATCTGCGTTTGTACCTCTCCCCTCTCTCGCTCTACCACCACAACAGAAAAAAGAAATGTCTTCCATCTACTGTGGTTAACTATGAATGCCCAGAAACACTTTTATATACAGTCATCCTGAAGAATAACTGAAGTTATATAAAAAGTGAAGGTTAATGGAGTTCCTCAAGATGACCTCTATAAATACCCATTCACGGAAAATGTCAGAGAAAGATATAGTTTGGGATAGGAATATACAGCAAAGTGAGAAAAGAGAATTTGTATAATTAAGTGGATTAAACTCACTGGATCAATTAATAAAAGTTCAAGTTATACAAGTTCACAGTTACAAGTGTGCAATTAAACAAAGAACAATATAGAAATTGTATAAAATGAAAAAGAAAGCTAATACTATTATTGTGGTGGTAAATTTCTTATAAACTGCCTTTAGAGAATAGCTTCCAAGATGCATACCTCCTGCTGTAATCTCTTTAGTTCAACTTCCATCTGTTCAAGTTCTTGTTTACAGTCCAGCAACTGCTCAGTCTTTTCCTCACTTGAAAATACAAAAGAATATTATTAAAGTAATATAATCCCACATAACTAAATCATTATTTTCTTTGCTAATATTTATATTATTTTTTCTTTATTTAATCCATAACCATGTTGTGTAGGAACCATAGATGAAAATCTATAATATTTTAATGAATGTGTTATACAGAAAAATATTTGAATATTATTGCAACATTTAGAAATATCTAAATAATATTTGTGGATATCTGTGGTATATTGGACTTAATATTGTCAATATGTATCAGAACTGTATGAGCAGAAAACAACAGGTATATTATAATTATGACAAAAACAAGCATTCCACACCCAGGAAAATAAATAAGTTAAACCTAAAAGAAATCCAAACAAATTAAGATATGAAAATACACAATTAGCCATTCAAATGGTCTGAATATTATCTTCTTTTAGCAACATCATGCAATAACCTTAAATTTCTGATTGATGAATATCTGTAAGTGGTCCCAATTAGATGGGTGTGTTTTTGGAAAAAAATAATCATTTTTTTTCAGTCAGCTAAGTTTAGTTGAGTGCCTCTACCTAGAATAACAGGATACAGCTTAGCAACTTTTTTTTTCCAAATGTAACCTAATGACTTTAAAACTAGGAAAATACCCTGCTTCTCCATAACTAAATATATCACTTGAAAGTTAAAAAAATGTTTCCATTTGAACTCATACATTCTTATATCTTCCTGTATTACTGAATACGCTAAGATTTTAAATGTCTAATGAAAGAAGACAGAAACATAAGAAGGGGTAGATTACAAGAGAATTTACGATAGTGAGTTACCATGGAGCACCAGTTAAAAAAAAATTAAAATAACAATCTAAAAAGAAAAACCAAAAGAAACTTTTGTTTAAAATAAACAACTAGAATAGCATTGTTCTTTTATAAAGGCTCCTGTCTTAAAATAAATTCCAGCTGGATAGGTCCTGTACCAGGGCAGAGTTCCTTAAATCAGTGGGGCTCCACATGTGCTCAGGGGCCAATCTTTCACTGCTCTATCAGGACTCATAAGAACAGCCAAAGACATACCCATGTACAGACTTCCAGAATCCACATAGAGGGTGTCTACACGTTGCCATACCGCAACAGTGTGCTGCTATGGTGATGTAACTGGTGATCACGTGTAGACCCATGTGACTAGAAGGATGATGTATAGATGTGCCCATAGAGAATTAATGAAAACTCCACAGTAACATCATCAGAATAGATAACTATGGTCCCCCTCTCTTACAGCTCACTAATATTTTAATAAAGAAGATTATCTTTTAAAATAAAAACCTGTAGCTTGATTTTAGTAGAACAAACTAGGCTTGCAACTGTTATGAATAGAATAGAGTCCTTTCCAAAACAAATTTACAACTGATGTTGTATTACATTCTGCAATTCCTTGTGCATCATGTAGAAAATACATCTCATGAGCAAAATATTATGTACTTTTTTATTAAGAAATTTCACTATTGCAGCACATTAAGAAAAGAAGATCCTCCACCAAAAATAGGTTATATTTTTCATAACTATTTATTTTGGCTCAAGATATGAATTTATTTGTACGTTCATAATTTAAAATGAAAAATGCTACGTAGTATATGGTACCAAGTGTTATGCATGGTTTAATCATTTAAAGTGGTCTAGAATTTTAAATATATTTCTTTGCCTCAGGGAAATTTATTTACAAATTAAATTCAAATACAGTGCAAAATGTTCAATGTTCAGAGCCATCACTGTGGTCTTAATTGCATGCTTCAACTACAGACTAGAGAGGATTGTACTAAATTATACAGAACACTGCAGTGTTCACTGTTTAGGCTATCTATTATCTGTCAATCAAACTAATAACAGCAATTTTTTCACTAATTTTCCTGCTGCAGCTGTTTATAGAATATCCTGGGCGGGCTCATTTCAAAAGACACATAATAATACAGACATCAGAAAATGAGAGCCATATCTTTTTATTCTAATCTTCATGAAGACCAAAATGTAGTGGGGGAGGGAGTTTGCTGAATGAATCAACCAGATACTTAGCATAGTCAATTTTAGATGATCTGGTCTACTGAGTTCTATAAAAGCAGATTAGTGATCTAATAAATGTGGCTTATTCAACTCTAAATGTTATCTGTTTTCTCTCTCCAGCAGACACGTTGGGATAAACTCTTAGGTACACTTTCTACAATACAAGTTGTTTAGTGTACATGGAGAAATTGTATCCCTTTAAATTACACATAACTAATCTTCGGCTGCATATATTTCATCCTAACAGGTTTAATCCTAACTGTATATGTACATGATTTATCTGAAAGAAAGAAATGGAGAAAGTGTGGTTAGGGGCAGGCGGTAGTTTTAACTCTGCCCTCAAACTAGATTCTCTATTTGCTTCTTTCTGAATAATTGCGCACATACACAGTTGTTTTTAAACTTTCTTCTAAATAAATGCTCCTGCCACTTAGCTCAGAACGTGCTTCCTTATAGCCAGGCTCACAACCATGCTTCAAGTGGAACAGGAGTTTCAGTGGGGCTTAAGGTTTAAACTTCTCTTTGTGGGCTGCAAGAGATGGAAACTATTAAAAAGATAGAAGAAGAACAAGCAAGTGTAGGAGAATGAGTGACTCAACATGGGGACCGTGTGGAAACTATAATGGCGAGTGTTTTCCACCTATCCTTCCTGACTTGCCTGTAACACCAAATTCTGTTTTGTCCTACTGCCTCAGGCCATTAACATGAATGATAAATTTCCACTTCTAGAAATGTTTCAGAGAAGTCATTCAGCTTGCTATTACCCCCTCATCCTTTGAGCCTTCCCAAAACTTTAGTGATCCTAGTCTGGGGAAGGTACTCTGGTCTGAGTAAGCACTGGGAGCATTGCCCCACTGCCTCAGGGAGGTCTTTCCTGGCCCAGTGGGCCGAGTGTTGCCCACTTGGGTCGCATACACAGCATTTAACTAGGAGACATGGAAACTGGGGTGGGGGGAATCTCTCCAAGCCCACTTCTCACCGTCAGCTTTTAAATCACTACCCCACTGCCCAGTAGGGTGGTGGGACAGCAAAGAGGAGACAGCCTCCCCAAGCCCAACTGCTGGCCACATCAGCTTTGCAATCCCTGCACCTGCTCCCCAGCCAGGAAGCAGAGATGGTATGGGAAGCCAGCAGGGCCAGAAGCTGAGTTTGCACCCAGCATCTTCAAGCCCAGTTCCTGACCCCGGTTTGAGTAAGACGTAAGCATTGCCCCACTGCTCCCCTCCCAACCCCTCTGCTCCTGGACTAGTCCTGGAGGGGAGCAATGAGGCAAACCCCCAGTCCACTCTCCAAAACAGGCAGTCCATGGTCTGGCTAAGAGGCAGGGAGCATTGCCCCACTGCTCCTCTCCCAGACCAGACTGGAAGGGAAGTGCACAAGCATTCATTCTTGCAAGAGAAACTGTCTCGCAGGGAGACCTTCAACGCTGACACCTGAAAGATCTTCCAACCAAAAGGGGTACGTTTTCCCTGAGAAAAATTGAGTGAATGCATGTACATTTCTAGTTTTTACCAGGATAGCAACAATTTTCCCAATAGAAATAGAATTCCTGGACACGGCCTCAATAGCTAAGGTCAGAATATTCCTCTACAAGAGGATACCTATACATATTAGATACACTCACTACTGATAAAGAAAGTACCTGGGCCTGAAATAATGATACTGGTGTAATATGTAAAATGAAAGGTAATGCTGAATTATCTAATAAGAGAAATCACTCAGTTACACTAAATGGGCAACCACTGACCAGTGTAAGTACTGACCTACACGATGCATCAAGACTGCTGAAACATACCTGGGAACCCTAAGGAAGCTCCATGACATGCTCTTGGGTGCATTTAACTGTCATCGTTCCACTGTATCACCACAGCACAAAATGACCATAGTGTACACAAGGAGGTCACCCTTTATTTAGCTGGTGTTTTCTAGTAAAAACATCATCAATAGATTCCTTTAACACATTCTAACATGCTTCAGGAACTAGAGCTACTCTCCTATTAATATTTTCAGTCTAGGGATTATCTTATCATAACAGGAATAGTTATAAAATGGATTTCAAAACTGCAAATATTTTTAAACCAGACATATTGCATAAAGAATACTATATATTGTGCGTCTTCAGCAACACTTAACACCCAACAATACATTTTCACAATCAGGTTTGTTTTCCACTGAATATATACTTACAGTTCCTGCCTAAGTCTTCTTATTTTTGCTTTGGCATCTGCTAACTCCACTGACAAGTGCTGTCTGCTTTCAGTGCGTTTCATGCCCGGAGAGCCACAAGGTGATTGTGCTGCTGATGCATGAGGTAGAAAACGAAGACAGTCCCGCTCTTCTGAGAGTTCTATGATAGTCTAAGAAATAAATCATAAAAGACATTATTTCAGACTGTTTCTATCTCTGACAAACAAACAAATACCTTTTATAGCTGGAAACCTTTATAGAAGGCCAAAAATTGACATGATACAAAAAATAAATTAGGATGGTCTTCCAAAAAGGCAGATAATGATTTTTACCATCTAATGTGTTTTGAGGTAAAATGAGTGAATGGTGCAAGATACTACATCACATAAAAGATGCTATACAACTGAACAGAATTATTAACAGTGCTGTCTTAGTGCCTGAGGTATATTCCAATCAAGTGTAGAGAACCATTATTCTGTCCTGTACAAAACTTTTAAAATAACATAGCCCCATTTTAAAGTTTCCAATCCCAGAAAGACTTACACATTCTTAACTTTATACCCTATGGGGCAACTCCCAATGCATCAAGTCTGAGGTGCTCAATCTTTTCCCCCCAGTGGGCTGGATGGGCAGTGCCCTGTTCGTCCTCTGGCTGGATCCCACCGGTAGTCCCCACACCAAAGCCAGTACAGAAAGCACCATCTGGCCACACGGAGGGGTGCTGTGGGGCAGCCCAGCCACAAACCAGCCCCATGTGGAAAAGGTGGTGTGGCCTGGCCCCATGTGGGCAACGGGGGTGTGACGTGACCCCACAGAAGAAAAGGGCATGGCCCAACCCCAACGCGGGTTGGCGGGAGGCCCCACGGGGAAAGAGGCGTAGCTTGGCTCTGTGGGGGAAAAGGAGGCATGGTTTGGCTCCAAACCTGGCCCTGGAGGGAAAAGGTGTGTAGCCTGTCCCTGATCCAGATACAGGAAGGAGGCAAGGCCTGGCTGCAACCAGCTGCGCAGGTCTTGGGGTTTGAGAATTTGGTGGGGGAAGGGTGACTATATTAATGAACACCACCCCACTGCCACCAAATTTTCACCCCACAGGGCAGATGCCATGGCTCCACAGGCTGTATTTGGCCTGCGGGCTGGAGGTTGTGCACCCCTGCATTAAGTTAAAGACATTCATTTTGCAAGACTGAGGACTAATTTAAGAAAAGATGCAAAGAGGAAACATGCTAAACAAGGAAAGTGAATTAGAAAGGAGGAAAGTAAGTGTTAAAAAGCTATAGTTAGACTGTTTAGCTACATACAAAACTGAACTATTTTCAAAACATTTCTTTCAACATCAATACTAGCAATTTCACTGTCCTTCTAAATGTATTTTATTGTTTGGCTGGTAATAGTTAATAAAATATAATTTTTCTCTTCAAGGTTACAATTCTACACTTGCTCTGTGAAATCATACAAGCCTTTCCAGAATTGCCAACTTCCCATATAATTCACTTCTCCAAAATTATCTCTAACTTGTATTGATGATGGGTGTGCATAGACATTACACTGAGAAGTTCAAGAGGTTAGATGAGTTAAAAATTGCCACCCAATCTTAGTGGTTACATAGGTGACAAGAGCCCAATCTAAGATAAACTGGGGGAGGGGCAGGTGGGATCAGGGGTGGGG
>NW_005841998.1:1045187-1046035 GCF_000455745.1 Alligator sinensis | reverse complement strand
TACCAGAACCATGGGAAGGCTTGGGGGATTGAGGGCTAGTGGGGTCCTCATGGAGGTTTGGGGGAGTTGGGGGGCTAGTGGGATTAGGGAGGCTAGCAGGGTCCATGGGGACTTGGGAGGATTGGGGAAAAGAGTTTGGCAGAGTCAGAGAGCCTCCCCAATTCAGCCAAACCCCTCCTTATCCAAAAAACTGCTCCCAGTGCCAGTTTTACCAGTATTTGCTAGTACCAGGAGCCTCAGGAGGAGGTGAAGGCAGATTGGGGAGGGGGCTAGTGGCTCTGCAAAGCGGGGTTGGTGGGATCGGGGGGGCCAGAAGCTCCATGTGGAGGTTGGTTGATTCCAGGGTGGGCTGGCAGTTTTGGGGTCTACCAGCTCCATGGTGGGGGGTTGGTGGAGTCTGAGGTGGGTTGGTTGGATAAGGAGGTTCTCTACCCTCCCCCATACCCCCACCTCCAAATGAACAACCCTACCCTGCAGACCCCTCCCCCCTACTCTGACATAATTTGATCAGGCTACCAGCACAAGTGAATGCTGGTAAAACCAGCCCTGTGGTGGCTTGCAGGGTTGGGGGCAGTTCAGAGGGCTCAGTGGGACTAGCTGGCCCACACAGGGGGTTTGTCCATTTGGGACAACAGCCCGGTGGCAGGGGGAGGGTAGGTAGGGATCCTGGGGCTGTAGCGAGCAGTTGGGTTTTTGCAGCCCCAGGGCAGCGCTACAAATGTGTATGGATGTTTGGGTAGATTGGTCTAACCATGTCCGATTTAACTTAGTACATATCCCAGGTGAACTAAAGTTAAATCACACTGACTATTTTTTAACCAGTCTGACCTTCGGGGAATGTCTGTCCG